>NC_133206.1:2562500-2687500 GCF_958299795.1 Porites lutea
CAAATTTAATTTAAATACCGTGTTCAAATCGTTTAAGTCGCTTAGAAATTCGACAAAAATGGTCTACTGAGAATGAACTGTTAACAGTGCTAAAGAATTTCGCTCAAAATGTGTTTAAATGGCATTATTTTGATCAAGTTTACTCACGTTTTACACGCGACGGCAAAATGGCCTTCTTCACGTCACAGACAAGGCCGCTACGGCGGGAAACTTCGCAACGACGGCAGCCGGAAGTCTTTCTAGCAGTAATTTCACTTCCGCTCGCCGTCACAGACGTCTGCCGTCGTCGGATCTTAGCAGGCTAATAGCTCGGCTAATCTTGAGATGGTATCTCAGGCATTCGTCAGCCATCCCTCCCGCCGATGTGAATACCAGTGGGGTGAATGTGCCTTGCTCTATTTCTGCGACGCGACAGTTGTATTAATAATAATAATAATAATAATAATAATGATAATGATAATAAATCAATCGCAATTACACTAGTATATCTTATATAATATATACAGTCGACTCCCGATAACTCGAACCCTCGCTAACTCGAACCTCGCGCTATCTCGAAAGTCTGTTAAAGAAGACTTTTTTCCCGTTCGCATGGTGCGGCTCATGATTTCTGCGAGAGACTGTGGCACTGGCATTAGCCCGTGCTTCAATATGGCTTGATTTTTACCTCGCTCCTGAATTCATAAGCTGCATACGTTCAGAATTACTTTTCTCGAAGCTAGTTCTAGCACTATTAACGTTGTAATCTCGTTCGATTCTTATTTCATGCATGTCTGTGAAGAATGTAGCTCGCCTCCATTATACTGCACAAGCTTTTCAATGTGAATTTGTCCGGCGTAGAGCAAATTGGACAAGAGAATGCTCAATTTCCGAAGTTGCAGGCAGGATCTTTTGTCTGAGTGAAGAACCCCCGAATGATTTGCGGTGTAGTGCATTTTTCGCTGCATTATCTTCCTTTTGTCTTTCCATGGCACTCTCTCCGTGGATCAAGCGGTTATGGCCACAATCGTTGATTTAGCGCACCAATAATATGGCAGCCCTGGTTGTAGAATAGAAACTTTATAATAATGACGGTATCCAAATCTTGGCGTTTTAACAAAGACCCATTAACTGTAATAAAAAAAACAGCAAAGAACAAAGCGACTTGAGTATTCCCGATATTTCGAATATTCAAGCCGTTCTTCTTCGAAGAAGAACGCAATTTACTGCTTGACCGTTCGAAATATACGGAATACTACTCAAGTCGCTTTGTCCTTTGTTGTTTTGTTATTACCGTTAATTGTAGGATAGAACCCATCTGTTAAGTGCTGAGGAGGTTTTCGTGATAACAACAATGCCGCCACTCCTATTCCAGAAACATTTAGCCATTCCTGGGCACCCTTTCATTAGTTTCCATCTTTCAATTAGCCGTAAAAAGTTTTTACTTCAACGTGCTTGGTGCAGGAACAGAGGTTTTGTAATTACCTAGAACACGTGTTATTGGAAGCATGTTTTTAACTGCAGCTTTTTTGTTAATACAAGTCTACATTCATTCCTCAAAATTGACGGAAAAGTGACTGAACCAGAAATAAGAATTTTATATCAAAGGGCGTGGTCATTTGTCAAGTGACGGCTAAATATTCGTACAAAAAGCGTAAAAACTGTAAAAAAAAATTTACAGTACACTTATCACAAATTCAAAGCGATTTTACGTTTTGTTAAACTTAAAATTGTTAAAGGAAAGGAGAAACCTTATTTATTTGGACAATGACGTCATAATGAAATGACCCAAAATACCATCTTGACACAAGAGGATTGAGCTCGGCAACAGTGATTTTCGAAATCAGCGCACTCGAGTCAGTAAGAATAGCTATGTTGCCAAAAATCAGACAAAAATGCCCGTGGCTGTTACATTTTAGTTCCCTGTGTACCCGACTATATCAAACTATTTACAACAAAATCTAAAGCCTAAAACTGTTTACTTAGAAATTAAAGCCGACTTTTCAATGCCCTTTTAAAAGTCAGTCAAAACTTGAGATTTCCCTTGTGTGACTCTCCAGAGACTTTTCCACAATGTCAGAACTTTATAGCAGCTGGACTTGCGAGGTAGCTCTGCCTTGGAAAAAGATGTGTTGGTAAGCTTTCTTTCCGCTTTGAAGAAAATAACGACAGACACACCATCGCATGGAACACAGTTTGACCAGCTAAACGTGCATTGCACAGTAGTGCAACCTACAGACCAGTCAGTAATTTGATTTCCAACATTAACTGTAGGCTATAAACCAGTGAGAAGACAGATAATGAGAACAATTGAATAAAAACTAACGTTTTTCCTATAAGGCACACCTCGGTTAACAAGAATTCAGACTCAGTTATAAGGTTATTGCAATACAGAATAATTATGACCTATTAGCGTAGAAAGAGGTTATTTAAAACTATGACATACTTACCATTTGAGAATTTTTTCATGAAGACGCTCGCACCAGGAATGGAGAGCCACCGAGCTATCAACACCTCCTGTGGAAAGGACACCAGTGCTTACAAGATGACTGAAGCTCCCTAAGATGTGCAACAAAAGCCATATGGAAAAGGTTGTCCAGCCATGCAGACCAGGGGCAGACTCTTACATTGACACCCCGGAAGAACAGGAGGGTGGGTCATCAACCATAGAAGCATCAAAAGAAATTGAACCGGCACCTCGGGCAGTCGCTGCCCAAGATCCTACCCTCTCTTCTGGAGCAACGGAAATTCCCTCTTCTCCTCGGCCTTTTCGTGCTAGACAGCCTCCCTCCTGGATGAAAGACTTTGCGTGTTCTGTCTTGTTTCTAACTTTATCTCGAGTTAGTATATGTTTGTTTTAAAAGACATTGAACACTGCAGCTACACACCTGGACATTCGCTGTAAGGTATTATGAAGCTAATATATAGATTTAGCCAGGGCTAAAAGCGAAGCTCCTATTAACTCGAATTTATAATTCAAATCAAACAATAAACTTGTATTCCACAAATCAGTTAACTTTAGAGCACATTCATGTGACTTTTGAGGGAAAGACTACGTGATTTTCGAGAAAAATAATTTGCAAACAGTCCAAGCTAAGAGTGAACTTCATCTTACATCGAGTTGATAGCCTTTATATGTACACCCAAAAAATAGCAATCATCTTCGATCACATTTAAGAGCCATAATGGCTCTTGATCACAGTAGATTAGGCCTGGAAAACACCTGCGCCGTTTTCATCATACAGACCTCGGACAGAATGCAGTGTTTCACAATTTTGCAATACGAATTGCACTCATTCAATATTCAGCACGATCAAAGCACGTGTGGGCTTTTAGCGAAATCGTCAAAAAAATTTCCAAAATCACCTATACGGCTAGCCAGTTCTCACTTTTGACAAGTCGACTGTTTAAATTAAGATTAATATAGTTATACGCTTCAGCACAATAAAGAATTTATTATAAAGATCTGTAATCTTCAAAAGCGTTTGATACGCGCAGCATTTTGACTACTCTTGCAAGCGATGTTCATGAGCGACTGAAAACAAACGGCACAGCGATTAAAATTGCAAAAGAGACTACTTACAATCAATAAAGAAAGGGAAAATAATTCGGTGAAACATATACAGAGACAACAATTTTCATTCACGAAGACAAGTATTACAATGTAAAGTGTCTCTGAAAATCCTTGTTTACGTTTTAAGCCGGCTTCCCGGTGTTTGCTTTTTTCAAAGACGAACTCGAGGCAAGAAAATCGCTCAAAGCTTTCTTTTACAGCCAGAATTGTAACCAAATATTCTTTGGAACGTTTTCTTTCTATTTGCGGTGAGAAAATGTCTAAAGGCTTTTTAAAGTTCCATAAGCTGATAATCAAACCTGATACTCGGTCACTCTCGGTCAGATCATTGTCTCAAATCTTACAAACGTGCATAAACCAAATAGCCGCGTAAACTACGCTCGACTTCATTAAATTAGATATAAAAAACAAACAAATACAATAATTACTCAGGCTTACCTTTTGAGATGCACTGAAAACTATCAAGTAAGGCCAGAACCGCTTCAGACTTTTCAACCGTCTTACGCATCAAGCAAGGTGAAAAACGAAAACGATGCCATCCGAATCGGATTTCCGACTTTGCCAAAGCGACGTATTTCTCAACCAAAAACCCAATAAACAAACTAGCCATGAATAACAGAAGACTCTTGATAGCAGCTGAATTTCACTTTGTACATTTAGTGGAAAAAGACAGTTATAAACATCACAAAGTTGACACAAAACTCTGTCAGCTTCAGCTGTCAAAGTAAACAACTTTCAAGATGGTGCATAAATTTTACGCATGAACTCACCTGTCAAATTTTAACCAATCAGAGCATAAAAATTGGACGTGGAGCGTGACCAACACGTGACCATGGTTAGAAAAGGTCTTTCCCGCCTGTATTTTAAAAAAACTGGCTGAATTTTTGCGTCTGAGGTCACTTTGAAATCAAAATCGTAATAGTGCGGGGCGATACTGACATAAACACAACATATTTAATATGAATGAAAAAAGTAAACGTGAGCCTGCGATCATTTGAAAACGAGTAAATTGTCAGCGGATAACTTCAAAAAAATACTCGACCTTGATGGGTCGACACCTGAGCCCGCGATACGGTCAGGTGATAATGGTCAGCGAATACCCTGTTTTGACAGCTGTCAATTGATGACAACATTGATGTGCAATCAGCTTTCTCCTGGGCTCCCAAAGTAGCTAGAAAGTGTGAGAGTAAACATTGATATGCCTGTGGTGCGGACGGACGGTTGGTCGGTCGGTCGGTCGGTCGGTCACGTGATTACCAGATTTTCTGGGATGGGTAGATTTACTTACCCATGGTGCTGCGCCAGAGCTCCGATATTACTACGTTACTTTGTTTATGTTTTAAAAGACATTGAAAACTCTAGCTAGACACCTGGACATTAGCTGTAAGGCATTATGAAGCTGATTACAAAGTTGAGGGGATGGACGAGGGGATGTAGTATACCGAAAGTGACGCTTTCGTCACGTGTTCGGGTGCGAGACCTTGTGTTTTGTATGATCCGCCATGATGCAATGTTGTTAGTTGCTAAGTCTTCGATGTGTTTATTGCCGTACCGAGTTGCTACTGAACAACGGTCAAACAAAAATCGCTCTAATGCAAAGAAAAAACACGGTAATATTTCAATATTTTTTTCATTCGACAAAGGGAAGGCAGCCTTCATAAAACAACTTCTTTATTTATATTTGAACGTTTAAAAATATTTGCAGTTTATTGGCGTACAGTACCAAGAAACTATTTACCAGTTAGTTTAATTCGGATTTTTTGCCGTGACATTTAGACAGGTCAGCTCCCCCTTAACGTTTTTTTGGCCTGCATAGCCATTTGATGTTTCTTGACAAATCCGGCTTATAGCTTTTCTTTCTTCATGAAAGTGGTAGGTGGGTACCGTTCAGTGGACTCTTCTCCAATTGAAGAGTCCGCAGATAATCATATTGGCTAAAGACACCGTGAAAACGTTTAACAAGAAACTCCAGTGGCCACTCGGGGTTAAACCGATGTAGGGTATTTGAGCTACTTCCCGAGAGAGTATTCAGCCTCTCGCTGACAAAACTAGGAGAACCGTAAAGGTCGTCCCAATGAAATGTGAAATCCAATGGCCTGTCTCTGCTGTAAAAAGCACGTCGTAAGACATCACAGATATTTTCACAGATTGAAGAAAGGTAAAAATAAAGAAAATTTTTTTCGTATTCTCGAGGGTGAGTTTTCAGCGCAGTTTTTGCATCAAAAAATGGTTTTAACTTTATATTATACAATGATTTCATACAGGTAAAGTATTTAAGCTGAACGTGTCGCGTCCTCATTACGGCGAGGAGTTTTTCTTGAAACTTCTTTCTCTCCACCTCAATATCCTCTATACTAAAAAACATAGAGATCTTTGTCATTCTCAAAAAGTACTGATTTAGTAGTCTTCCCTCTCTTAAACACCGTTTTATGTTTCTTTGGAACCTCGACTTATGTTGATATGGGAGCTGTCCCATAGCTTTTTCTAATTGTATTAAAGATAGCAGAGACTGATGCAGAAGATGTTTTAATTCAGCTGTTAATTCTCCTTGAATCTTAAAAGGAAGACCGGATGAACAACGCACCATAGGTCTCTCACTGCCATACAACCCTTTAAGCGATATTATAAAGCGGAATTGTTCAGGTCTCAATTCTAAGGTAAACTCCCCATAAAAACGTCTGTACATTAAGTGATATTCGGCATCCTGCCTTGGATATCGCATCTCGCCTCCATGTCCTTTAATTATCTTGATGATCTGTCTCCAACGATCGTAACGTTGACTTGGGTTATTATTTTCGAAAAGTTTTGCTAGGTACATTGGTGTTATTCCGTCTGAATTAGGACAGTTCACGTTTAGGGCGTGCAAATCACTTTCCTCGAACAAAACTTGTATAAACTCCACAAGACCATAAAAAGCTGCTAAGTGATAAAAAGTAAGTTCTGGCTTGCTAGAGTCACATCCCATTTGGTATCCCCGTCTTTTAATTGCATAACGAAGAAGATCAATGGAAGTTTCTTGGGCCTGTATCACTTTATCTTTTTCAGTACCTTCTCTCTGAATTATGCGAAATTCCCACGATCGCCTCTTAGTCCCTGCATAAAGTACAGCCAGTGTTAAAGCATCATGTCCATGGGGGCTTAAAACAGAAGAATTCGCACCATTTGCAAGGAGATAACGAACTGCTATTAGATTGCTTCCTTGTACTGCTCTGTGTAGCGGTGTAAATCCCTCAGCATCTAGGCAGGAACTTAATAGGCTATGTTTTTTAGGGTGTCTTTCAAGAGTTTCAGCGAGAGCACCATTTTTTATTTCACAAACCAAGTTATCATATCCACTGCATTCTTTGACGTAGAAAAAATTATCATCTTTAATTGTCGGGGTGCGATAGCTTAAAAGATGATACACTGAATAGTTAAAAGGCCTTCCACATTCAACTGGAACAAAAGGGATAAAGTTTTGGAGAAGCACATCTATAAATTCCCCGCCAGTTTGAAGGTAAGTTATAAGGGGTGTTCGCCCAAGGCTATCTGTGCATCTTAAACTCGCTCCCTTTAGTAATAGCAGTTGAACGATGTAAGGCTGTTTGTTAAGGATTGCCTGATGTAGCAAGCTACCTTCTGCCTTCTTGCATTTCCCAAGCAAGGCGCCACGACGAAGAAGAAGAAAAACGGCCATTTCGTGATCTCTTAAAGCCCCTTTCAAATCTTCTATAATGGTCCCTAAACCGAAAGGTGTAAGAGAATGTAAATCAAATGGTACAATTGCACGGGGCGCATTTTCAACAGCCAGTGCCAGTGGTGTCTTCCCATTAACGTCTTTTTTCTCCAGTGATGCATTCATCTGAAGAAGAACGTTAACAGCGTCAGCTAATCCATTCTGGGCAGCAATGTGTAATGCTGTTTGCCTTTTAGTATCAACGGCATCGATATTAGTGTCTGTAAAAACTAACCTAATAAGGATATCTAACCAATTTAAACGGTCGGTACTTTTTATTTGTTGTTTGTCTGAAAAAAAGCTAGACAAATGACCCTTTCGATCTGTTACAAATGGAATCAAGGTTCCACCACGAGCGATGTAATTGCGGTACACTATTCGACTAAGTTCACTCGATTTGATATTTCGGATTGAGTAGTGCAGTGCCGTCAGGCCGTAATCATCAACAACCGACGGGTCTACCTCCTTGTAGAGGATATGATTAATTGCCTCGACTGCTCCACAAGCTGCAGCGCTATGAAGAGGTGTAGATCCATTTAGAGTTTTGGCGTTGATGTCCCCCCCGACAGTTGGATGAGAAAATAAATGAATCAAGCCACTATGATTGTGGCAAGCAGCCACATGAATGGTTGTCGCTCCGCTGCAGTCACGGTCATTAACACGAGCACCTTTTCTAATAAGCGATATCGCCAATTGCCGGTGGCCATACCTTGCTGCAAGATGGAGAGAAGTATAGCCACAATGACATACATCTGTATTGTATTCAGTTTGCTCCCTATAACTAAGCTGTGATGAGTCGACTTTTTGCCAGTGTTTACACTTGTAGTGTATCATCTGCGGTTGCTTCCCAAGCAAAATATCAGCAATCTTTCTTTGCTTTTTTCGAACGGCTTCGTGAAGTGGAGATCTCCCAGAATAATCATAGCAATTTAGTGCATTTTTATTTTCGGAAAGAAGGCGAGAAACTATATTCTCGTATCCTAAGGCAACAGCAGTGTGAAGTGAAGATTGACATAGAATTAAATGTTTGTCATCATAAAATCGACTTCGTCCTTCTGACATTTGATCCAGCCAGTAAAAGTAGCCATCACATCTTGGGCATTCGTCTTTGGCACCAGCGTTTAAGAGGAAATCCACTACTTGCAATCTATTGTTTTCAGTTGCGAGATGTAGAGCGGTTTGATCTGCTATTGCGCCTGCCTCGTACAGAATTTTAACAACTTCAAGATGCCCGTTTTCTGCCGCTAACTGTATTGGGGTCAGGTTAACACCATTCAAAGCCGAAATTGTAGCATTGTTAGCAAGAAGAAAACGAACAACGCTTACATGTCCTCCTTGGGCTGCGGCATGGAGCATTGAGGAATCAGGGAATTCAGATTGGATCTGATTATATGGCATGTCTGCAACGGGACCACAATATGATTGAGAGCAACCACTTTTGACTTCTTCAAAGACGGCCCTTGTCTTGTCTTTATAAAATGCAATGATTGACTCGGCTTTCTGTTTCACATCGGCACCTCTTTTTACCAACAGTGCAAGGTTATCTACAAGTCCATGCTGTGCTGCCAAAAACGCGGGTGTAAATCCACGCTTATCAACGCCATCAATGCTGCTAAAATGTCGTAATAACAGTTTCAGAACATCTGTACTGTTAATTGTCGCGGCCAAATGCAGCAGAGTTCTGTTACTAAGCGGATCTGACGAATTGACTGTCTGGGAGGGAAAATTTAAAAATTCTTTGATGTAGGCTTCTTTCCAACCGCCGAATGCAATGTGTTGGGCCAAAAAGAGAATATATTTCAACAGAGTACTTTTATCCCCGTCTTTTATGAGATTGATGTAGTAGCCACAGAAGATCTCGTGTCCATTCTTTTTACTCACAAAGAACTTCTCGTTATTTTCGTTAGTTAACCAATCAGCTAGTGACAGGTGATAAAGCGTGATTGTATTGTTTTCTCCGTATTTCAGAAAGTGTCCTAGCTCTTTCAATCTATTTTTGAAATCGTATTCTTTGTGTAGGTCACTCTCTTTCATTCTGAGTACTTCAAAGATTTCTTTTTCAGCAAGTGGTTCAAACGTCGAAACCAATAATTCCAAAACACGCCGAGCAGGACTAAAGTTTCTTTGCCTAGGATAAAGTCTTTCAAAGTAACTGCGGTAGAGGTCTTCCAAAGATTTTGGCAAGGCATATCCATTGCCTAATTCGTGTCTCGAGTGTTCCCAATGGTTAAGCAACTCTTTAACGAACAGAAAGTTTCCTTGGCTTTTGCTAAGTAATGCAGCTGCCACCTTTGTTGTACTTTCGATACTGTCATCTCCGAACCAGGACGTTATGCGGTGCAGTAAAGGACTAGGTTGATAGAGTTTTGTCATCACAAAAATTTCAATGTCCTCCAGGTTTCTAGAATCTTCGGGATCAATGACTAGATTCGTTACTTTTGTTGAACGCAGTAAGGCTTCAGATTCATTTCGTGAAGTCATGATGAGCTTTAACCAATGTGGAAACCGATTAATTTTGTTGTTTAGGAGATAAACAATGCTTTGACCTGTTTCACCTTGTGAAAGACACTCGTCTAGGGCATCCACTATGATAAACCAGTTGCTTGTCGGTTCATTTTTTAGGTTTCTCAGCGGAGTAAGGATACTTTGCTCAAAACAACCCACAGGATCCTGATTCTGGATACAGTCCAGATCAAAAGAGCGTTGAATGTAAGAACTACTAGAAACGAGATAACCATACTCAGGAAACCTGCGGGCTATCATCTCCGCTAAATTGCGAACAAACTTTCCTGCCATTTGTGTATTTTTGTCTGAGTACTTACACAAGTGGTAACCGAGAATATGAGCATGGATTGTAGAGCTTGTTGTTCGAGAACAAATGAGCTGAGAGGCCCAAGCGGATTTACCCGCACCAGGATTTCCTATCACTAGCACCCCAGCCACGTTATCATCCTTAAGCGAATCTTCGACCTCTCTATACAGCCAATGGCGCCCGATGAAGGTTTCCCCGCTAGCCGTTTTCAAGTACTCCGTCATGCTGATATCTTTGGTGTCGATTGGAACTCCACCTGTTTCCGCAGGACACCCTGTAAAGGTGAATAGTCAACACAATTGCTGGAATGAAGCAACACGGACCGTTTCATTACACGTATATTATAACCCCATACTGCACTGGTAAACGTCTCAGGGTTTTATTCTACTGGGATCTCCAATGAAACGTCTGTAGTGTGACACAAGATAAGAAGTATGAAAGCTAAGGAGCAGACTGTTTCCTTTTTTTATCTTGTGCAAGGTATAATTAATAGGTCAATAGAAGGCAATTCTTATTTGGAACATCCTAGTGCGGGTACCAAACGGATACCGAGGCAACCTCTTACAAAATACCAAGATGCCTGCACTAACGAGGTGGTGGTTCTATAAGTCCCATTAAAATCAGGTCTTTCCATTAAGGAGATGTGCATAAGGAAAGGGTCGTCTGTAGGTTGTAACCGTTCCTGTCAATACATGCATTTTGAGATATTTGGAAGGTGATCAAAGTTGTGTCTTCTTATTACATTCTTATTGCGTTTTTATGATATTTTTGTAGTGAACATCAGTTTGATTAACTTTTGTTTTTATCGTTTCCTAACTTTGCGGGATTCTATGCTAACAAAAACATAGATTTATATCTTCACTGAGCAGCCAAGAATTCATGTACACGGCCTTACCGTTAGTCTCCTACATAACCGTTCAGTTTCTCGACGCGCAATGCTCTCCCACGTTAATTCGATGACTACGTACCTTAACTTTAGGGCTAATTTTCATGAATTGCAATCTTAAAATGGAAAACTCGGTGCATTACTCACCGTCTTTGTATGACCTTGGATCGAGAACGGTGATACAACTACACAGCAACAGCATCATCAGCAATATTCGTGCGAACCGCTGTTTCCGCATTGCACGAGTGCACTTGATCAGATTGTTGAACAAAGTCAGAGCACCACTTTTAACAAGGTTTGGAATGGTGATTATGACTATTAACATATCTTTTAAGTTTTGCAACAATTCCTGCATGTTATGTACGCGTCCCTCTAACCGATTTCGAAGTCTGGACTCTTCATCGACCTTTCTCTGTAATTCTAGGATTTTTTCTTCTATTATTTCTTGATATTGGTTTAGAACTTGGGCCTGAAAATTGTTTAAGTCTGACACACATTTGAGTGTCTGGATCTCACGTAGAGCTTTTTGAGCATCTTGGTCGTGACTTAAGGAAGGAACCTGAAGAAAACTTTCTATGGATGCAAAGGCGTTTGCCTTGTCCGCTTCGGTCAACTCCAGCTTCGGCACATGTACCCACTTGTGATTCCGAATATCACGGACGTCTTCGATCAGTGTTCGAGGAATTGGTCGAAAGTGATCACACCAGTCCATCAGGTTCAAGATTCCAGTGACGTCCATATCATCTACGCACTCTACGGCGTGTCCTCCCAGATCTGGAAGAAAGAGTTTGGCTATCTCCCAAGGACCCAAGACTGGATCTCTCCACTTTGCGGGATCACTTTGTTTCCAGTTTGGCCTGCCTTTATGATGATGACTTTGCAGGAAGTTGGCCCATGCACAGCTTCTTATGTCATGGTACTGATTTGGTCTTCTTCCTGCGACGACGACACAAGAACAAGGAACAGCTGCTGCAAGTGTTGCAGTCGCGTATGTATAGAAAGCGTTCATCTCTCTGTTGATAAATGGGCGAAGACCATGACAAAGTACTGTTGTTAAAGCATGTCCTAAGGCAAGCCAATTTTTGTACTCAGGTGTAGTATGTTGTTCTACTGAAAACTCTGGTGTAGAGGAACTTGACTCCGCCATGGTTAAGATTGTAAGGTCAGCCACGTAGCTCCACTTTTATCGTAAGAGCAATCTTTTTCAGATAATCTAAACAAAAAACGTACCATAAATTTAGCCAATCCTAAGAGCGCAGCTTCTACATGAGACTGAACGTTCACTTGTACAAAGTTCCACCAAAGAATAGATCGTGAAAAGTGATATATAAAGCGGTACTAGGAATTATAATGGCCACTCCCCGAGTAAGAAAAACACAGAACCGATAATCATATTTTCAACCAGTATTAAAATCAACTGCTATCCTGGCAATTTCATTGAACAGGCTCTATAAACTTATTATTAACCCATTTTCGATTTCTTTTTTAAAAAAAGATTTAGCGATAATCACATGTGATTAATCACTGACATTTACAATCGCTACAAATAAGAATTTAATAAACAATAGACATTTACTTATACGATCAACAGACTGAAGCTAAATTAATCGCTTTATACTACTACATGAGAAATTTCTGCAATCTGATTGGCTTGGAGCAGTGGTATTTCAGCTTAATTTGAAATACCTACATGTGAAAATTACAAACCTTTTGCGGGTAGTAGTATAAACAAATAATAGCATGATTTGTACGTGATATTTGGCGTAAATACCACTCGTCATATTTCAAAATTGTCTCAAATTTCACTCGCCTAACGGCTCGTGAAATTACGTATAACAATTTCGAAATATCACTTTTGGTATTTATGCCAAATATCACTACAAATCATGCTATTACCTATACAAATTATAACAGGGTTAAAAAATGATGTTTGTTTGCTCCTACAGTCCCACAAATAAAGCTTTCCAATAAAGTTGTGAATACAATTTACGCAATTGCGTAAGAAGCCTGAAAAAAAATTCAGGACTGAATTTTTTGTTTTGAAAAATAAATACATAAATAAATAAAATAAGTAATATACATTTATTCAAAAAGTATCTATCTTTGCTGGAATTAGAATATTCGACGGGTGGACCTCGCAAAAGCATCTAACTATATTTACTATGGGTCCGTTTCGATTCTACATCTGATACGCGGTAAAAACGCCCATTTTTGCAAACTGCACTTTCAATCCAGCCAGGCTATGTAGCATATGCAACGATGAGGAATGGAATCTTTTTTTATGAAGGTTCTCCATTTATTAAATCTGAAGTCTAACAGCTACTACTGCACGGAATCTTACGGTTTCTTAAAACGAATTATATTCGGCTGATGATGTGGTCTCGGAAGCATTAAAAGCCCAACTGGAAATCTACAGCTATGATCAATGGTTGTGTCGATATTACATGTTTCGATGACATTCTAGACAAAACTCTTAGAGGATCATGATCTGCAAACGTCTGCTGGTGAATCCTGCATATACAATCAGGCGCAGCAGGAGAAGGGTCCTTTTTAGAGTCTTGAAAGTTATAAACATGGCTCTGTTCAACAACGACTCAATAAAAGTTCAGTAAATGTGACAATACTAAACAGTTACAAAAAGATGACAGACAAATTTGCCGACGTAGCAAATAAATTTGCTGTTCGTAACTATAATTGGAAAAGAAATTTGGGTGTATTAAGAATCCTCACCCTCCACACTTAAAAAGGGTTGTCCCCGAAACCCCCGCCCCCCCCCCCCCCCCCCCCCCCCATTACCCTAACTGCACCGTGGGCCCTACTCAGTTTATTTGTTAAATCCTACAAATTTTGGGATCGTAACTTTCAGTCCCATGCAAACGCTAGTAATTTTACAGGATTCGTACTGTGGTGTTATCACTGAGCCCCGGTGCCTGTGTTAAAAACTACGGATATTTTTCACAACTGAGTGATCATTAAACTTCAGCGAGTCTGTTCATCTGTCTCTTCCTAACAACCAACATTTCAAAGCATCCAGTCCAGGTACTTTCTTTACTATTCAGTGACAAGTGTCCTGTTATGTATTTAAACATCTTAAGAAAAAAATTGGCTCAGTCTGTATGAACATTTTCCTTACGTTTTTGGTAACGGTCTTAATATGCTTCTGAAAGTATAAAAGTACGTACTATGCATATTAAATATACAATATATGTACTGATTGCCTTGTTAGTGAAATTTAAAAAGCTTTTCTCCTCCTGCCTTTAGTTGGCGATTTGGCTGCCGTTTCTTTGTGTTTTCATCTCAGTTTGCTGTGATTATCAAATCTTAACTCTGATTGATGCTTTCGTAGTTTGGGAACAACACATCAAATTTTCGTTGATCACGACTTCGAACAATGGGAATACCACTCTTTATAAGGCTAAATAAATCCCTGGCCGAAGATTTGAGGAATGTCTGGTGGGCAGTCTAAAACCGCTGTAAACAATCAAAAC
The DNA here is from genome assembly GCF_958299795.1 of Porites lutea. Taxonomy (NCBI): domain Eukaryota; kingdom Metazoa; phylum Cnidaria; class Anthozoa; order Scleractinia; family Poritidae; genus Porites; species Porites lutea. The sequence goes on from NC_133206.1 coordinate 2,576,955, forward strand.
TTCATAGACGCCAAACAGAATCGATGTATTTTTCTGGCAAACTATACGAAACACTTTAAAAGATAAGCGAACTAGGGCTCAAATACATACCGTTTTTTTTTAAAAAATAAAAGCTCTTCAGTGATCCTTTTAGGGCCTTCTGCAAATTTGACCTTATCCTGGAGTGCAGCTGCTGCTGAAACAACGGATTCTCTGCTCCGTATTAAAGCTTAGGAAACTTTTAAGCGAAAGTGAAACCAAAAGCAATTAGAGTATTATGCAAATCTGGAACACACCCGGGGGCGAATTGATGAGGGGTAACGAATTCAAATGGAATCAGCAACCGCGGCAATGACGACAGTTGCAGACAGTGGCGCGGGAACTGTGATTGGTCCGCTCACTGAGCCTAAAGTCACAGATTAGTAATAAATTGCGGCTAATGTGAGAATGAAGGGGGGTTTACTCATCACTCCAAACAACGTATCACTCGAGTGTATTTGATTAATATAAACATTTTTCAGCAGGGGTTGTCAGGGAAGAAATAGCTGAAGCTCTGCCACTCAAAACCAGTCGACGAGTACTCACAAGGCCCTTTTCGCTAGAACTAAGACTGCACGACGACGACGAAGAAGGAGAAACTAGAGGAGTAGAGGAACCTGGATGTCAACAGGATTGTTATTCTTTGTTCACTCTCAGTTCAGTGACTCACATTATTCTTAACTTGTTAATATTTCGTTTTTCTTTTCTGCTCCGTGTCTTTGACAAGAGCAAAATGCTTCGTCTGCTGGCTCAGACCAATAACATTGGGAATAACATTTTTCATAATATTGAATAAAGATTAGTACTAACTTTGTCAGCGCATGAAGTGTGTTTTCGGCTTTTGACGCCACTTTGAATCCGGAGGGGGGGGGGGGGGGGGGTACTTGGCTTAATTTTTGTCGAGTATGTGCCGCTGGCCTCTCAGAGCCCCTACCCCACTAGAGTCTATTCTGTGGCCAATTATAGATCCCATCTTAGTCACTTTTGGGCAAATATGTAGTTTTCGCGATCCCATCTTAGTCACTTTCTATTTTTATGAATTGACCCATCAATTATCTCTGTTTGGGGAGAACATCGATATATAATAGAACGGAGGACCATAAAATTCAAAAACTTTTTAATTTGAACAATCCTTAATCATGTCTATATTAGCGGAGTTTTTAAAACATATTTTCAGGATGGTGTGATGGAAAGCACAAAGAATTTCTGGAAATATTTAACATTCAAAGTTGCGGTTGTACAAGACCATAAACGTGGCGTATAAATAAATCACATTTTCCAAAACTTCACCGTCCTCAAAAATTGTTACTCGCTCCTTTGGGCCTGGATTCTAACTTGGAGATTACAGCTTTATGTACATGTGCAGAACAGAAAAAAATAATAAAGACCGAGTGCATTCGACTAATACATTCAAAGGACTCTCAAAGTATTATTAGTAAGAAGGGGATCGCTTGTCAATCACTTGAACAGTCGCTGCTTCAATGACGTTGCCTGGCAACCGACTCGCGTCTTCACCAGGCGCCCAGAGTCCCTACAGTGTCACTCGTTCATAACTGTTCTTGCACAACTGCTTGCCCGGTCCTTTTAATCATCGCTATCTGTTGGATCTCGCTCGGCTTTCTGATTGAATATCCAGTCTAAGTAACCGACCTGAAGTGGTTTCCACGCTTCAAGCAAAAAAAGGGACAAAAGGAAAGATCAGTGTTCTATAAGATGAGAGAATTTTGTTTGTGAAATGTACAAACCAAACCCTTTCACACGTCTTCTCTCAAAAATATTATTTTGGTCTGGTAGGACAGTATTTTGTAACAGTTCCTTCAAATTGGAAAAGAAAATAGTTTAAACATTGTGATATTCACAAAGTTTCACTAGAACCATGTCATTTTTTTCTCGGCTATCGAGAATCGTAAAAATATGCTTACGCGCTTTTGCCCGATGGGCTTCACGAATGAATGTTTTCTTCGAGGAACTTTATGAACATTCAAGAGACGACGTTCTAGATGAGAAATTGTCATTTTTCGCTTTGTTTATTTCCATATACATACAATTAACCTGCTGCGCGAGAAAGTCAGGGATAAGCTCATTACATTACAGGCGGCCAAAAAAATAGAAAAGGCAATTCTGGTAAATAAAAATAGACACTTTTTCTGAGGGACTGGTCATTATTTATCGGGAGGGGGGCTGGTGCAATGTAAAATATGCCATGCTTGATTTTTGCTGACTCCCCCTTTTACTTTAACATGATTTTTGCTGACCCCCTCCCCCTACCCCCCCCCCCCCCCTTGTCCTCCGGCATGCATGAAACAAAAAGTATGTATTTATCAAGTCACCATGTCCAACTGATAGACATTCTATTTAAAGCTACCTTAAATTTGGATTTGAGTTGCTTTTCGCCCAGACCGTACTGTGTAGACAATTGTCGTATTGACATTAAAGTTCTCGGTACTCTCAATCATTTTTTCTTCTTCAGTCGACTCCTCTTCCTCTTTCGCTTCTTTGTACTCATTTCTCCAAAGCAGGGAAACAGCTTCCAGGGCACAACCACCCAAAAACATTTGATGAAAAACTTATCGGCAAACTTATAAAAGTTAAAGAAAGGGTGATAGAAATCGAAGAAAACCTTAAGGAAAAGTTAGAGAAGACATCAAATATGTTCCAATATGCCCCCCATGTGAATGCAAAAACCAAAAAGCATTCTCAGAAAGAGAACCGAAGGAAAGCCAAAAGAAGGAAAGTTTCAAGAAAAGCTGCCAACATACAGAAAGTGCGGGAGTTTATTTCGAATGCTTCTACATCTGAAGTAATTCAAATCCAAAACCTAAAATTGGAAGTTCTATCTACATTATCATTGTTTCAAGTAAAATATCTACAACTTATGTATCTCCTGTCTACTAAAGCTGTAAACTTGATTAGTGAATATGTAGACAATTTTCCAAGAAAAGAAAACACTAACCTAGAACCAGATAATGCCCATGATGATGACAGTAATAATGATGACGATGATGATAATAATAATGATGATGATGATGATAAAGACAACAATGATATTGATGATGATGCAGACAATGATGAAAATGGTGATGATGACAACAATGGTAATGGTGATGATGACAATGATGATGATTATTAAATGCTGAGGACAACAACAACAATGATGATGGTGCTGGTTATGTTTACAGTAGAAATAGGATCAATGTTGTAAGATACTGATTTGTAAGTGTTAATAAAAGGTGTTGTATAAAGCTATTTTAATAGGCTGTATTTGTTGATGGCATCCAGGCGCAGCTTTTACCATGTTTGCTGGCAAAACGTTAGCATATTTTTTCATGCCCCCCCCCACTACCGCCGCCCGGTTAGCTCAGTTGGGAAAGCGCCGGTCTGCTGAGCGGGAGGCCGTAGGTTCAAACCCCGGCCGGACCAACACTCAGGGTCTTTAAATAACTGAGGAGAAAGTGCTACCTTTGTAATAACATCTGCAAATGGTTAGACTTTCTAGTCTTCTCGGATAAGGACGATAAACCGTAGGCCCCGTCTCACAAGCCCTTGCACATGTAATAAATCTGTGGGACGTTAAAGAACCCACACACTCTTCGTAAAGAGTAGGGCACGTAGTGCCTGCTGTAGTGGTCTATCTCACTTTCACACTCATGTATGGGGGCATCATCACTCATTCCTTCAGTACTTGTAAACTGCACCTTAAGCAGTCTGGCAAAGTCCCCCAACCAGTGTTGTAAATTATCCCTGAAAAGCCCTGTGGGGAGTGGATGATAAGATATTTACAATTTACAATTTACAATTTACCCCCCTTCAAGCCGTGCGTAAAAAGGGTGGCCCACCCCCTATTTGCACCAGCCCCCCGTCCCGATAAATAATGACCAGTCCCTGAGCAGTTTTCGTCTCTTTCGTTCTCTCTTGTTTGTGAACGTTTCTACCAGTAAGAAAACTTTCTTGCTTTTTTCTTCTCTCTAAATAGAATAAAAAGTGTACTGTGGCACCAAAGAGGCCTCAAAGGAGTGCTCTTTCAATGACCTAACTCATACCTCTTCACAATTTCCGCACCAATGATGTCATAAATATGGTAAGCAATGCCTAACTTGGAATGGCCGTCAAATTTTCGAGAGAGCAGATCCTGTTAAACAAAAAACAAAACCAATTTATCTACAGTAACAGACAGTAATATGTATTTAGACATTAGCAAAGTCCATCCAAGGGCTTTTATATTAACTAGCTTGACTTTTACCGGAGTTGGGGGACTCAGACCGGTTTCAATCATGTTACAGAATGAGGACAAATTATTGTCAAGAAATGGAAATGGGGCACAAATATTCCTGGAGTAAGAGCTCGGACATTAATTAGTTTTAAGAAGGCCTTGGTGACTAGGTATTATCCTATATATCAGCACCAACAGTCCAACATTAAAACCATTAGTATTTGCTTTGCATCTGTCAGTTTACATATCAGAACAATAAGTGAAAAGAACAAAAAGTATAGTTTACCCACACTTTTGTTCCTGTCAGATTTTGATGTCTTTTTTTTGTATATTGCGGCTTCAATTGCTTTACCCTGCCCAATCCAGAATAATCTCGTCCAAATTTTCAAAACTGTCCGTCAGGTTGAATGAAAACGAGGTTCTCCATTCAAAGGCGGGTCATAGGTAGTTGCTAACAGAAAAGTTACCCTCATAACAAAATGGGTAATTATTTGTACAAGAGTTCAATTGTACCTAACATTATCCACGCTCTCTAAAGAATGTGTTTGGTTACATGTATTTGTCCTTGCTTCCATTAGAAACCCTTCACACAATACCTTATTTGTGAGTTCTGTTTCATTGACATAACTCTCAATAATATATCAGACTTTCAAACTTGCCCTGAATATTAAATGCCTGGGTAGTTTTTGTGAAAGTAGCAACTTGTTTAAATCTTATGTACATATACAATACGAATGTATCAACGCGTCTTAAAAAAATAAAAAATTAATGTAAAACTATTACCCTCTCAAGAATTTCACGGTACTTGCGTTGTCGGATCATTCGAATAAGTGCTTTTCTTCCTAAAATACAAAACAAAATGAGGAGAATCGGATGGTCGGCCAATACAAATTACAAAATGGGGATATATTTATTACAAAACTTGAACTTTTAAGCTGTCACAAGCCTTAGATTGCACACAGTAAATAAAGTAAATGCGATAACATTTTTGAGAGCTAAAGCCCATTTTTCAATTCAGATTAAAAGCACTGAATTTTTATGTTAGAGAATTTACTTTGACACAGATTTAGCAATTCTAAGCCTGGGTAAGGAGAGAAGCCAAATTACTCGAAACTATGACGTATACTTACCATTTGAAAAGTTTTTCATGAAGACACCTGCACCAGGAATGGAGAGCCACCAGCTATCAACATCCCTTGTGGTAAGGACACCAGTGCTTACAAGATGACTGAAGATAAAAACAATCAGGGTGATAATGAGCTGTAAATACAGGGAATACTCCTTCAGAGAAACTTTATGGTACATTAGACTTGCCACAGGTCAACCTCACGAGTTTAAGTGAGCAGAGCAAGCTTTTTAGGTTGTGAAGCAGCCAAGCAACCCCCCACCATAATAATTATGGTACATCAACAAGACTACATACGTGATTTCCTCCTCTGACAGTCTAAATCTGTTAGATACATCCTTTTTACTTATACTGACATCTGAATGATTTGGGAGAAGGCTACTGACAAATTTATCTGTTAGAAAAAATCAGAAAGGTTTTAAAATAATCAAATGGACAAAGCATAATCATTAATGTTAAAAACAATACCCAGGCAGATATTTATTTATTCCTAGATTCACTTAATAAAAATCACCACTAAAACTACAATAAATTTTTGTTGTAATGTATCAGACAGTTTTTATCCATACATTGTGGCTCAATGTCATTTTACCCATGGTATACCCCTAGTTTGTCCTCAATAACACTCATCATCAAACACAATCATAGTACTGTGACAAATTAGTAAAATCCAACTAGTGGTCTATTATCAATACTGCATTCTGATTGGTTGAGCTACTCCTAGGCTATATCCACTAGTAGCAAAAAGCATGGCTTTTTGGTGGCAAAAAAGGATTAAAGTCTAGCTTTACCTAGCTAAAATGTTTTTAATCCAATATTTTTGACCAGCTAGTTCGATCTTACTAAAACAATTATTCCTCTCGCCCTCATGGCCTCATGGTCTATTGACTCAGAGCCCATTCGGGCTCTATGAATAATTGATAAATAAACTAAACTAATAAGGTAAAACAGAAAAGGGGAAAACATGAAATGAACATATGTTTAATTTCTAAGAACATGCATTTTGTATGTTTATTATTATTATTATTATTATTATTATTATTATTATTATTATTATTATTATTATTTAAAGTAGAGTAAATATCCTGCCTTATTATGGTAAATTAACCCACATTTTCCTTCATCTAGTGCTAACCTATTGTAAGAAGAACCTTTGGATCACTGACTCTTGACTTGACATGAGAAACATAGTCCTCAGTAAGTACAACACCAAACTCGTCAGATCCTGAAGTTAGTTTGAAAAGACGAACCTCGTTCTCTTCCCAGAGATTATTCTGAAAACAAAAAAAACTCAGTTCCTTATTCATGATGAAGCTCAAAACACAATGTTGTTTGTAAAACATAAGCCTTCCAAACACGTTTAGGTCATACAAACAAGTTGATGTACACCGGATGAAAAGGAAGTTAGCAAAAAAACTTCGATACCATACACTGTAGAAAGAATCTGGATAGATAAAAGGTTAGAAAACAAGACTAACGTAAACTGCCGCTTATAAGCTCTGGTCTTATACATCTTCATAAGGGGTTTAGTAGGGCTTATAAACAGAGGGGCTTATATCTCAGCGGGCTTAATATAACTGGTCTAGAAAAAATGCTTTGAAGCAAGCTGTGGCAGTGCTGACCAAAATACCATTTGCATTTACTGGTTTTTAATTAGGTTTTAAAATGCCATAATACATGTAAATCAAATTCATTTCAGTACAAGCTAGAGGGGAACTTACCGGTATAATCGGATGTATTTTTTGTTTACAAGTAGATAGGTCTGTAACTGGGGGTGGGCTTATAAGTGGCCATTTACCATATAGTAGGCCAAAACATTTTGATTGGGCTCATGGAGGAGCAAACCTTTTCAATCTGAATAGCGGCCAAATATTTAATTAAAAAATAGAAAAAAAATACACATGATGATTTAGGGTTAGTAAATCCACTTGTTGGTTCTTCGTCTACCTGGACGGTGGTCGAATTGGAATTTGGAAATGATGGTTTCTGAGGAAGGGGGAAAAACTGTAGTAGCCGGAGAAAAATCTCTCAGAGTAAAGGTGAGAACCAACAACAAACTCAACTGTGGCAAATCATTTTGCCATAACATGGCCGATAGAAGTGAATGAGCTATAAATTCATCCTGACGAAAAATTAAGCTCGTCCTGAATGTCCGCTGCTGCAGTATGCAGACTTACCAACTGCCTGTCCACTAATGTCTTGTCCTTGACAACACAGTAGATCTGATGCTTCAATATAATGGCTGGAATTTTCCTTTCAAACTTCGACAATGGTACAATTGACTTCAGAAATAATATGGCTGCTTTTGTGTCACAGGGTATTTCAAAATCTGGATTCAAAAAAAGTAAAAGACAATGATAATTACTAATGGTGAATACATAAGATTGAAACGATTAAATAAATAAATAAAAAAAAACTAGTGATTGTAAGCTCTTTCACCCAGGACTTTCAAGAGCTGTCATCAATCTTAAGCTCACCAAAATCGCTCTCAGTTGATTTTCCAGGACTCTTGTCGCGTGACTCAATTAAAGGACGCTTATGAGAACTACTAGTCTCTGGGAGAGGATTTAAAAAAGACCGAGGCCGTTTTAAACTCATTGATTTATAGAGGAAAAAGAGTGTTTCTTTCTTTACAGTTCGTCAATAATCGAAGCCACCATTCATTTTTGCTTCCAGTCCCTCGCAAAGGCGTAAGCCTCAGTCCGCAAATATTGCGGGCATTTCAAGATGGCGAATGACTTGGAGTTCAAAGGAAATTTAAGGACAATTTTCTCTGGCAATCATTCCTTGCTTAGAAATAGGGTCAACGTCGAACTGCTCAAATATGCTACTGTTACAGAACAAGCTGTCTATTTTACATTCAAAGTTACGGATGAACGCTCTGGTCGGCAGTGTACAGCGAGTGTATTCATGTATAGAGAATAAACAGGTCGTCGTTTGCGATCGATTAATCATTCACAGGTAAATTATCCTTCTGTCGTTACTAAACCGAACCGTAGTATTTAATGTCAAAATAGAGATGATAAGAGAATTTGTTGCCCTTGTTTGCTTTATCTTGGCATCTGTAATCCTTTGCTCTTCAGGGGATCCAAGAATTCACACATCTCACGGGAAGCAGGAGGAAACACATGATGGTAGTAGACATCCCGTGTCGAGTGATCACAAAAGCCACTCTCGAACCAACGAGGAACAAACTAATGATCATAAATCGGGGACGCTGTCCAAGGAAAAGGAGAGCGTTTTAAACTTTGAAAGAGTTCTGTTTGATCGCGAAGAGCTGAAGAACTATGTTCTAGATTATCTGCGCACACATGGTTTCGCTCAAAACCCAACAACAAGCCCTAAGAAGTCACTGGATCACAAGCAGAAATCAGCTGGCAGACATAGCGGGCCTCGTGACAAGTTAGAATCACCGCAATCGAGATTTGGGGGCAAAAGGGAACAGAATCATCACAGTGCCCCCGAGGACGAAAAATACTTTTCGCGAAACAGTGAGAGTGGTAATCAAAATCGAGCTGGTGGGCATAGTAAGCGTCATAAAAAATCGAAATCACTAGGAACTAGAAAACGCTCACATGGACGTCACGGTACTCGTGAAAAAGAAAATGATGCATTGTATAAGGAGAAATCTGCAGCAGGGTCAGGTCTTTCGACAAAAGAAAGGCGTGGTCATCATCAGACGTCCATTGGCAAGAGTTACATGTATCCAGGAACCAAGAAGGAGAGAATGACGAACACAGATATTAATCAAAATAACCTAAAACATGTTTCGAGGTCAGATAAGCATGATAATCAGAGGAGAAAGAACAAAATTTCCAAAATTCAGGCTTCGAGTTCCTCGCTAGAGCACCGGGGTCATTACAAAAGCAGGAAAAGCTTAAATAACAGGAAATCTAACAAGAGAGACTTCATAGCAATTCTTCCAGCTCAGTCTTTCAAACTTGAAGGCTTTGATGTACAGCCAGTTCATCAATCTAAATTATCTCACAAAAAACACAAAAGAAAATCAGACAAAATGCTGAAGCATGTAAAGTCGAAGAAGTATAAATCTGAACAACATTCTGAAGAAGAAGAGCGTGTAGCTAAAGACAAAAGTGGCCTTAATTCAAAATCACATGCAAATAAGAACGAGATCAAAGCGCAAAGACATGGAGCAGGTTTAAGGAGCAGTGCCTCTTACAAGAGATCCAGATATAGTCACAGAAAGCAGAGCGAAAGTTCAGCACAAGCTAAAAGAAAAGATTATTTGCCCCAAAAGCATCATAGTCGTGAGAATAAAAAGATTTCAGCTCGTAAACGTAAGAAAACTTCAAGACATCGGGATGCGCAGAATAAAAAGTTTTCTCCCTCTTGGAAATCCCTGGACAAAAGAAAGATACCGTCTTGGTATGATGATGCCAAGTTTGGAATATTTGTTCACTGGGGTTTGTATTCTGTCCCAAGTTTTGGGACAATGAACAGTGAATGGTTTTGGTACAAGTGGAAAGGCAGGCGGCAATGGCAAAAGTATTTGAACTTTACTAGGAAAAATCATCCTTCAGAATTCAGCTACAATGAGTTTGCTCCATATTTTACAGCTGAGTTTTTTAATGCCACGCAGTGGGCAGAGCTTGTGGCCAGATCTGGGGCAAGGTATGGTGATTAGCTTAAAATACACTTCATTGTGCATTCCAGGGTGTGTCATTAGCATACTAATCGCCTAGCTAGTCTTAAGACAAGTCTCCAGCTGCACGTAAATTGACTATGATCGCCAATATAAAAATTTTACTAACGGGTGTCGTTAATAGTTGGATCAATATAACATTAAAAATGTGGGGGACGAACCAATTGTACTCGTAGTTCTCTGTTAAGACCGATTGACATAGCACAACTTTGTCGCATGCGATGTGCTTACAATAATTCTACGACGTGGGTCTCACATACAACCATGCAAACAGTCATTCCATGCTGACCTTTCTTTCAGGTACTTTGTATTTACCAGCAAACATCATGAGGGCTTTACCAACTGGAATTCAAGTGTGGCTTGGAACTGGAATTCGGTTGACATCGGTCCTCACAGAAATATTGTTGGTAAGTCAGTAGAGATTCAGGTGTGCTTAGACGTTTATTTGCGCCAGATCGCCACTTATATTTTCAGAAGAGGGAGAACCGTGAACGGCGAGTATAAGATTGCAAAATGCCAGTGCACAAACTAATCCCGGCATGATAATTTCTGTCGTACTGTCCTTGCTGATACGAGAAGCTGTGGAAGCCTGGATTGAGAGCCTACTCAACAAGAGACGGACACTGAGAAAAAACTGAAAGCGCCTGCCTGCGGGGCGCAGAATAATCTGTGTTTGTGACGTTCTTTAATTATTTTGCCTTTGCCACGAATGATAATCGTTCCTTGGAACTAAGCTGTCTGAAAAAGCCGTTATTACCTTATTATGGGAAATTTACCCTTTATTTTTCATCTTTCACAAAAGCTAAGGGGAAGGTTTACAATACTTCGAGTCCATCTTCATCCTTGTCGCTGTCAGAAGTGATGTCAATATCTTCTCCTTTGATTTCGGCCAAGATAATCGCGTTAATTTCCTTTTTATGAAATTCTAACTCTTCTTTCGCGTTAATTTTCTTTATTCGAAAGTCCTTTCCATGAAATTCGCGTTAATTTAACTCGCGTTAATTTCCAATACATGTACCTTAATTTCATGGAGCGTTAATTTCCTGTAATAAGGTAAATCAACAATATGAATCCTGTTCCAATGATACATGAGAACAAGAAAGGGTTTTTTACCAATGTGCCGGCCGACAACAGTCGCTCATTCCTATGCATGCATGTTTAAAATGTACGTTATTTCTCATTCGATAATCATTTCATTTCTCTACTTATTGTTTTCCAGACGAGCTCGCCAAAGCTTTTCGAAATCTTTGTAATCCAGAAGTGAAGTTTGGTTTGTACTACTCCCTGTACGAGTGGTTCAACCCTCACTACTTGAGAGACAAAGCAAACGGATTTAAAACTGATGAATACATCAAGGTAAGGAAATTTTCATAGACGATACGTTTAACTACTAATTTCACTGTAGTCTTAAACTCCGAGGTTCGTCATCCCTAACTCTAATTATCTATGCCACTCTCTTTGCCCGACTAAAAAACCATAAAATCATGAAACCATGAAAAAAACCCAGTAATAATCAACCCAAAAAATTAAAGGAAACATTAAGCTAACTTGACTTCGAAATTTTTATCCACTTGCAGTGATGTTGAAGTGGTTTAGGATGTGAAACGATCTTTCATCATTTTTTGTTTATTGTAAAATCACAGATTCTAATTTTTGATTCTGACAAATGGTACATTTATATCTTTTTATCGATGGATTGAGTCGGTTAATAAAATGATGGACATACTACATGTACATTCAGTTTGAGAGTTTTGAATTTCTTTTGTTTTGCCTCTAGAGTGTCATGAATCCACAGTTGTATGATCTCGTTAATACGTTTAAGCCCGATTACCTGTGGACCGATGGAGAATGGGAAGCAAATGACACATACTGGAAGAGTACAGAATTTCTCGCCTGGCTTTTTAATGAAAGGTATCTGAAGTCAACACTTTGTACTTTGTTCTTTCAGGGAATTTGTTTGGATTTATTCTCGTCCTCAGCGCCTCCTGTTCCTCTTTGCCGGCGAGAGTCTTTGTAGGAGGTCCTCGTGCTCACGACTCTGTTTAAATTAGCTCTGTTCTAATGCTTAACTGGATGTTACTGTAGAAATAAATAAATAAATAAATAAATAATAAATGTATAAAGAGTTTCCACAACATCAAGAAACATCCGCAAAGGGGGAGCAGTGAAGTTAGAAGTGACATGAAATTATGCAGCCATTGCGTACATGGAAAGGAGCCCAGTACAAACAGTTCATGCCCTTTCTCTCTCTTGAATACTGAATCAGGTCACTGTCGTTGATTATAAAGCAATGTGTAGATTACTTGATCCGCCCGCTTCGGATGCTTTCGATTTCCTTTACTTCGCAAAGGAAAAATAAATTAATATATGCCAGACCAATGATCAGTGTTGTTCGCTAATTCCCATCAGCTACTTGAAGTCGTGCTGGGAACAGATTTGCTGCTATCTCTTTAGGCACTCTTAGTTTACTCTTGAGCACGTCCAGTCAAAAGTGCCTTGAATAGTGCAGTGCAAAACGGTATATGTTGTGCTTTGCAGCCCAGTAAAAGACAAAGTTGTGGTGAATGACAGATGGGGGAAAGGCTGTCGGTGCCGTCATGGTGGAGTTTGCACTGGAGCAGATAGGTATAACCCTGGTCAGTATAAACTTTCTTTTCTCCTATGACAGAAGTTGGAACATGTAAAGTTCTTATTCAGGGGCACCCAACGACAATTTTCGGAAAATATCTGTTCGGAGGACGATTTGAGATCTAGAATTTTCGTAACATTTGCTGTAAAATTTCTTGCTTGTCTGCCTCTCCTAGGATTTTCGAACATCTAAAAAATGATATAATTGCCCATTTTTAACGAATTTTAACCCTTAAAAGGTCACCTAGAATTTTCGGGAGCCTTTTTTCTGGCTGAAAGTTTCGAAAAGGTAAATTTTGATCCCTATAATTTTCGGATCACTAGACTTTCAGCTAGGAAATCCGAACAGATGAAAAATTTCTAGGGGATAAAAATATGCCTGTATCTACCGTTTAAATACTAAAATACGTTTAACAATGCTATGTTTAAGTGGTTTTGAACTATATTCTCGTTGGGTGCCCCTGCTTATTGCGAAGCCTCGATGTTGTTAAAAACAGTAGTTTGTAGCTTCTAAACGACGAAGAAACATCAAAGAACAGACAATAAGTAGACTGAAGCAACCCGACAAGTTTGAATAATCGTAGACAAACGAAAATCACGACAGTGATACATGAGCATGTAAAAACGCGATTATCACTGACTTCAGTCGGCATTACAATAGCCTATACCACCATTGCTAACTGATAAACGTCAGACAAGAGGTTTAATACGATCGATTGAAAAGGGGAATTAGAGTTGCACGTCACCTTATGTTACAGAAAACTGCATTATACCGCTGTAAGTCATTTCACCCTTTCAGGCAAACTTCAAAAAAGGAAATGGGAGAACGCAATGACTATTGACCGACTGTCTTGGGGGTTTCGCAGAGATGCCAATCTTAACGATTACTTTAGCATCGAAGAACTAATTAAAGAACTTGTCAGTACAGTAAGGTAAGCTTGAAAGAATAATTCACCTTAAGAAGCTTACAAAACATGTAGTTTTGGATGAATACGTGGCTGCCAGTTGCTTCCTATCACACGTTCTTTTGGCTTGGCGGGCTTGTCGCGCGCAATCAATAGGAAGTCTCGCAATAGGGAGTTTTAGCATCGACGACGGCGACGGCAGCGAAAACGTCACTTTTAAAATGAATTCGCGTTTTTTCAAGCTTTGTCGCGTTTATTCCAATTTACTGAAAATGTCAAATGTAGGCGTATTTCCCTGGAGTTGATTTCTCGGGGACCGAACTCAAGTTCAAATACACTGTAATTTTCAGGGAGTTATAATAACTCCTCTAGTGGGGCTAATTTAACTCCTTACAGTGGAGTTATTTTTCGTGGAGTTACTTTAACTCCAAAAAGGAGTTTAAAGAACTCTTTTTCAGGAGTAAAAGTGACCCCAGATAATGAGGAGGTAAAATAACCCCAAAAAAGGAGTTATCCTGTACCTAAAATTTTTACTCCACTTTCAGAGTTAAATTAACTCCAAAAAGAGTAAAAACAACCCATGTAAGGAGTACAAGTAACCCCCTTTCGGAGTAATTTTAACTCCAGACTGGGAGTAAAAAGAACTCTTTTTCAGGAGTAAAAATGACCCCAAATTCGGAGTTGAATTAGGAGTTAAAATAACCCCAAAAAAGGGGTTATCCTGTACCTAAAATTTTTACTCCATTTTTGGAGTTATAATAACTCCCTAAAAATTACGGTGTAGAGAAAGAAAAAATCGTCGTCGCTTGTCGCTTGTTTACGTCCTCCTTAAAACGTGAAATTAGGTATTTTCACGTCATTTTCGTGCAGGGAAGGCAAAGAAATGTACAAACAAGCGTGACGCACGTGTAGAATTCTTGTTTTGCTTATCTAAAACCTATTGCTTTTCCGAAGTTCTCGTTGCCGTCGCCGTCGTCGTTGCTAAAGCTCGCTATTAATTGAAAGGGGCTTCAAGCAGTCTAAAAAGTCACTCGAGAACGAAACTCGCCGCTTTTGCCGGCAGCAGTATACGGAGTATCGTTACACATGTACATCCACAAACTTATATAAACTAATCCTTATAACAGCTCAATAGGGGCTTTTTATTTGTAAATTGCTGTGTTTGTATGTCTGTCTCTTCCTTGGTAGCTGCGGTGGTAACTTACTTATGAATGTGGGACCCGCTTCAGACGGAACAATTTCGCCAATTTTCCAAGAGAGGCTCACGCAGATGGGAGACTGGTTAAAAGTAAATGGTGACGCTATATACAAAACAAGGCCTTGGAGAGCACAGAATGATTCGGTCAGCGGCAATGTTTGGTGGGTATAGTTTTTCTAACGTACATGTATGAAAAATGTCGCAAACTCATCGAATGTGGGTTGAGCTTTTCTGAACAATTTCATGTGTGAAACCATTTGCCCGGCCTGCGGCCTGCTGGTATTTTTATGATCCGTCAGAGTATAGATCATGGAGAATTGTTGTCTATTTGTTGAATGTCCATAATTGTTCTTTTCTTTACATTACCAGTACTTACTATCTCTGTGTTAAAATAACAATAATTATGAGGTACGAATAATAAGGTTTATGGTCATGCTTAGATAAAGTGTTCACTGGAGTACAATAGCTGCTTTCCCTGAATATCGAGCTCTGCGCTATGGTTTTGCGCGCCGTCAGATCAGGCCGGTGTTTCTCATTCGTTAAAGTAACAACAGCTAGCTGCAAAGGAGCGCAAACGAATATGCCGCACTAGAGCCCAAAAATACCAAAAGGAGAACAAAAATCTGCATGGCTGATTGTAACACGCAAAATTCAACTTAGCAAGACAAAAATGACACCGATTAAACCCTAACAGAGCGGGATTGTAGCCGTTGACAGATGTTTCGCTAGTTTTGGTTCGCCAGAACGGCATAACAACAGTCGTCTTTCTCTATACTTTAATCTTTGAGTTTTTTGAAACCCTTCGCCCCATTTTATCAAACAATCATGTTGGTTGTTTGCCATTTACAAAAAGTTTCCGGAAAATCCGGTTGTTAACGAATTTTTTTGGTCGCTCCGGCGGGGAATTTCCGGGAGCAACGGAACATCTGAAAAGGTAGTCCGGTTTTTCCGGACCGAATGCTCCCAACGGAACTTCTTTAAATTTTTCTTTTTCTCAGAGCTATCTTTGACATCGGTTTCAGGCCTTCGAGGCCGTTTTACAGAAAGGGAATCGAATTGTACAAACGTTAAACGCGATTCCGGGATGAAACTTGCCAGTCCCGACCCAAACCATGAACCGACTGTTTTGCCCGTGTAGATGGTAAACACACAGTTAACTCCACCAAACCGTCTTGTTATCCTTAGTTTTTCATTCCACTTCTTATTTCCTGTGTGTTAAAATCCTATATAGGTACACTGCAAAAGGCGAACATGTGTTTGCTATATCACTCAGCTGGCCACGATCAGGAAAGTTGGAACTCGGGGACCCTATTGCCACGCCCCGAACAAGTGTTAAGATGCTGGGAACTAAAACATCTCTCTCCTGGATTCCAAAGCACAAAAGCAAGAAAGCTGGTCTCGTGATACATGTTCCAGCGATTCCTGTATCCAATCTTCCTTGTCTGTGGGCTTGGGTTTTTAAGTTGTCACACGTTAAGTGATTTCGTTGTACGGCTGCACCTAATAGACAACATTGAGTCACTTCCACTTGATGGCGGAAATGATAAACATTTTCAGATAGTGAACGTGGTGAAAGCTAAAGAACTTTAGACGATGTTGTTTAACTCCTCCTTTTTGTTGTGGTGATATCTAGAGCACTCGTGAAAGAAGAACTGAATTATTTGGAGGGCAGGTATTTCGCCCGTAGTTTCCAGTTCGTTAAAGACAAAGACAAAGACAAAGACAACGACAAAGTATGATATCACTCAGCCTAGCAGATAAAAACACGTATTTTTTTATGTCTTGTGGAAATGAATAAGCTGTACATTATAAAAAAACACAGTCACCAAATAGCCAAGTAGAACTTGAGCATGATTCGGTTTCCAATTCGACTACACGGTTAGTCGATGAACTGGCAACATCACACTGAAAGCGAACACTCTAAACGAAGGCGGAGCCAAGTAGGTTAAAATGGGTGCGAGCAATGTACATTACTTTTGGTTTATTTTCTTAACCTGTTTATTCTGTTATTGTTTATTATTAATTTTATTTTCTTATTTATTCAAGTTATTCTATTATTATTTATTGTTTATTTTCTTTTCTATTTAATGTTTCTGTCATGATTGGTTGGTGAGTAACGAAATCTTAAAAAAGTGTTTGGCCACTTAATGCTGTTGTATTTTGTTACGAAAGCGTGCAACGGATTTTGCTGTACCGAGTTTACGCAATCACGGGGGCAACAGCAGAGAGTAAGTGTGAAAACAATAAGCTATTGCCATCTTTCAACGCACTTAATTTTTTTTTCATTGTTTCACTGTTTTGCTGTGACTGAATTGAATCAGCAGCGTTTTCTTGAGGTTTTCATAACGAAAAGAAAATTAGCAGATTTGTTCACACAATTTCCTCAGAGACTGCTATACATTCCTCGTGCCAGGTGGTTACTAGAGGCAAGGGCTTTATCCTCTCTTGCTAGAGGATATATCGAAGTCCTGGATCAATCACTTCACGAAAATCTCGGTAATCACATGAGTAATTTTATTCAAAGTAAATCTGTTGATAATATGCTTGCCTAGTCTTTTCCGGCGTTTTCCCAAACATGTCGGTAACGTGTCATTTGTTAACACATGTCACCTCTTCGCTCAGAGCATATGATCCGACAGAACGAATCGGCTGAGGGAGAAGAAGACGGCAAACCTTGTGTGACAAGCGTGATTGTAACTATGTTTGGAAAACAATTTCCGCCTAACTGCACCTTCCTTTAAACAGTTAAGACCAAAACAAGGTAATGTTAAGTCAACATCAAGGAAAAACTCGCGAGTAATAGCCCTGTCACGTTTGTCCAACAGAAACGTTTTACCGACGCCTTCTTTCTGCCGTCTTGTTGCGTAAGCTCAGTATTGACGCCAGGGGACTAGGAAAGGGAATATGCTTTTTCTCGTCGCGTGTAAGAAAACCCAAGACAGTCTTTTAAAGATTCTGGATTGCACACTGTGGATTCAAGATTCCAGGTACTGGATTCCAAGATTCTGGATTCCACGCAGTGGATCCCGGATTGTACTGGATTCCAAGATTCTTGAATCCACGCCGTGGATTCCGGATTCCAGGTACAGGATTCCGCATTCCTTGTCAGTGGAACTTGGATTCTGGATTCCATTCGTTACCCCGGAGCTGAATTCCGAATTCCATGATTCGAGGATTCCAGTCCAAAGCCCCGGTTTCTCTTTCCGCAAGCAAACATTTCCCGGATTACCTTATTTGGAGCGATTTTATAATCTTCAGTTTTGTTTTTGTATACATTGTTATCATATGCCATAATCAGAAGCTTAGTGCAGAACCAAATATGGAAAAAGAAACTGAGAATGAATAAATGTTTTGCTGATGAACGGAATCCTGCCGATTACAACCGTTGGATACTAAACATATATTCATACTATAGGAGTTGCTGTAAAGCGAAATCTAATTATTCTCCCAGTTTTTCCTGCAGACCTCTTGAAGAGCCACCTCTTAAAACAAACAAATAAACAAAACGATAAATCTTGATCAAAGAGACCTCATTCAGGAGTCATCTTAAGGTGTAAACGCTTAAACAATTTATCTGACAAGGCAATAATAAAAACAGTATTATTAATAGACATAATGGGAATCCTGAAGCGATTTTTACATTGCTTCTTTAGGTTCTTTCTCCGCACATCAATCAACTTTTATCGTCTCTTAGTAGTTGCTCAAGTGGAGAAAAGAGAAAAATATCACTAGTCACTTATTTCATGGACAAATCTAGCCAAACTAGGAAATGAATTGTTGCGACACGCACTCAGGCACCTGTTTACCTAACAATCATCTTCATTACTACTTTCTAGAAATACAATAATTATTATTTGACGGATAACAGAAGACGCCAAAAAGAATCATTTTAAGTAAACCGTTGACAAGATATCAAACAGAAAAGTTCAAGAAAATTTTCCTTATTATTTCTGAATCAGCTGAATCCGTCAAGTTAAGTTTGACAAGAAATTTCCAAGACGTAGGGTTAAGACGCTTTTAAGAAGTTTTTCTGCAAAATAATGTAAAAGGTTAATAATTAAAGATATAAAGAGTGTACTACCTTTACTAATCAATAAGATTTGATCAAAAGTTCGTCTCTCCACACAAATTTAACTGTAATTGTTGCCAGTGGATCATCAGTTGTCTTGATTTGCAATGGAATTGTCCAAACACTAACAAAAGTACACTTGTGAGAATTCAGAGATTCCATTGCGAAGGCTGCACGTGACCTCAGATGGATCAGCCATCTCCATAAAGCGACGCGAGAGCTTCCTACTCATCCCAGTTGCATAAAGCTGAGCCGCCAACAACGATTGGCCAAATCAAGCTAAAAAGTGGGCATCATCAGGGCTTGTAGCGTTCAGATTTTCTTCTCAATATGACTGACGATGACATTGCCAACTGGTTGTGGACAATGGCTCCGGTATGTGCAAGGCCGGTTTCGCCGGAGACGATGCTCCTCGTGCAGTGTTTCCCTCCATCGTTGGCCGTCCAAGGCATCAGGGTGTGATGGTTGGTATGGGTCAGAAAGACTCGTACGTTGGCGACGAAGCTCAGAGCAAGAGAGGTATACTGACTCTCAAATATCCAATCGAACACGGCATTGTAACAAACTGGGATGACATGGAAAAGGTACGGTTTAAAGGGGGAAGGAAAATTAAACAGTATATATAAGCATTTCCTTTTCAAATTAATTGGCCATCTAATTTTCAGATCTGGCATCACACCTTCTACAACGAGCTGCGTGTAGCTCCCGAGGAACACCCAGTTCTGCTAACAGAAGCTCCTCTCAACCCAAAAGCCAACAGAGAAAAAATGACCCAGGTATTTCAGTCTCAGTGGGAAACTAAGCAGTTGAGCTCTGTTCAACTTGCTTGTGAATCTACCATTTTAAAATGAAGCATGTTCCAAATTTGTGTTCGCTATTATTAAGAACCGGTATTTGCGCGTAAACTAAGTTATAAACTTTTATAGTGACTTTTTATTAATGATGAGAAAAAGTGTTGATTCAAGTGCGCGTGTAAAAAGAAATCTTATCGCATGGAAAAGTTAAGGTTTATTTAATTTCTAGAGCAATAAAGAGGACCTTAGCAGCAATGTATTGTTTTAAGTAAACAAAACACTTTTCGGGGAGCGATTTGTTGCATTCCTTATATGGCAAAAAATACTTCGGTTGGTCAGAGTCAAGTTTTTTCCAAACAACTTATTCAAAGTGAGAAAACGGATTGATCTTGATTGTGAAAACAACGCTGTTTAACAGTTAGCACATCGCAGAAGTATAGTTTAGTAAGATCCTGTAAGTAAACAATAAATTAGAAAGAAGATTAAAAATTATCCTAAAGAACGAAAATTAAAAACTTCAATTTCCAAGAAAAAAATACAGATTTCGATCAAGAATTGGCATTATGATCAGGGTATGCTAAGGCTGCCACATTGTAAACGGCAAAAAAATGCTGCTTTGTCACAGCGCGTATTTTATAACTTAGACTCTGTGGACAAACTGTGTGGTACATTCCTCATATACGTCTGATCTTCCATATAAGGATGTTCAAAAATACTTTTTGTTGGCCCTGGCTTTCATTTTACAGTCATGCGAAAGTTTCTCTATCAATGAAATATTCCATTTGTTTGTATTTCCCTTTCCAACAGATCATGTTCGAAACCTTCAACACACCAGCCATGTACGTCGCCATCCAAGCTGTGCTGTCTCTGTACGCTTCCGGGAGGACCACGGGAATTGTCATGGACAGCGGTGATGGTGTAACGCACACAGTTCCGATCTACGAGGGTTACGCTCTTCCCCATGCTATCATTCGTCTCGATTTGGCCGGCAGAGACTTGACCGACTACCTGATGAAGATTCTGACCGAGCGTGGCTACTCCTTTACCACCACTGCCGAAAGAGAGATCGTGCGTGACATCAAAGAGAAACTGATTTATGTTGCTCTGGATTTCGAAGGAGAAATGGCTACCGCTGCATCCAGTTCCAGCTTGGAGAAGAGCTACGAGCTTCCTGATGGGCAGGTCATCAGAATCGCCAACGAGAGATTCAGATGTTGTGAATCCATGTTCCAACTCTCCCTCCTTGGAATGGAATCTGCAGGCATCCACGAGACCACGTACAACTCGATCATGAAGTGTGATGTGGACATCCGTAAGGATCTGTACGCTAACACAGTGTTGTCTGGTGGCTCCACCATGTTCCCAGGAATCGCTGACAGAATGCAGAAAGAAATAACTGCTCTGGCCCCGCCCACAATGAAGATCAAGATCATTGCTCCTCCTGAGCGTAAATACTCTGTATGGATTGGAGGATCGATCTTGGCCTCGCTGTCCACCTTTCAACAGATGTGGATCTCTAAACAGGAATACGAAGAAACTGGGTCTTCCATTGTTCACCGTAAATGCTTTTAACTTTTTCTTAACTGTAAAGGTCATGTCGAATTGAAAAAAAGCTGTTTTTGTTTCATATTCCTGAGATCTGCTATAATTTTTTACTTGTGCCTTCGTTGTTTTGTAGTTTAGTTACCTGAACGTGAATTTTATCATTTAATTTTCGATTATGTAGTACTGATTTTAGTACTAGATTTTTTCTGCTTATACCAGGCAATAAGAAGTTGTTGTACAAATACACAGCTGTTTATATTAATTTATGCGTAATTAAATAGTAGCCAAGGAAAATACACTGCTTGTCCGATCCTACCAAAAGGCAACTCAGTACTGAAAATCCTCTTTCCATTTGTACTTTTAACTGTTCTCTTTACAGAAAAAAAAGCATTCAGTCCTTTTCTTTTCCTTTTTAGACTCACTTCCTCCCTTCCCTCACCTTTTCTATCATAACTGAATTAACAAACGCATAGTGTCACAGAGTGATAGTTTCGGTACAATACGTACTGTATAACGTCACCAATTCTTCACGCCACACCGTCATTTCTCTAAACTGTTTACATGCAGTCCCCTATTTTTCCGCAAGATCGCGAGATTAAGCGCTTTAATACACCCTTACAGGCGGCCATCTTGGTTTCGAGTGCCTTGTGGACTAGCCTGGGGATCCATATCAAATCTACGTAAGATGCGGCCGCTCGCTCAGTGATCCTATGGCAAATTAGGGGACTGTGAACAGTTTATCAATACTTTATCGAAAACATTTCCCTGTCCTTTTAACACCGCCTATACGTTTCGCTAAATTGAATAATCAGTGTCACTCTCTATGATCTAACCACCTTTCCAATCATACTCAGAATAATTCTCTCGGTTGGTTCTTTCAAAATAGGTTCTTAATAGATGATTTACCATACAGTCTGTTGATGAAGTTCACGCCCTCACGTTCTCACTAATAAAACCTTAGTGAATTCTCGTACAGACCTTGACCCCGCTTATATGGAGTAGACTCGTTTCGGCCCAGGACCAGTTAAAGAGTTGCTCACCTACCTGTGCTACCCTGGATTTTCTTACAAAACTTGGCGAACCCTTTACACGAGAAAGAAAAGTTTGGCTCGGCTAGGAAGGTTACCCGCCCAGCCGGGTTACCCTCCTAGCCGGGTTACCCTCCTAGCCGGGTTACCCTCCTAGCCGGGTTACCCGCCCAGCCGGGTCACCCTCCCAGCCGGGTTACCCTCCTAGCCGGGTTACCCTCCTAGCCGGGTTACCCTCCTTGCTGGGCCAACTTTTCTCCATACTTTGTCTCGCCCAACTGGGTCAACTCGGTCAAGGCGAGACCGGCATCAGAACATGCGCGAGAACTGTTCTCAGCAGCTCTTGGCTTGAGCAAAGAGGTCAACTTTTTTCTCATGTAAGCGCTCGCTTAACAAGTTGACTCGGCTAGGAGGGTGATCCTCTTAGCCGGGACAACTTTTCTTCAAGACAACGCGGTCTGAGAAGGCCAGCGTGGTATCCGAGAAAGATAATCCCCTTCCACCCCATAAAATATGTCAGTTTTGGCCAGTAATTCGATATAGAAGAAATATTTAAAGGTAATCAGTACGATTAAAATGAATCATGATTATGCATTTCTTTCACGATCTCACCTTTCATCAGCTGCAGGCATACTGGCATTAGGGACCTTATAATCCGACCTAGACGTCCATGAAAACGTCACTGAAAAATAGACTTAGCATCCTTTTAAACGTTTTCGCGATTATCCCAATTCGCCCTGTTACTTAAAAGAAGGGAATTTTGGTTGGAGCTGACGAGAGGGGACCGACCGCGCCCGAATTGAGTCAGAGATGGTAGAATTCTCAAGTAAACTTAAAATTTGGCCATTTCACGTCGTAGTTGTGCAGGGACTAGCAAAGAAATGTACAAAAAAGCGTGATGCACGTGCAGTGTTGTTGTTTTGCTCATTAAACCTATTGCTTTTTTGACGTTCTCCTTGCCGTCGCTGTCGTAGTTTCGTAAGGTCCATATTAGCTTCGCTGTGTCAGCCCTACAGACAGTACTTTTTATGCATGAAGAAGTGACGATACATACACTTGCAATGGACAATAATGGTTTTGAGATTGCAAAGCTGAAACGGTCATCCGGATGACGGTTTCCTACGAGACCGCTTAACGAGTTGCCATTCACCTTCGCAGTTAGAATAACAATTTTCCTTGTGTGAAACACGTTTCAAAACGCATTTTAGAAAACCAGATCTCGAAAAGTAAATGTATTAGATTGTAATGAAAACTTTCTTTAGTGTTTTCTTTTTTGCAGTTGTAATGGCATGAGGTCATGTGTATATGCCTAATAAAACAATTATTGGATTCGGTTTTCGCATAATAGCACGAATTATCAAGGCTGATGGTTTGAAATATACAGTGAATATATGCCGGGCTTAGATAATTCTGACTCGCTGTCATACCCAACCTCATCCAAATAATCAGAGGTTGATTGTTGTGCTTTGTTATCGTTTTGCCTAATCTTCAGGTGACTGATCTCCTAATTGTTCTGTACAAAAAAATGGGGGAAAAATATCCACAGGCTGTAGGCTGACTCTGAATCTAAAAAACATCCAATTAGCTGGGCCGTAGATCGGCTGTAAGTTGATAATCCAAAAAAATCCGGGCATTTTTTCTGGCTTGATGTCCACACTGGCTTAAACGATCCTAACTGATATATATTTTTTTAATATTATGAACAGCCTTCGGGGTAGATAATATAAGTTTGCAAACGAATAAATACTTATGCCTTAAACACTTAAGTTTGTGTTAGTTTAGATTTACTTACTACCGGGACAATGACAATTAAAGACTAAGAAATGGCTCCTGGGACCTTGAGAAATTTGAACTGGAGAGTTTTTGGTTTGCGTTGGTCATGCTCCGCTCAGATTCTCCGAGTCCGTACCCAAGTGTCCTGCAATCCACGATCTCGTGAATTCTCGGTCCACAGATTTATCCACGTGACAACTAAGCCTACAACTATTTTAGCACGACTTCGATCTACGTACGCGAAAGTCAGAAAATTGCGAAAATTGTCAGATAAAATAAAGAGAAAGATTTTATGTAATAAAAGAACTGAAGCAGAGTAAGTCAAACCACTAAATAATGCGGACAAGGAAAGAGTGGGTTAAATTTTGAAATACTCTAGTCATAGCTAGAAAATACTGTGATGAAAAATCAAGCTTGAAATATAAAACAAATGACACTGTGACAATCATGGTTATCACCAAAGTTCTCCAAGTAAACAGATATAGAAGTGAAAAACTCAGTAAATAACCTTAAAAGGTCACAGTGAAAATTTATTCTGCAGCAGCTTGTTTTCATTGTGATTAAACTCTCTCAACAAAACGTCTTTGGGCTCCTTTATTTCATAACCAAATATGGCTATAAAATGATGGTAAATTGAAGCATTCTGACAACAATAAAGATGTTGATTGTAGGTGTTCATGCTGATTACTTCTCCTACGAAAAATATTAGAATCTATTTAACTCCAGCAATTAAAAAAAGAATTTTTAAGAGACATGAACTGAAAATCAAGTCCGATAGTTTTATTAGACTCGGGAAAGGGGATCAACTCTGTAATCCAGGGTTAAAAAACGCTTAAACAGTCATTCAATAACTTTAATGAAAACGCACGATAGTGGAATCCCACTGCGGGCTCAGTAACCAACAGAGTTTTTGCAAAACATGTCAGAGCGTTTTTCTCTCCTCGATATCAACTTATCATCAACCAAGATGGTGAGGAGAAGAGATGAATGTATCAGTTAGGAACATGTGCTTGGAAATTCTCCGAACGAGCCATAAGCAAATAATATAGTAATTACTGTGAAGAAATGATTGCTCGAGCGCGGTGCTACCTCACGTGATCTCAAGACCAACTGGGGATTTTCAGCTAGTTTTTAAGCTTTATAAGACGATGCTAGAACATTTTGAGTCACTGCAGGTTTCTCAATCAGGTTACTAGGACTTTCATAGCCGATTCTTGCTGTCTAATCCAGTTGAGTAAAGACGAGAGTCAGTTTAAGTCAAAAAATGGCCGATGAAGACATTGCTGCTTTGGTTATAGACAATGGTTCCGGTATGTGCAAGGCCGGTTTCGCCGGAGACGATGCTCCTCGTGCAGTGTTTCCTTCCATCGTTGGCCGTCCAAGACATCAGGGTGTGATGGTTGGTATGGGTCAGAAAGACTCCTACGTTGGCGACGAAGCTCAGAGCAAGAGAGGTATTCTGACTCTCAAATATCCCATCGAACACGGCATTGTAACAAACTGGGATGACATGGAAAAGGTAAAACCCCTTTAAGGCGATTTTCCAGCTGGCATAAAGAAATTGAATCAAAATTACATTTATAAAGCAATTTATATGATTAACGAACTAAGAAATAAAAAAGATTCAAGGGAAGCCAGAAGGTGAGAAAAACAGGTTTGACATTTTACATATGGATTCACATTAATTAAAGCCTAAACTGATCCAGTGAAGGACTTGCCTGACCCAGTTCTTGTTCCTATTTCAGCATACGAAGCAGCAAAAAGTTTCAGTTAGCATGTAAAAGAGTTTTTAACTAAAATAAACTAATTCAAAGTAAAATGATCTCTTCTTTTACTTTTTTAGATCTGGCATCACACCTTTTATAATGAATTACGCATAGCTCCAGAGGAACACCCAGTTCTGCTGACAGAAGCTCCTCTCAACCCAAAAGCCAACAGGGAAAAGATGACAACGGTAATATAAAAAACTAGAACTAAGTTATACTTTATATTTGTTGCTAATTTCATAATTTAGAACCTTAGGCGAGAAAGCACCTTTTTTTTTTCAAGAACAAAAAGACATTCTGGTATAAAGGCATGAAAATTAAGTTTGTTCATTATGAAGTATTCCTAATATTTTTAGAGCATCACTTGTTTTTGTCACAAGCCATCGCAAACGTGACGAACAAGTTAGTTGAATCTTGAAATATTCAACTAATAATTTGATTCGAGTTTCAAAACTTTCAGTCCTAGCTTTTTAAAATCAAAAGACCGTCCGAAGTCATACGCATAGCTAGTTTTTTAATCGGACGAGAGAGCGGTACAATTTAAAACCATATCAGGACTTGCCCGACGCGAAGTTCAATTACAGCCATTTGAAAAACAAAAAATTCAGTCTGTACCAATTTTACATTGATCCAGTAGCCGGCCAGCATGTTGAAAAGTGGAATCGGAAACGCTTTTATATCTCAATTTGTTGCCGAAACGGAACTGAAAACATTTAGAGCAAAAAATGGATACGATTAATTTAAAACATGAATAATAAAGTTACTAGTTATAGTTATCACTAAATCTGCCCCCCGACGTTTTAAAACCCGGATGAAGAAGTCCTCCTTGTGGTTGTCCATGTATTTGCCATGAACTTTTGAAATGCAGTTTTCGTATTAGAGTTTCTGAGTGTAATTCTTTTGTTCTCTTTTGTGTTTTCTCAATTATTACACCTTGTTTCCTGGGTTAATGAAAATCCTCATACATGACATGCCTAGGATGGACAATTGTTTTTTATACATCTCATAATGAGTTCAACCAACACTGCAAATGTAATAGAACGCGTGTTAAACAGCAAAACCATCTTAAATTATCTATTTATCTACTAAATTTCCTATAACTAATGTGTCGAACGGATGCTTTGGCTTCGAGTCTGACATTCTTGAATGCAACGTCGAACGCAACTGATATAAATGATTTCGCAATAAACTAACCCTACAAAAACATGGACCACTGTTTCAAGTTTCTCACCTTTGAGATATTTCCCAGTTCATTTTTTCTGGCATGTCCTTGTATCAAATAAAATAATCGGGATTTCGCAATAAACTAACCCTAAAAACACATGGACCACTGTTTATTAAACCCTGAATACCTTAATATAGAACAAAACCCGGTTATTTCACGTTAGCACCTTTCGCGAAACTCGGTTTGCTAACGGCCCTCAAGTTAAGCCCTGTCGGTCGGGGTTACGAACTGGACAGGTGACCAACCGCGAATATCGTGTTAAAGGTCCATACGTTGTTCTTTCTTTTCTTCTTCTTCTTTTTTGCGTATTATGTAGTGTTATTGTTAACAGTGTATTGAAAAGCAGATTAAGCATTATTTCGCCGAACGCATTTAGAAAAAGACAAAAACAAAGAACAAAATTAATATGGCCCTGTGCAGTTCGCCTGAAAATTATTATTATTATTCGGGCCGTAATACGGAGCTGAAACTTAGCAGACTTTGATCTATATATCTGCGGGGAAACCGGCAAACTAAGAAATCTGGGTTTTCGACAGTGTAAAACGATCATAATTCCTTTGATTCCAATCTCGTGTTCCTCTGTCTGTTGTTGTCGGCGTTGCCTTCGCTGTGCTCATCGATGTTCTTTCTACTCCACGGTTTCTTGTTGACGTCTTCTCCTTCGTTGTTCACGCTGAATTTGAAGTCGGCGTTCTCGCTCTAGAGGAGTTTCGGTGGAAAATCTTCCTGACCGAGGATTTGGAGCCACTTGTTGTGCTTGTGTGCGACACAATTCGGCGAGTGCGACTCGTTGACAAACCCAGTTTGCGCGGTTGCTGAGCCAGGCGCACATGCTCAAAATTAACCGGGACCACCGTACGCGCCTAGTTTCATCAACTCGGGAAAGCTTCGCATACTAACAGTAATACGATACGATACTTCTTCTTTACGCGGGGGACATTAGGGTGCCTCCTCGGGTTCCGGCCCAGAGGCCGGAACCCTGCGGGAGCAATAAGTATAAGTTGGATAACCCCCTGGCACTTGGGCTCTGACATAATAGCCAAATCTGGGGGAGACAAAGAGAAGTAAACTGAAACCAACCTCCGGAAATAGTACTGATTCATGAAGTTGCTAAGCAGAGAAATTCCGAGATGAGTGGAAATGTTTACATAGATATTTAGACAATATTTGCTTCTTCGAAGAAAGCATTCGTTGTGTATGTCACCCTGTGATAACAAGCAAAGCAGGTACTGACATTGTTGAGTTACCTATTTTGTAACAGAGCAAGCTTAACGGTAGGTTGTTATCACACCTACTTCATTGGTTCGAAAATCAGATCTCTCTGTAGTGAGCGAGTGAAGTAGCTACCCCAACCGATCTCTGTTGGTAAAATGTGAAATTAAAGGTGCCAGAATCACAGCGCACCTGTTTAAAGGCCTAGTTCAATTTTCTCATGACAGGAACTTTTCTCTTTTCATCTAGATCATGTTCGAAACATTCAACACACCAGCATTTTATGTCGCTATCCAAGCTGTGCTGTCTCTGTACGCTTCTGGTCGAACAACTGGAATCGTGTTGGACAGCGGTGATGGTGTAACGCACACGGTTCCCATCTACGAGGGTTATGCTCTTCCTCATGCCATCATTCGTCTCGACTTGGCCGGCAGGGACTTGACCGACTACCTCATGAAGATTCTGAAAGAGCGTGGCTACTCCTTCACCACCACTGCCGAACGTGAGATCGTGCGTGACATCAAAGAGAAACTGTGCTATATTCCCCTAGACTACGAATATGAAATGAAAACTGCAACATCAAGCTCCAGCTTAGAGAAGAGCTACGAGCTCCCTGATGGACAAGTCATCACCATCGGAAACGAGAGATTCAGAGCTCCCGAGTCATTGTACCAGCCTTCCTTCCTAGGAATGGAATCTGCAGGCATCCACGAGACCACATACAACTCGATCATGAAGTGTGATGTGGACATCCGTAAGGATCTGTACGCTAACACAGTGTTGTCTGGTGGAACCTCTATGTTTCCAGGGATCGCTGACAGAATGCAGAAGGAAATAACTGCTCTGGCCCCGCCCACAATGAAGATCAAGATCATTGCTCCTCCTGAGCGTAAATACTCTGTATGGATTGGAGGATCGATCTTGGCCTCGCTGTCCACCTTTCAACAGATGTGGATCTCCAAACGGGAATTCGATGAAACTGGCCCTTCCATTGTTCACCGCAAATGCTTCTAAATTCTATGACTGTCCTCTGCTAATTCGACCCACTTAAACTTGAACTTTGAACTTTTTTTCTCTCTCTCTCCATTTATTTCATTATAAAAGTTCTGCCAGGATTGAAGGATTGATAACAGCCAATGCAGTTGAAATCTCTCTTATTTACTGATCACTCACAGCCTGTTACAACTCAAGGCACTGATTGTTAAGATAATTGCAAAGATCCCCACTCCCTATGTCTTTGGATTCAGTAATACAAAGTTAGAACTGATTAAAATTTTTTTTTCCATGACTTTCTAGTGGGTTACAAAAGTGCGTTCTTCCCAGATTTTCACACCATTGCACCTTTCAAAGAAAAAAAACTAAGACAAGTATATACAACTGCCGCTCATACATTTTCTTAATTCCGAAAAATGGTTCAACTGAAGGTTGCACATGTATAATCTCTCATAATTTTAGGTGACTATCTCGTAAGGTCTGAAGAGGCTTCTCGAAGGCCGTAGGTCCCTCGGATATCACTTATGAGAGAGGCAGCTGTATGAAAAGCTGGCATTACTTCTGCTACGTTTAGAACCTATCGTATTTGATGAAAAATGATGAAATAAAAGATCACACTCTTTAGGTATAGAAAATTACAATATCACTGTTATAATTCAGACTTACAAGCGTTTTGAGTCGTTCGCACTGCAGCTCCTCGCCCTGCTCACTGATGTAAACATACCCGGGGGGGCGGGGGCACTCTCTTATCAGGTATGTGCCGCTCAACAGGGTATGGTTTTCAGAGTCTTGAGTCTTACTGGGTATACGTTTTCACTATTCAGCGTCTTGAACAAGGTATGTTTTTTTGTGTGGTTACGGCCGGGTAGCGAAAAATGAGTAATCTTTGCCTTGGCGGCACAGAGGTTCCCCAATGGGATTCTTTAATCTTGTAATCCTGACCCATAATTTCGTGCAATCCCGTAATCCCGAGGGTTATTTTTGGCATCACACCTCCCGCACATACTTTCAATCCCGAATCTCGCTCTTGTTTTATTTTAAAATCCCGAATCCCGAGCTTCAAATAAGGGAAATCACGTACCCCTTGTACCGTACCACAACCCAACCCCTCCCCAGACCCTTCCTGAGTACGCTTTTCCGTGCACCATCGATCGTTGAAAGAGTCTCACGAACGCGAATGGTCAAGCATGAAATTGTATCACCACTCAACAATCTGCGCTATCAAAAGGTCGCATCTATTTATTAATATATTGTGTTTAAAGGGATTCAGCAATCCTCAACAAGGATATTGTCTCCAATACGTGATATGTTCACTGATGATATAATTCAAAATTTAAAAGGCAGGACTGATGATGTTGCTACCTGCCTATTTGTATGAATTGTATCTAGGTTTGAACGCACCAAGTCCCACAACTCGTTACCAAAAAAGGTCATGATGTTCGGCAAGCGCAGTGGATTAAAGATAGAATATGAATATTGTTTGTTTCGCAATATAATGTCACGTCTCGGTGGAAGTGACGTCAGAACATTGAGAATAAAATTTTCCACCATGAACTTGCACTGAGTTTCATTTTGTACGGCAAAAACATGGATATTCAATATTTGGACGATAAACGAAATATCAGTATCATTATGCCCATGAAAAAGCCCATCTCACTTAAAGATGTTATAATTCTAAGGGCGATGAACTCGCAAAAGAAACAAGTTGTCCGTTTGCAAACAACAAAAGAATGCCAAATTTGGTAATTAAAATTTAAGTGTTGTTTAAAAATTAAAGACAAAGCTGACCAAAGACCGGGTCTGATGTGTAGCGAAGCATAGTAGCGGAGCTGGAGCCGGCGTAAGGCAGTTCCGCACAAGGAACACTCAGCTTCGTTGTTTAACACTGACAGGAAATCAATCCCTATATTGGATGATCCATCGTTACAATACTGCAAATTCTTTGGTTTACAATATTTTCGACAAAAACGTGTAGGTTAATATACGTTGGTGTATTAGTCGATGAAAAACTCTTCTGATAACTAGCTGGGCCAAACCATTCGACGATCTGTTTAATACTGACCTAAACTTAGATTTAACAACTACTTGAACATTATTTATTGTGACTAATAAACTGATATATTATAAATCTCTGCCATGTTTAATAGTTTAATTTAAACAACATAACAAGCTAAAATGCAAATCAACTGCACTGTACTGATTGACAGAGATTCAGGTAATAAAAGAAAGTCGGTGATTTCCATTTATCATAACAGTTTTAACAAGAAACGTTTTGCGTCCCAAATGAAACGGGAACAAGATCGTTTATAGGAAGAGCAGTCAAGCGCAGATTTGTTGATATTTTTTTTTCAATGATTTAAAGAAGAATTTGCATCTTTAAATATTTTCACTTACAATTTACCGCAAAGTTTTTGCAAAAAAATATGACGAAACAGTTTAGACGTGCTGACGAAAATGCAGGAATGATCTTTCATTGTAACTTTTACCAAATTTGGCCAAATTATTCGCTGTCTATGAAAAGGAATGATAAACGTTGGATTGCGTTATTTCTTCAAATACAAGAGGGGCTTGTTGCTGCATTTGCATTATTGTTCGCGTGGGCGATTTGAGCCAATCAGATGAAAGCACCGGCAGCAATAAATCTTGCACCTCCGTAGAAGTTGATCATATTTCGAACAGTGCTGTAAGACGCAAAGTAACAATTCGCATAGGTCTGTAGTTAATTTCTGCTTCCAATAATTCCAACGAAATGGCCGATGAAGACGTTGCTGCCTTGGTTGTGGACAATGGCTCCGGTATGTGCAAGGCCGGTTTCGCCGGAGACGATGCTCCTCGTGCAGTGTTTCCCTCCATAGTTGGCCGTCCAAGGCATCAGGGTGTGATGGTTGGTATGGGTCAGAAAGACTCGTACGTCGGCGACGAAGCTCAGAGCAAGAGAGGTATTCTGACTCTCAAATATCCCATCGAACACGGCATTGTAACAAACTGGGATGACATGGAAAAGGTAAATATTCTTGAATGTTGGAAATATCAAGTTGAGCGGTCGACTCACGATGAATTTTCCTTATTTTAGATCTGGCATCACACCTTCTACAACGAGCTGCGTGTAGCTCCCGAGGAACACCCAGTTCTGCTGACAGAAGCTCCTCTCAATCCTAAAGCCAACAGAGAGAAAATGACACAGGTAAATTCTACTTGCTAAATAGGCCTTCCATTTAAAAATAATCTTGCAAGTCGCTACAGATGAGTTAAAAGAGGGAGTGGTCGCTTTGAAGATATTCCCAAAAAAGAATGAAAAAATGTTCAGTCCTCAACTCGCGAATAAATGTCATTTATGCAGTTGGAGTAAAGTCGAGTCACTGGGTGCTGTCAATCTGTCGAGATGTTTTTAAAATCTCAGCTAAAATTCTTACGAAACTTTTAATAATTGTCTAGAGAATTAAGACGAAACAATCTAGGTAAAAGAAATATATTGGAAAGAATTCACCTTCAGTTAATATTTTGCTTTCGACAGAAGATAAAGTTTAGTAGAGATGAATTCTATAATAAAATAAATTTCACCGTGAAATATTGTATGTTGGTCGGCCGCCGAGAAATTTGCAAGTCAATGTAAGTACTTAATCGACTGTTTTAAAAAAGACAGCACGAGCGCAAGGATTATTTGAAAGAAAGAGGACAAAAAATAGCAATGAGCTCCGTGCAACCCGCAGTGAATCGTGTTTACAAAATAAAAATTGAACCTAGATTTGGAAATTTTTTTAGGAAGAAAATGACTTGCGCTTATAGTTTCGGAAGCTTTCCAGTCTTGTCTCATGCCCATATTTGGTAAAGAAGTCCAGTGATTGGTCAGAATTTCTAATACAAGCCTGATCGATTAATATGCAAAACACGACTGTCTCTTTAGTTACAAATGTGTAGTTTTAATCACCTGACACTACAATTAGGGCGCGGAATTTTGCCGAAAATTCTTGAATTGACTTTTAATAGCTTCTAGTTTGCTTTTATCGTCGTCAGCTAAGTGTCATGTTACGTAACACGAAGATTTTGATAGTGCTAAAGTTCCGTAAATTATTTTAGAGGTTTTTGTTTTGTCTGTATATAGAATTCATGGTCAATTGTCATTCTTTAAGACACTGGACTTTTATTATCAAACTCTTCGTCCCTTTGACTTCTTCTGTGTTAATTCTGTGGAATCTCCAATATAGTCATATTCAAATTAGCATTTGACGATCAGAAAATTTTTTCTTGTATTTGTGTACTCAGTCTTCTGTAGAAATTGTATATTCAGACGGAGGCATGGATAATTTTGTAGATTTCTGGATACATTTTTACCACCTCAGTACCCGTCTCCCGCAAAGCGACTATTACATTTAATTAGTTTTTTTCTTGTACGTGATTTGAAGATGATCACTGGACCTCAACATTCAATAATATTTTAATTTATAGTAGAAAAGATTTATATAAATTTTCTCTAAAGAGTTAATTTCCTTTCCAACAGATCATGTTCGAGACCTTCAATTCACCAGCTATGTACGTCGCAATCCAAGCAGTGTTGTCTCTTTACGCTTCTGGTCGAACAACTGGAATCGTATTTGACAGCGGTGATGGTGTGAGTCACACAGTTCCCATCTACGAGGGTTACGCTCTTCCCCATGCTATCCTTCGTCTCGACTTGGCCGGCAGAGACTTGACCGACTACCTGATGAAGATTCTGACCGAGCGTGGCTACTCCTTCACCACAACTGCCGAGCGTGAGATCGTGCGTGACATCAAAGAAAAGCTGTGCTATGTTGCCTTGGACTTCGAACAAGAAATGCAAACTGCCGCATCAAGTTCCAGTTTGGAGAAGAGCTACGAGCTTCCTGATGGACAGGTCATCACCATTGGAAACGAGAGATTCAGATGTCCTGAAGCCATGTTCCAGCCTTCATTCCTTGGAATGGAATCTGCCGGCATCCACGAGACCACATATAACTCGATCATGAAGTGTGATGTGGACATCCGTAAGGATCTGTACGCTAACACAGTGTTGTCTGGTGGCTCCACCATGTTCCCAGGAATCGCTGACAGAATGCAGAAGGAAATAACTGCTCTAGCCCCGCCCACAATGAAGATCAAGATCATTGCTCCCCCTGAGCGTAAATACTCTGTATGGATTGGAGGATCGATCTTGGCCTCTCTGTCCACCTTCCAACAGATGTGGATCTCCAAACAAGAATACGATGAATCTGGTCCATCAATTGTCCACCGCAAATGCTTCTAAGCATCACTGAAATAGAACT
The DNA here is from genome assembly GCF_958299795.1 of Porites lutea. Taxonomy (NCBI): domain Eukaryota; kingdom Metazoa; phylum Cnidaria; class Anthozoa; order Scleractinia; family Poritidae; genus Porites; species Porites lutea. Next base: position 2,611,390 of record NC_133206.1, read on the forward strand.
TTTTCCTCCCTTTGGGGAGATTAAATAACAAAACGACAAAAGTATAAATATATAATAGCCGCTGTTTAAAAAACAGAGCTTAAGAAGAGAACACTTTCATTTATTCGTTCTGCATCTTTGAGCCTTATTCTATTTTTGTAGATGTGGTACTGTTCCTAATAAAGATTTTGTTTACATAAATAATATTGGCTGATTGCTTGATCATGACTTCCACAAGTATGATATGGGGACTTGGCTTGGGTACTGTTTCAACTTCACCTCTATCTTCATCATCTTTTCCTTTTTCGGGTAAAAGAGCGGCTCAGCATAATTTTTAGCGGTTACGTTGTTTTAGGTTGGAAACTGACAGATGCTGTTCCCAACTTTGAATCATCTTTTTCCAAGGTTTGTTCATTTTTAAAACTCTCTAGTTTCTCTGGTTGCAGAATATTACCATTCAGCTCGGGATTTGCCTGTGATAAAACAAAGCCATAAAAATAACATTAATGTGTAATTAGACTCCCGAGTTTAAAATTCTTTAAAGTTTATTTAGCAGGTTTTACAATCGCTTTTCCTGTCTTATTAAAACCTTGGTTTTGGGCGTTGTTTCACTGTTGAAGCTGTGTTTTGCAACCAACATAGTGCTCAACTCAGCCGTTAATTTGTTTATCACGCCAAATAACCGGCTTTGAAGGAAATGATCATCAGAGATTTGTTTTGAAAAAGCAATTTTACTTCGTAATCTACGGTCTTTCACAATGTTATAGCATGTTGTATACGGAAGCTGTCAGTAGTAAGGCAGTGTCACACAACACAGACCATCGTTGGTTTCCAAAAAAGTAGGCTTTGATAAAAGTGCGTTCCTGAAAGTAGCACAATCAGCCACAAGTGGTGCCCCTATTTTTCTGATATTATGTCCAAAACTATCCTAGTTGTTTTAAAATACGCTGATATAAGCATAAAATGCAGAAATTATGCTTGCTGAAGTCTTTTTCCATAAATATTTTGAAACTGGTGCTACAACACTTATGCTAAAACTTGGTTCTGGACCAAAAACCAGTAAATAGCAACAGCTGTAGTAACACCTGAGGGGGAGCAAGGGTGGCGCAGTAGTGAGAGCACTCACCTCCCACCAATGTGGCCCGGGTTCGAATCCTGGCGTCGACGCCATATGTGGGTTGAGTTTGTTGTTGGTTCTCTCCCTTGCTAAGAGAGGTTTTTCTCCGGGTACTCCGGTTTTCGTCTCTCCTTAAAAACCAACACTTTCAAATTCCAATTCGATCTGGAACGCACGGACACGTTTCAACGAGTTCTTATGAAGTCCTTAGTGCTCCGTGGGTAAACAAATCACAATTTACAATACAATTTTTAAAATTTTTTACACAACAAATCTATTCTTTTCTGTCAGCCAGTAACTTTAACTGTGCTTTAGAATTGGCCGGATTCTCTTCAACAAGGAGCCTTATCCTTGTCTACTTGGTCAATCTTCATTATATATTCCTGGGTCACTTCCTGTGTGACGCTGGCTTACTCAGTCACTATAAATCATCTTTTTGCGCAGCAAAAAGAACCAAAAATGCGGATAATGCTTGCAGTGTTTTGTTTTGGAGAAAAGCGGTGAAAATTATGCTCAAAATGACGATCGAATTATGCACAATAGACCGGGTATTTGACGACTTAACCCCGGGGGAGGGGACTCCGCATATGAAAAGGATGGGGATGCTTGTCGAAAATTTTGAATTAAACCCCTAAAAGAGACCGATCCGGGCGTAGCTCAAGCTTTTTTTGACCCCTAAAAGAGATTATATTAAAACACAGACAATACACATATTTTTATATTTTTTCACGTGCAACCCTAAACGAGACCTTCACGGCTTAATATGATGGCGTTTTGAGACCAAAATCCGAAATTTACACCCCTAATCGAGACGACGAGCATCCCCACCCCTTTTATTTGCGGAGTCCCTCCCCCGGGGACTTAACTTGCACGGAGGGGGAGGGAATTTAAAATCATACCTTACTAGAAGGAGAGGAATTGGGTCCCCTACGGTTCGGAATTTGAACCCTCTTGCCTCGATTTCATGTGACATGTCTCGGTGATTGCAAGAGGTGGAGAAATCCTGGCGCAGGCCGGCATGGCAAATATTAATTATTACTTCCATGTAGTTTCAGGGTCTTGGGATCCGGTACTTCTATCTTGTCACATTGAACCTTGCTTCCAAAACTAAAACTTAAAGAACTACAAAAGCTTTGCTTCGTCTTCGTGAAGAGTAGTGTAATAGTATACATGTATATTAATTTCCCCGGGGTGGGTAGAGTTGCTATTATAGGTACACGCGCACAGTTAAATAAGGTTATGATACGTGACTTGCAAGTAGGTGAGGTAAAGGTTTCTGCGGTTTACTCTGTTAGAAACCTGGGTGCTTGGTTTGATGCAAACATGAATATGACCACACATATTAACAGCATATGTCAGAATATTTATTACCATCTACATAACATCCGGCGTATTAGAAAGTATTTATCATATGATAATAGGAAGTCCATTGTACAGGCTATTATAATGTCACGATTAGACTATTGTAACGGTCTATTATATGGTACGCCTGCTGTTCATCTTGGTAGGCTGCAACGCCTGCAGAACGCGGCAGCTCGGCTGGTATGTACTATATCTAGGTATGATCCTATCACACCATCCCTGATCAACCTGCACTGGCTTCCGGTTACCCACAGAATAGAATTCAAGATAGCAATGCTAGTTCACAAATGTATCTACGGCGTCGCACCACAATATCTTTTAGACTTGATAAAAATCAAAGAGAGCTCGCGGTATCAGTTGAGATCATACCGGGGCATACTCCTAATGGACAATACCTATAGAACAAAAAAGACACTCGGGGATAGGGCGTTTGAAAATGCTGCGCCCAAAGTATGGAATCGACTCCCTCTAGAAATTAGACAATGTCAATCATTGAACATTTTTAAAGTTTTACTAAAGACACATCTTTTTAAATTAGCTTTTTATTAGTTCTTTTATTAACTCATATTTTACTTTTATTGTTTTCCGAAAATTGTAAATTATTGTTATTATTATCATTATTTGGACTAGCCATTTATTACTTTAAGATTTTAGTGTTGTAATGCGCACTCGATCATATCTTTATCGCATGCTAGACTGCGCAATATAAGAAATAAACATTATTATTATTATTATTATTATTAAAAAGGACCAATTATGGGATATTTGAACGATTTTTTGATTCAGGAGGTTGAGAATTTCAACAATAATTTTCCCAAACTTCAAATGCCCGGGGGGTTACCTGGCGAGGGGATGTTGTAGTTTCGATTTGACCGATACTTAATTTCAGCCGACATTTGGCGCGCGACGTCACCAATAGTTTCCCCGAGGTCTGAGGAACGAGCGCAAAAATTCCATACTGCTGACGTGTTACTACATCTCAGGGCCCAGTTGTTCGAACGCCGGTTAGCACTAACCCGGGGTTAAATTTTAACCCGGCTTTCTTTTTCATGTTATTAAAGCACTCTCTCGGATAATTTTCTGTATTCTTTTTAGAGTATCCAATCATCAAATTGTAGGCAAAAAGAATTAAACTGAATTTGAATTTTAAGCCCTAATATCTGAGTTCAAAGTCCGCACTAACACTGGGTTATCTTAACCCAGCTTCGAACAACCCGGCCCAGATCTCTTCTGATTAGCTAAACAATGGACTACCCAGAAACGTCATCATTATGGAAATTCTGTGCTCGTTCCTCAGAGGTCATTTCGCGAAGATATTAGTGGTGGCGTCGTGAAAAGTTGGCTGTTTTCTCAGGCTACCTCTTAGGGGAAAGCGAAGAAAGTGTTGGGCTACAGGGTATAAAACGATAATGCGGGTATTACCATATTTTTGGTATGCAGAGTCCTCAATAAGTTCCCGGAGATTTTCAAGCTTTCAAGCTCACTTCACTCGCTTTACAGCTTTTCTTCTGTGAAACTTACAAGGTAGACTTGTGGCAAGTCTACCTGTTCCTACAGTACCCGTAACTTAATAATGATGAATTTTTATCTATTTTTTTCTATTAAATTGATATCAAAATAACTTCCCTCACAAAACATTTTAAAATATATTTACATTAGTTTTACCGCACCAAACATCAAAGAGAACTCTGAGGACCCCTTAGGGCAGCAACCTTAACGGAAAAATCTTCTCCCATCAATTCTATTTTTCAAAATGACAGAAAATTTAAGTGCCATGAAAGAGCGTCTTTTTCATACCGACCTTCAGAAACTTCGTAAATGTAAATGCCGTGTCATACGCCTATTCTAAAGTATCGCAAAAAATTTGTCCAGTTATTTATAATTCGCTGCTCACATAGCATAAAGTTTCTATGGAAAACACCATAAAAGCGACAGTTTTTATAGGGCAAAGACGTCTTGAAATTACAGTTAATATCGCCAAAATATAAACGCGTGACAATTCACCTCGAAGGCGTCTGTAATAGTACCACTCAACCACGTTGTGGGGTGAAAATCCACAACATTTCCATATAAGGTCATAAAAATAAATTACATTTTCTTTCCACGCCGTTCATAGCAAGCACCACTTGTACACCCAACCTAAAGAATTTTAAAGCGAAAATGATTTACCTAGAAACAAATAAACGTCTATTTAGTAAACGGCAAAAGTTATGACCCTTTTTCTAGACATTGCAACTGCCTTTACTTTTCAACGCTTATCTCACAATACTGTAAACAAACAGGCTGGTTCGCTCCGCCGAAGACAATAGTTGTCATTTTAAGCCAATCAAATGAGGGTATGAATTAATTTATTTAAACGATATCACGGCCTGGAGCATCATTTCTGGCCATCGAGAGTTCAGTAACGTTGTTGTTTCAAATTTATATTTTAACTTAAAAAATGGCCGATGAGGACGTTGCCGCTTTGGTTATAGACAATGGCTCGGGTATGTGCAAGGCCGGTTTCGCCGGAGACGATGCTCCTCGTGCAGTGTTTCCTTCCATCGTTGGCCGTCCAAGGCATCAAGGTGTGATGGTTGGTATGGGTCAGAAAGACTCGTACGTCGGTGACGAAGCTCAAAGCAAGAGAGGTATTCTGACTCTCAAATATCCCATCGAACACGGCATTGTAACAAACTGGGATGACATGGAAAAGGTGAGTACTTTATGCGATGGTTAAATGATCTCAGTGGAACATCGAGTCACGATGAATTTCCTTATTTCAGATCTGGCATCACACCTTCTACAACGAGCTTCGTGTAGCTCCTGAGGAACACCCAGTTCTGCTGACTGAAGCTCCTCTCAACCCAAAAGCCAACAGAGAAAAAATGACACAGGTAAACAGCACGCTGTTGCGTGGCTTAGTCTCATTAAAAAAAAGTCTGAGTTCTAGCATTACAAATAAATGTTTCACGGACGGTCCGTTATGAAAAAGTCCAGCCCATAAATATAAATCGCGTGGTCTCCCATTCCAACGCTTTCTAAGCGAAATGTATCTCTCCAACTCTAACTATTGTGTCATGAGAAAACAATTGAAATAATAATTGACTTAACGAGTGAAGCTTTTTTATTTGTCAGGGATAAAAATGCCATTTATTCTGAAATTTAGTGAATGAAGTAAAATTCAAAAAAATATATTTCATCTGTTACTTTGTTCTGTATGCAATTACATAAAACCTACAAGACGTTATTTAAATTGGCGCGGTTTAAAACCTAGCACAAATTTGCATGTGGGTATGTTAAAACTTTATTTTATATCCTTTCTTCACAACCAAATTCTTCCATCAAATTTTATCGCGCTGTATTAAACCAAAACAAAAATGAAAATTTAAATTTGCCGTTAAAGATTTTCAAATTTCTTTGTTTTGAGAAAAACAGCGTCCGGGTGACTGCTCGGACATATCTGACTCGTCTTAATGCCTATATTTGGTAAAGAAACGCTCCAATTGGTCAGAATTGGAGAGTTTGAAACAGAACTTTTAAGTAGTCTTTTGTCAAAATCTGAATAATAAACAACAGGTGGAATTAATTGAAAATATTCCATGGTTCTTTTTATGTTTAACATAGCTTCACAATTTTTATTTTATTTTCTCGGATTGGAATTTTTTGGGGGGAATTTTCGTTCCACGATAGCTACCACAACATTCGCCAAGAAATCGATCTTCGTCAAGCATCATTTTCAGATTGCGCTTCGAAGGCCGGGTCCCTGTTAATTGTATGCTGACTGAATGACCACGCGAAAATATACTAAAAACCAGCTCGCAAAATACAACTTACAACATGAAATCAGATTTAAATACCAATCAGCCTTTCAGCGCTGTGACCGTTCATATTGCAATCTAAAATTGGTCTGCTCCAGTGAAACGGAAACTGCTCGATTTTTCGATGGCAAACTGGGTTTAGACTACCGACCGATCACATGGTACCTGACGAATTTGTTGACAGGTTCAAAACTTTGACCGGACATTTTGTTCACACTGAACCGGCCAGCATTTTTGCTTTGTTTACGTGGGAACAGACGAACCTGGCTGAATTTTACCTTTTTCAATGGCTTTTCCATCTGCCAATGCGCAAAGCGCGACCACGAATTTTCCTTCCTCTTTCTAAACTTAAGTGCAGTCTCTACAAAATCAACTCCAGGGAAATTCGCTTACATTTAACAATTACATCGAATTGAAATAAACGCACCTTAGTCTGAAAAAATGCGAATTCATTTTAAAAGTGACGTTTTCGCTGCTGTCGCCGTCGTCGACGCTAAAGCTTCCTAAGATTCTTGATGAGGCTTTTTACAAAGTTTTTCATGACAATAGCATTACGTCAGGCGTACGCATAGCTCAATTATCTTTTTCATTAAATCCTTCACTAGAGAATTTCTATAAGTAAAATAAAAAATTAAGCAATAATAAACTACTACCTAGCAAAAAGATTTTTTTGATAAAGCCTAACTGTTTTGCAAAAAAGAAGACACACATTTCTAGGGTACTAAACTCCAAAATATAACATAGTCATTTGATTTACTTTTAACGAGGTGATTCTCTTTCTCAAAAGATTATGTTCGAAACCTTCAATACACCAGCTATGTACGTCGCCATCCAAGCTGTGCTGTCGCTTTACGCTTCTGGTCGAACAACAGGAATTGTCATGGACAGCGGTGATGGTGTGAGTCACACGGTTCCCATCTACGAGGGATACGCTCTTCCCCATGCCATCATTCGTCTCGACTTGGCCGGCAGGGACTTGACCGACTACCTGATGAAGATTCTGACCGAGCGTGGCTACTCGTTCACCACCACTGCCGAGCGCGAGATCGTGCGTGACATCAAAGAAAAACTGTGCTATGTTGCTCTTGACTTTGAGCAAGAAATGGCTACCGCTGCATCCAGTTCCAGCTTGGAAAAGAGCTACGAGCTTCCTGATGGGCAGGTCATCACCATCGGTAACGAAAGATTCCGTGCACCAGAGGCCATGTTCCAGCCGTCCTTCCTTGGAATGGAAGCTGCAGGCATCCACGAGACCACATATAACTCGATCATGAAGTGCGATGTGGACATCCGTAAGGATCTGTACGCTAACACAGTTTTGTCTGGCGGCTCCACAATGTATCCAGGAATCGCCGACAGAATGCAAAAGGAAATCACAGCCCTCGCCCCACCCACAATGAAGATCAAGATCATTGCTCCTCCCGAGCGTAAATACTCTGTATGGATCGGAGGATCGATCTTGGCCTCGCTGTCCACATTCCAACAGATGTGGATATCCAAACAAGAATATGACGAATCTGGCCCATCAATTGTTCACCGTAAATGCTTTTAATCATCAAATGAAACTTTGGCTGTTAGTGTTAAGCTTTATTCTATTTTTGTAGATGTGGTGCTGTTCACAATAAAAACTTTGTTAACATAAAATGTATGCTTGAGGATGATTTATGAGCTGCAGATAATAGATGGAGAGTACTTTAAACTGACTCAAACTCGAGCGCAGTTGACTTATTCAGTGCATATCTTTCAGTTACCACTGACCATTTTTGTGCCGAGGAAGATTGTTAGCAAATGTAAGTTTACTTTAAATAAACGTCGAAGGACTTTTATCGAAAACCTACAACAGGCTTCTTCCTTCAGTGTGGTTCTAAGTGCGTTACCTCTTTTCAAGAACGCTTAAACAACCTCATTCCCTGGCTTCCGCCTTTGAAACTTAGAGCAAAGGGGAAGGGCTTAATAGACTCTTCAAAAGCGGCGGCCATGTGATGGCCCGGTAGAACCAAAAACCTTAAGTTTGTTTTTAAAACAGTCTTCATACGTACATAAGACTGGACTTGCAAAATGTATGGTGACTGTGCATAGTGAAGTAGCCGTGTGATGAAGGTCTGTAAGCTTGAAAGTTAGCAGTATAGCCTTACGGTGAATTTCAACTGCCGCGTAATTTTTACGCGCGTAAATAAAATAGGGACAATGTATGGAAAGGTCACGTGTAACCGTAAAAGTTGAACCTCGCTCATCTTTTACGTTCACGCGCGGCTTTCACACATTGCCTCTATTTGATTTACGCACGTAATGTCATAGGTGAAGAATTACTCCTTAATTTTGGCGCGAAATTTCAGAGTTAATTTGTAATTTCACATGTGAAATTACAAAATTGCCATGGCAACCCTCCGTACGTCTCAGTGTCAAGATGGCGACGAAGTTTTAAAATGCCGTGAATGAAGATACCAAGGCACAAAAAGACGCTTTAGAAGACCTGAACACACGAAAGAGCAAGAGGTAAAAGAGGTATTTTGTCTAGAAATTGTGAAAATTCTGAACTTGAGCCAAATTTAAGGTCTAAACCTTTAGGGAGTGGAGGCTCGATCGATACGATCCAGGATAAACATGTCAAAAATTCACGATTGCTAACGTAATTCGTCACCAATGATATTAATAAGGAATCAATTGACTACACATACTAAATTTTACGCGCGTTCGCACGGAAAAATTACGCGACACTGGAAATCAACCCAAAGACGGAAAAAAGCAATATTTGCCGGTCACATTTCGCTATGCCTGGTTTCCCCGCGAAATAACGTCTGAGGAACCGGGCTGCAGAAAGTCCATCTTGTAGTGCTTCTGATAGGTTGAAGCATATTTGCGGCATGGCACAACCAATCAGAAACTCCACCCAGATCTGGGTACATAAGTGACACGTCATCAGTATGGAATTTCTGCGCTTGTTCCTTAGAGGTCATTTCGTGGAGCAACCAGTCGCCTCCCTATTCACTCGGTTAGGTGGCGGTTCGGCACTGTTTGAAGTTTGATAAATTTTGTGACACTGAGCCCTTCAATGCAGGTGTACACAGGAGCGAGCAACTTCCATGTACATGTACTCATGTAACGGCGTTTTCTCCGACCAGCCTCACAAACCAGTCAACAAAACATACAGACCCAATATTTATTTTGGACGTTTTTTTTTTCATCTCATATACCTCACAAAGGAAGCGGAGCTTCCACTTTTGTGGGAAAAAGTGTTCTAAAATGAATCTCAAGATATACCCGTCCGTGAAAATGCCGTGACAGCCCTAGTATGGCGTTACTCGCTCCCGGGGTTATAAATGTACATAGCTATTCTATCACATGACCAGGAGGCGGAGATCCCATAAGATAGCACGGCGCTTGCGCAATCCATTGGACGATTAACGCGACGAAGGCATCTTTTTCCATCGGAGCTGTTTTCTTTTTCGTATTCAAGGTCAATTCTGTTCTGTCGTTTTAATCCAAACAAGTAATTCGTAAGATGTTCGGAAATCGTTAGATCATCGATTGATGTCTTCCGTAGTCTTTGGACTACTTCGTAAAACCTTCGGAAGTCGAATTTTTTGCTAAGGTTGTCAACTAGAACTTTTTTTTTTCATTTATAGATAAACCTGGCCTGTTCGCGGAATTATTGTCAAGTGCGATGAACTGCTGCTCCGCTACTTACGTTGTCTCCGCAGCAAAAGAAGTGATAATAAATGACGAAAAAGAAACAATTTTGACCTTAAAAGGAAAATGCATTTCTGCCTGTTAAAAAATCATTTGTAAACACATTTTCGGTATATGAACGTCATTAACGAAACAGTACGTTGTTGATCTTTAAAGTAGCCTGCATAAGAGACGATAACTATAAAAAAGAGTGGGGGGTTTCAGGTCTTTAAAATAATTATCTAAAATAAAAAATAACCCAAAACATAATAGTGTAGAAAGTTTCTTTAAAATAACCTGACCGTCAGAAACAAGCGACACTTCGACTCGTTCAACGTACACCAGTGCTCAGAATGAGCATTTAAATACAAGCAGGTGACTTTTAGTCATTTGGAATAAAAAGTCGTAAATTAAGCTTGGTCACAATTGAAGGGGAAGTTTTTGAAACGATTCTTCACCAAACACACAACAAAGACCTGCTCGATCACAATTATGATAGCTGTTACTTACTTTACCGCCCATTGGGCTGAAAAAATCAGTTCAAAACATGTCCATATTTGGTCAGGAGATTGGCCCTATTCTTGAAAAAAGCTGTGTAATAATATTCAAAACGAAGTACAAGCTAGAAAAATATATTAAACGCGAACAATCACAAATTGTTCGCTTCACCTGTAAACATTGGGCAAACACATTACTTTGGTTTGGTCATTTCTATAAACAAACTTGAGCGAGTAACGCGCAAAAATAACGTCTATTGTGAGCCAATCAGTTGAGAGCACGGATTTCGGCCGATTATTTAAACCGTGCCACAGCGAGGGCATTTATACATTACGCTTTACCCATCGTGATAAATTCTAGCTAATCTCGCGCAAAAATTCCAATTTAAAATGGCCGATGAGGACGTTGCCGCTTTGGTTATAGACAATGGCTCGGGTATGTGCAAGGCCGGTTTCGCCGGAGACGATGCTCCTCGTGCAGTGTTTCCCTCCATAGTTGGCCGTCCAAGGCATCAGGGTGTGATGGTTGGAATGGGTCAGAAAGACTCTTACGTCGGCGACGAAGCTCAGAGCAAGAGAGGTATTCTGACTCTCAAATATCCCATCGAACACGGCATTGTAACAAACTGGGATGACATGGAAAAAGTAAGTTAATCTCTTGGTGCAAACACTGAATAAGAATTTTTTTAAAACCTAAGATTTCCTTGGATTTCAGATCTGGCATCACACCTTCTACAACGAGCTGCGTGTAGCTCCCGAGGAACACCCAGTTCTGCTGACAGAAGCTCCTCTCAACCCAAAAGCAAACAGAGAAAAAATGACACAGGTATATATAATGTTGCCTTAAACGTATCTGCCTTGTCTAATTATGATCTCTTACCAGTTAAGGGCTGTTTTATAATGATTCTAACTGAAGTCTTCTGTCATACTTAAAAAAACTAGCCAAGTAAAAAACTAATATTGCCTTTATCAATACACTACACGCGTATGCTAAAAAAGTAGTCCTTTTTCAGGAAACGGAAATCGGTATTCTGCGGCCGATAAGTAGATCGAAATTGTTTTTTACGTGTAATGATTAGAAAAGAGACACATACGTGGGGTGAACATTAGTAGGAACGCGAAGATTTGAGATACATGATGCTTTATTTCTCTCCAATGAATAACCCACGCGCGACCGCGTGGTTGAATTCACTCAGAAAGGTAGCATATTGTTTAATACTAAAGAAAGTATACAATGCCTTGTTTTCGTTTTGCAAGATGATGTTAACATGCTAATGAATGTTTTACTAAGTAAATGCAACGAAAAAGACCTTGTTTCCACATATGGTCACGTCAAGTAATGATTGGTCAGATAAACAAAGCAAACCGTAAGAAGTCCGCCAGTAGCCCGCGGCGAAGTTACGATTTAGAATTCGGTGCAAAATACACTGAACAGAAAAACCGATGTTCGAAACTTGAGGAAATTTCTGCCTAATTTTGCCAACTGCGGCATGGTTATTAGATGTCCATGAAAATGCTTAGTGCTAAATGTAGTTTACAATTATATGTCTTTTTCCATGCATTGTAATGTACATTTTTTCTCAAACTTGGAAAATCAAACCGATCGTACAAAAAGCTAGAAGGTGTTCTCCAAGACTTCTGTGCAATTTTGCAGAAATATTGACTTTTAATTAGACTTGGGCTAAACGAGCGTGATGTCCGTTGTCACTAACATCGCACATTGTGCAGACTAGAGTCTTAAGTTTAAAAGAGACGGCTCGACACACGAAAAGAAGGGTTGGGCCATTTCACACTCAATAATTTATTTCATCAGAATAAAGCCTGTTTAACATATTATGTTATAGAATACGATCGGCGACCGATCTGCGTCATATCGCAGACATATGCTCTGAATCGGGTCCAACAAAAAAGGCATGTTTGCTATCGCTTACATACGAGACATCGACCATGCATCCCCCTAACTTAAATATGGGAGTCCGTCCTTGGGCTTGTGATCATGTCGCAAAATGCCCCAGACGGTTACAGATTTAATATATTGAAACCAAGCTTCTTTTATTCTTAAACAGATCATGTTCGAGACCTTTAATACACCAGCTATGTACGTCGCCATTCAGGCTGTGCTGTCTCTGTACGCTTCTGGTCGAACAACTGGAATCGTTATGGACAGCGGTGATGGTGTAACGCACACAGTTCCCATCTACGAGGGTTACGCTCTTCCCCATGCTATCCTTCGTCTCGATTTGGCCGGCAGGGACTTGACCGACTACCTGATGAAGATTCTGACCGAACGTGGCTACTCTTTCACCACCACTGCCGAGCGTGAGATCGTGCGTGACATCAAAGAAAAGCTCTGCTATGTTGCCTTGGACTTCGAACAAGAAATGCAAACTGCCGCAACAAGTTCCAGTTTGGAGAAGAGCTACGAGCTTCCCGATGGACAGGTGATCACCATCGGTAACGAAAGATTCAGATGTCCTGAAGCCATGTTCCAGCCTTCATTCCTTGGAATGGAATCTGCCGGCATCCACGAGACCACATATAACTCAATCATGAAGTGCGATGTGGACATCCGTAAGGATCTGTACGCTAACACAGTGTTGTCCGGTGGCTCCACCATGTTCCCTGGAATCGCTGACAGAATGCAGAAGGAAATTACTGCTCTGGCCCCGCCAACAATGAAGATCAAGATCATTGCTCCTCCTGAGCGTAAATACTCTGTATGGATTGGAGGATCGATCTTGGCCTCGCTGTCCACATTCCAACAGATGTGGATCTCCAAACAAGAATATGATGAATCTGGTCCATCAATTGTTCATCGTAAATGCTTCTAAAATGAACCCCTTTACAAACGTAACGTGGACAATTTTTTATTATTTATAACAAAAAGAACTAACTTTGTATTGAATCGCCTGGAAAAGACTTAAATGTTAATTTCGGGCATAGATTTTCTTGCGACGTTTAACTTTCATACTTTATATTTATAGATGTTCATAATAAAGTTGAACACATTGTAGATGTCAAAAGAAGCCAACTCCTTAATGTCTTCTAAAAAATGAGTTAAGAAATACCAAATGGGACTTTTTTATCACGACTCGTTTTTGACTAGCTATCGAAACATCAATTACAGGGTTCTTTGTTTTGAACGTGACCTGTGATTGGCCGATTAATTTTAAGTGTCCCCGGGTGCACCGTAAGGCCCTGTGCACACGTATCCGGGTATTTTTGAGTCCGCAACTTTTCCTTTCCGTATTCAAATTTACCCGTCCACACGTATCCAACAAGTATCAACGAATTCCCTCTAGTACCCAGGACTCCTCGGGGAATATTGGCAAAAGCGCATGCGTCAAGGTTGCCATATTCACGGTAAAGAACTGGGCTCTATCTTGTTACGTCACCGGATAAAAAAAATATCCGGATTTGGCGTCGACACGATTCCGGATTCATAGCGTATTCAAAAATTTCTACTCTGGAGAGCGGATTCAAAAAGCTGCGGATTTCCCTTCAAAAAGAGCCAAAGAAAACATTAAGTTAAATATTTTGTCAGCTATCAAACTTGAAAATCTCATAAGCTTCCAAATGATTTAGGAGGATCAACTTGACAGCCAGAGTTTTTAAAAAACCTGCGTGTGGGGAGCAGATACGAAGCAATTCTTTGAGTGAACTGGCGGCGCAGGAAAGAAATTTCACCTACAAACACTGACACGATAACGTAGCACAAATAACGGCATTTATTATACAGAAATAGACTTTCAGGTATTTACAGCGAAATAAATTACGCTAATAATTTTGCGAACAATAACAAACAAATTCAACACAACCTGCCAACCGTTTTCCTCTCTCTTTTTCTCTCCGGACGAGTCCATCTAACTCTTCGGCCTCCTGTGAGAGGGTCTAACTTGAGCTTATTCTACTATTAAAGTCGTTTTGCCCGGACTTCTAAAAAAAAAGGCAGAAAAACACAAACTGTGAATGCGCGTCTACAAACTCAACCACGAGGATGCGCAGTTTTGGATGCACTCGTTGTTTTGAAATCAATTTTAAGGAAAAGTACTAACCTTAGAAGATACAAAAGAGTCTTTTTTGCTTCCCTGTAAATGGATCAAAATAATAAAGATAATGAGTTTCTAAATTTTGACTCAAAATTTTAAGACAAGGTATTTTAACATTAAAAGTTAAGCTACGGTAAAACGGACACTGACAAAAACAGTGTTCTGCAACACTGCTGCAGAGCGATGTTGCGCATGTTAGAGGCTGACAATTTGCCTTTTGAGGGGGGGTATGGGTGAGTTCAGAAAAAAACATCCTGCAGACTGACTTCGAGGGAAATTCCTACACTGAGAAAAATAACTTTCATGGCTTATAATCTTGGAAAAAAAGTCTTACACATTTGTATGTCGGGGTAAAAAATTCTATCATCAGAGGTTTTGGGAAAAAAATCTTACCCAAACCAAATCACCTATCCCCCGTCCCCCTAAAAGTCAAATGGTTGGCCCCTTACCACCCACGTTCAAACCTGCCTTGCAACAAATAAAGGTTGATGAGGCAACTTGCGTGACAACCGACTTCTCATTAAAACGCGGGAGTCAACTTTTCGCAACTTGCAACCACCTGATTTGTTGCAACAAAGATTTGATTCGTGGGTGGTAAAACGCAGCAATGTTGCAAAACAATTTGCACCTTTTTGTTACCCGTTTTACAGTACCTTTAAGGTAGCAACACTGAAAGTTTCAGCTTCAATAGATATCGAATTACATACCAACTATTTAAGAAGAAAATGAACGATGACCTACACCTCGCAGTTATAACATTTAGCAGTTGTCAAGGAGGGAGAGAACTTAAAAAACAAACTCTTGCTAGACCAAATCTGACCTACAAGATAACCGCAAAGAAGTTTGTTGCGATTAAAATTAGGGACACAAAATGTGTTTTAGAATGAATGTCGAGAAACAGCGAATCGCAGTCTTACAATAAACTTTGTCGAGCGCAGTGATTACCAGAAATCCTCGTTTTTGTTTTGACCTATACTTTGCGACGGTGTTCGACGCGTGTGAAATAACATTTGCGGTTGTAGCAATAATATTGGTACACCGCACTCACTGGGCTTAGTATTGTTATATATCGAGGATTCAGGTGATAGAATGGATGCGAGATAATTGCTTACGCTGCTAGTATGCCCTCGCCCTTTTCTCGCTCTCTTAAACTTCGAAGAATTCGTGGGTCGTTCCATTCCATGTTGCCAAAGGCTCTAACAACCTAGAAAATTAATGAGAGAACCCTTCTACACCACCTTCACATCGCAGTTAGTGATAACAGTACTGGTAATGTGTGTATCATAGAAAAAATCCTTAAAAAGTAATCTTCAGTTTACACAGTGCAAAGCCATTGTTATTTTTGACTTGGTGAATAAAACCCGCCAAACGTGTGTCAACTTCACTGCATAAAGTTGCTGCGTTAGCACAAAACAGGATAAAGGACCTGAGCAGTATTTCAACGTGGTGATTTTTGATTATAAAGACCACGAACCTCAAGAGCAAATTTTGCAAGACGAAATTCAATCGGCTTTGTGTGCGTATTCAAATGATGGTAATTTTAGGGAATTTCCAAAATAATCCACATAACTTTACCTGAATTCTGACGTAAACACTGGAGTCCAGTTCTAATATGTCGAGCAGCGCTTTCATTTCCTTTACCCCTTTCATCCCGAGAGTGGCCTGGAAACAAAAATGCGTTGGCCAGTCAAGGCGCGGGAAATAATGACTATACTAATAAACGTCTAGAAAGTCCAAAGTTTTGGCCGGGAGAAATGTGTGTTTTTTTTTTCTAGCTATTAATATTTCATTCTAGTTCTCTTCAGCTTTTTCTTTGTTAAGGTTTACGCTTAATTTCAGAGCAGTCGAAGTCGAACTAAGCTACAACGAATTGACAAGGATCGTCTTTTTGGGTATCGTAAGACAATAAAACAATAGAGAACAATAATGCCCGTCTCGTTTCAGTGTTGGCGCTAATCCATCCTCAGAGACCCAGAAGGAGTCCGTCGGGAAGGGAGAAACGGCGCGACGAAAGTTTCCAAGCACAAAGCTCTTCCGATCGTGCTTGGAAACGTTCGTTGAGAGCTTTCTTCCCGACCCGACTGACTACTCCTGAGTTACTGGAGGATGTCGCTTATAACGGATAAACTTAACCATAAACTTAGCCAGCTGCCCTAAACCTGCCCAGGGCCGGTTTTTACGAAGCTAGGTCAAGACAACCCAGGGTTAGTGCCAAACTTGATTTCAGATATAAACGCTCAAAAAACCAAATTCAGTTTAATTCTTTTTGTCTACAATTTGATGATTGGATGCTGTTAAAAGAACATTACCCGAGAAAGTGATTTTGAACAAAAGAAAAAGAGGATTAAAATTTATACTCGGGTTAGCGCTAATCGGAACTGGGGCAATGTATGTACAGAGTCGATATAAAGACTATGAGTAACCTTTAATACGTGTACTGTTCAACATACCAAAGAAATCACTGCACGAGCTCGAACTTCTTCAGTTGGGTCTTCTAGACGTCTATTAAAGAGAGAATATTATGATGCGCTTTTTAAAGTGCTAAGTTTTTCTTTGAATGATGCTAAACCAATCAGAACGGACGAACAAACTAAGAACCAATCAAGACAGGAAGCGCGTACGTACAACTGGTTACTACTGTGTATTGGTTTACGGACTCCTGACTGGTTTAAACTGACTAATGGAAATTTGTCTGATTTAAATTGCACTAGATAAGTCAATGTCTGCAAGATAAATACATTAAACGACAGCTTTTAGTAAGCCGCATTCCGGTGTATTAAAAACAAAAGGCAAAAACAATCATCAAATGTTAAACAGTATTACCAAGCAGAATTTTAAGATGCTGTATCACGGCTTTCGGGCTTTCGAGTTCATTTTGTCAATAATACCAATTACGCGTCTCTATTCGCTACGGAGCTTGAGAAATTACTTCTGAATAACAATATCAGAGCTTCGTGTCGAACAATATGTCCTCTAAGCAAAATATCAAACATTACAAACAACAAAAGTCTTCAAGGTTTTCAAAAACCACAATAGCGAATCCGTTTCCATCTTCTTCAGATTTGTTCATCCGTGCTTCCTTTTGTATTTGCTGAGTTATTTCAACCTTCTTTCCATGTACTGAGAAGTTTTTTTTAGTTTCATCCAATCTGGTGGCAGTTCTCACTGTTTGAATTTTGAGAAATTTCGCAACACGGCTCTGGTTTGTACGTCATGGTTTATTATATAACATGTACGCGATGAACAGTTTAGTACTAGAATTGATTTCGCTCCAAAAAGAGTTTCAGTTCTAAACTGATGTAGTACGTTTTGGTGTAAAATCAATCGAGTTGCAGCGGGCAGATATGAGACAAACGGACAGCTTCATGAATGACAAAAAAATTTTCACATACCGGAGAACCAACTGAATTGCTCTTTGTCGTAAATCCAGTGACGACAGAGCTTCAGAAACTTTTATCCTTAATTCCTACAAAAAAAAATAACAGTAAATAAAGCGTAAAATGAGCGGACGCCAAATAAAGTTGATACCCTTTGTTATACAGACACCAACTTCACCAAAAAAAACGGAGGTCCTTTTGTGGAAAAAAAAAAGTCTGTATCAGGCGGACGCAAATGAAGCCAGACAATATGATTAGCTCATTTCAATACTAAATCGCATACTGCAGAAATTATACGCAGCTTCTCAATTATTTTCATACCTTATTCGCGTGATCCCACAGCAATCTTTCTAGTGTGTCAAACACTTCATCGGGACTTTTAACCTTAAACACATCTCTGGCTCCTGTAATAAACACACAAAAAACAGATTCACGGCTGATTCACACCATCGACGCAAACGTGTTAGAGTAGAAAAAAAAAACGCGAGTGAACTACCTCAACGCAAACGCAAACATCGACCAAAGGATTGGAGTATTTTTCAAATCTTGCACTTGCGTTTGTGCGTGCGTTTGCACTAAAACACGTGTACACCACGACAACGCAAACGCAAGGTGAAAAATTTTTGCCCACCATTTTTAGATGCAGGCTGTTAAAATGCGCGTGCGAATCTCTCTGTGCTACTACACTGGACGAGTGAACATCTCTTGTGCGTGTACCGCTGCTTGCATTTGTCATTTGTTTATCACACACCATTCATATCATGGGCTATCGGTGGGTTACAGCGAGCTCATAAATGTACTGATAGCGGCTGCCACAGGCGCCCTTGTATGCTGACGTCCGAGCTTACTGTTAACATGATTTTTAATAATATATATAATTTAAAGAGGACGCGTCCTGTTGTTCTTTAATCCACGACATTACATTACTTAGTTCGTGTGAATGAGACCTTCCCAAAGATAACATAACGTCAAATAAGAACGGAAAAGCACGCGAAAAGTTTGAAAAAAAAAAACAATCCCTTTGCTCTTTTTGCAGATATGATCAAGTAGGTTTTTACATATGTGCACACCGTTGCTGCCAAGACTTGTACGTGAGAAAGGGCTGAGGTAAATTTTGTTTTATTTTTATTTTTTTTTTGTCTGTTCGCTTGTACCTTTTGTATTATTTTGGCTTTCATATCAAGATAAGCATTTAGTCGTCCTTGTACATACCCATAAATATCAGTAAGTCTGCTGCTTCCATTCTTAGCTGTTCAACAGACTTGTACGTGAGAAAGGGCTGAGGTAAATTTTGTTTTATTTTTATTTTTTTTTGTCTGTTCGCTTGTACCTTTTGTATTATTTTGGCTTTCATATCAAGATAAGCATTAAGTCGTCCTTGTACATACCCATAAATATCAGTAAGTCTGCTGCTTCCATTCTTAGCTGTTCAACAGACAAAAAGGGAAAAGAGTGTTAGAAAAAGCGTTTAAACGATCCTTTTCAAATCAAAGCTGATCAGTGGATCTACAGCATGCCTTACTCGCCCGCCAGTAACACTTCAAAGATTATAAGTATCTTGTTAGCCTCTACAAGAGTAGAAAAATGAGATACACTTTCCAGAGCAAATAAGTAGCCAAACTAAAAGTCTTACCTTCCAGTTATAAGCAGAACTCAGTTGTTCTAGTAAAGCATCTATAACAAGTCTGTCCTTGCAGTTCATTTGTTTGATCAAAACGTAAAGTGCCTGAAGGTGAATCAAATGATCATTGAATCAACCAGTCAGTCAGTCAATGTAACAGGTAGACAAGGGAAATGGTCTATCACACATCTGCTCTGGTCCGAAATAAGGTACAGATTAGTCTGCAGTTGGTTATGGTCTTTGAAAGAAGCACACATTTATTCATCTCTCAGGAAGCTCACTTTCGTTAATTTGATTGCCTAAAGTAAGGCATCGAATTTTGGGCTACGCCTGAAATAAGACAGGGTAGGAAAACTGGATTCCATATTTTGGTTTGAATTGGGATTAAGGCTTCATGCAGTTAACCTTTTTCACTGGTCCAAGTTTTCCGCAGGCAGCCCTCCCCGCCCCTGGTTTATCAGTGTCTCTTCACATAGTAATGGAATTCCTTGAATTTCTTCCTCTAAACCGTGCTTTTTTTTTTTTAATTCAAATTAACAACAACAGGGACCCACCTCTCCTTTTTCGTGCGGAGACAGCCCAGGAAGCCTGGAAATGAGGTACGATTTCGAGACAGGTTCTACCACGCATAGTCGGCCCAAGCTCACTGCGGCGTGAAATGCCATTTCGGGACTCTGAGTTTTTATTGTAAAGATGAGCAAATTCACCAACTTCTTGAATTCAGCTGTGGTCTGAAAGAGCACAATAATATGTGAGCCAAAACACACTTCGTGTATCAATTTGAAAAAGTAAATAAATAAAGGCAAACTGAGTTATTTCAACGATTAACGAATATAGGTCGGCTTCACTGTACAAGTCAAGCTCCTCACTCGAACAAATTTATATTTTTGCTTTCTTCTACCAATTTTTTAAAATTATTCTTTACCTTATCAACAAATGCTATATCTCTTGCTTTCGTCATTGTCGATAACAATTCCAGCACAATATCCTTGTTTCCTGGGGAAAAAGAGAAAGAAAGAGGATGACTAAGAATTTGAGAAAGTGAAATAAAACGACGAAAACTAATGCATCACCTTTTTGGATATTTATTTTATTGTATGTGTTATGCTTTTCACACGTCTTTTTGTTCATTTACACAGTCACAGTAGCTTCTGATGACATGTCGACATGGCAACGCTGCTTCCAGTACATGTACTCCATGCCAAACAAAACGTTTGACAGTCTTCTCGTGGTTCTTTTTCGCCGTCAAGTTCTGGGCACAAAAATGGGGAGAATAGCGTACAGCGACCCAGTGTGTTCGATGCTACAACAGCTACACTAAATGCATTTTACGAAAAAAAATCTATGAAACAACAGACCTATTGATGAAGGAATGTGATTGGTGCGAGGTCATGCACCAGGTGTTTTAAGTCCACTCGATACTTTTCGTCAAATATTTTTCAAACTGTTTGACAACCGGCAAAAAACATATGTATTACGTTTCCACTCAAATTTGTCAACAGGCGCATGTTTATCCGCACTTAGTATCAGTCGCATATTTTCCCGTATATCTCGCTTACTTGTTAATTTTCCTTTGAGTTATGCCTGCAAATGGCTGCGGTACATCTTAAGGTTTAGTTACAAGACCATTCAATCATTTACCTCTTTTGATGTACTGTCTGATTACCCCCATGGCGTATGGATCCCACGTCCCTGTAGAAAAATATTCCAACATAAAATTACCACAAATATAAATTCCTCTAGGCCTCTTATTTTCAGATGCTCTTTAGATCACACGCCAAGTGTCATTCGAAGCAGTTAAGAGGTATGTGCATGAATAGATGGACTGACCTAACAAGATCATTGCTTTGCAGGCTTCGTAACAGACTTTGGGATCTCTCTGTAATTTTATCTGCAAAAAAGAACAATCAAACATGAATACAGGACCAACGGAAACTTATTAAGATCAAACTCAATAGCTATAGCCTGCTTGAAGGGATCGCTTTCATAACAACATAGGCCGAATGTAACCCTTGCCAATCGAAGCGAAGGTTAGTTTTAACCGGAACATATATCTATAGAACCCACACAAAGAATATGAGACAAGGAAAACACCTGAAATTTCTAAGCTCGAGGCCCTAATTTATTTTTGCTTAAACAGAAAAGGTGGGTACTTACCACATGACTTAGTGTTTCTACCACACATTTTTCATGGCACTTTAGTTGACCAACAGTCTAGAAAAAAGATAAGCAAGTATATTTTATTACACTGACTGTACTGAAAGTGTTTTTTTTCGCAGTTGATACAATGATAAAATACGTAGAATACACTTGAGTACAAAACTAAAGGTAGTGGACAACAATATTACAACTACGTACTGTAATTGGATAACTTGCGGTTGGAGAATATATTTCAGATAAGTCGCCGAAGTTCGCTTTAAAAGTGCGGTAAAAACAAAAACTAAAAAAAAAAATTACGAGCAGATAAAAATTCGCTAATCTGTGCATTTCAAAAACTTAATTCAATTCTAGTACCCAGATTTCCCATTATTGGGTCACCTGTGAAATCTTCAAATCTTAGTGAAAGTATTACATAAGTCAAACCTTCGCAGCTTCTGCAGCTATTGTTGAATTTGATGACAAAATTCCTCCTTCACCTAGCAGAATCTGAAAAAAAAAATTACTTAAATTCGAGAAATAAAGAAACGCTTACAGCATTACTGCAAATTTATAAAAGCCTTTAATATCTCTGCAGGACTGGTTACTAGTTACCAGTGTCTCTCCTGTGGCTAGTGATATCTTTGAAGATACAGATTCCCTTCCTGAAGAGGCCTCTCACATCGAGAGGAAAATGACAAGAAGGAGAGAGAATCACTTCTGTCATTTTTCTCTCGCTGTGGGAGCGATCGAAAAATGAGCGTCCACTTCTACTTACGGACAACCTATAATAGGCGACCACTTTTTTCGCGGCTAAACAGTGGTAGCTTAAATACAACGGCCTGTTTTTTCTATTTGACACATGGTATTAACCTGACAGTACCTGTATTCTTTTCCATTTTGGGCCATCACGATCTAACAAGCTCTGTTCTCTTTCCATACTGAATCCTGTACAGAGAGCCATACCACATTTAGTAAGGAAATGATAGAGCGTATATTAGATTAGTTAGTTGAGACACGCGGAAAGGCAAACTTAACAGCAACAATACCTTTCAGAGCAGTAACTATCTTCATTACCATAGATGGCTTCCAAATCGATTCATTGGCAAGATCCCTGAAATGATTGATTGAACATGGGTTAAGATGTGACCAAAGAAAACAACCGGCATTTCGCGACGTCACCAGTGGTTTCCCCGCAAAGTAACGTCTGAGGAACGAGAGCAGACATTCAGTACTGATGACGTATCACTATCAATTTCTGCAGTCATTGCTCAGAAGTAGGAATTTTGCGGGTAAACCAGGGTGGGGTTACGAAATGTCGGTTGTTTAGTCAGGCTAGTAAAGTTGCTTACTACATTAAAAACTACATTAAGCGTGGGCAGCCTTGCACCGTAATTTTTAACGAGTTATTATAACTCCAAAAATGGAGTAAAAATTTTAGGTACAGGATAACCCCTTTTTGGGGGTTACTTTATAACTCCTAATTTAACTCCGAATTTGGGGTCATTTTTACCCCTGAAAAAGAGTTCTTTTTACTCCTTACATGGGTTGCTTTTACTCTTTTTGGAGTTAATTTAACTCTGAAAGTGGAATAAAAATTCTAGGTACAGGATATCTCCTTTTTGGGGGTTATTTTAACTCCTCAATATCTGGGGTCACTTTTACTCCTGAAAAAGAGTTCTTTAAACTACTTCTTGGAGTTAAAATAACGCCCCAAAAAATAACTCCACTGTAAGGAGTTAAATTAGCCCCACTAGAGGAGTTATTATAACTCCTTGAAAATTACTGTGTGTGTTAAGTAGACAAGAATGTGTAAGTAAGTCCCACATTTATTATGCCTGAATCCGCCGGGGAGTTTAGCACGAATGGGAAAATTACTGATCGCCTTAAACGACATCCCATATTTTCTGCAGCTTTTCAAACGACATGGCATAAACCACTAGATTTTCCAATCAGACTTTTCAGTTTCTCCACTGTAAATGGGAAGTCGAAACACTTTTGAAGTCAATAAAAAACCCATGTACCGAAGGTTGTTAACATATACTTTGTACTTCAACTCCACAACAGTAGAACACTAAATTTCTAAATAACACTTACAGTTCTGTTAGTTGACGCTCACTTTTTGGACTGTCTTGTTTTTTCGGCAAGTATCTTGGCTGGAAAATTAAGGCAAAAGGTTTCTTTTTCAAACATACAGCTGTACTCAATTAAAGTAAAAAAAAAATAAGGCTTACGAAGTTTTTAGTAGCTATGGGGCAAGAGTTAGAAATTACTCAGTAAAAGCGGTGGCCACATGTAAGCATTGTCAATACAATTGATATTACTTGAAAACAAAGACATTTGAAGGCCCATATGTTAAACGCTTTACATTCATGCAAGTGTATTTATATTCCTTTCCGCCATTCAACTGACTTGTGCTTGCTGGACAATTTTATGAAAGACTGGATGGATCGAACTTTAGCAATTCAGCGTTGTCAAAAAACTACGTTTCTGCTGTTCGCGCACAGAAAACTTTAACTATCCGTTACCAAAAATTCCTACTTGGGGCAGCGTTTTTGAAAATATTTGTTTTAATCAGTAAACTGTAAGTAGCACAGGCTCATCGTGGGTTTCCTGAAATCTTCCTCAATAATTTTTAGTTGTAAAGGCTTTAAACCATTGAAAAAAAAGATGATTGGACAGCGGAATATAAAGAGTGAACGAGGCTTAAACTAACAGACGAATTGTTAAGAAAGCCATCTTACAACCCAAATATACAACGTAGGGTCTTCTAAATTCACAGAAACAGACAAATAAACAACAAAAAAACAAAAGCAAAAAAATAAAATAAAATAAAATAAAAATAAGGTTAAATCCCTCTTATATGCTCCGGCAGCCGACACGAACCTGCGCTACACTTTTTGATCTGTGAAGTTTAGGGTTTGATTTTACTTTCACAATTCTTGGCATCCGGTTGCCCTTGTCAAGATCATCACACCAGGCAGATGATTGTTGAGGATAAAGCTTTTGACGATTCTGAAATAAATTCAAAAAAAGGTTCAATGGAAATGGTGGAAATCGATTATTTATTATTAAGCAAAGTGAAAGGAACGCAGCAAATAGCGAGTAAATCGAGCTTTCCCCGTCCCCATGTACTTCGCATTGACAAAAAGGTTCAATTCATGGGTTCACTGCATGAAAATGTGGGAAAATAGTTCTCCATAAAACGTGAAATTAGGACGTTTTACGCCGTTGTGGTACCATACCCCACACCAGAGACCATAAGGGGAATGGATACAAGCCTTCGGCGCAACGATTTCCGGGATCAAGCGTTCCTTATGACTACCGCATGTCACCAAAACAATCCCAGAAATCATTGCGCCCAAATCTTGACCCATTCTCTTAAGATATTCTGAAGTGGGGAATGACGGTAAAGAAACGTACAAGTTTGACTGCAAAACAGTCGGGTTTTTCTCTCAAAATCGGTTTAAGAGCCTTCTCTCCCCAGTCTCGCTCTCCGTTTTAAGCCTCGCTCCAGACCTTTCGTTTGACTGTTCACGCGCACTTGAATACGCAAAAATACGGACTGTTTTGCATTCTATGCATAAACATGATGCACGTACAGAGTAAAGTTATTGGTGAAACAGTAGTGTTTTATTCATTGCAGTGATGAAGAGAGGGGAGACATGAAATTATTAAGGCTCATACCTGCCGTGCAGTTCTTACAGCTGAAGGTTCATGTATGGTTACAGGGTACTTCTCCATGGACATTATACTTTTCTGTCCACCAACTGGGCTGATAATTCGAGGCAAACTAACACGGCTGGCTTGTTTTGATATCGAAGGTTGTGTACCCTGACGAAACCAAAGAAATCATATTTTAAAAAGGCGTGTTATATCCTTAATAAGACAGCAGAGGGGTAAAATCCTCAATAATTTGAGCTCTTTCTCGGGACAAAGACAATTGTTCGCCAGCTGGTGTCCGTAGCGCGGGGCTCTAATAAAATGATGTGCTAGTTAAGTACCTGTTGTTTCTCTGTAACTGAACCTGGCCCTTCCACTTCCACTAAAACAAAAAAAGGATTTTGACATTTCATTATTAATTCAACAATTGCGTTCGGCGATTATTTCACCAAAAAATCACTTGACAGCTGTTAAATTATACATTATATTTTCCACCTGATGGCTAATTCAATGAGATTCAAGACTAACCACTGAACTATAAGCACAAAATGAAACAATAAATTAATGACTCTGAACCATCTGCTGTCTGGGAAATTACCGCAGTGTAACAGAGCTTTTTCCACCAAGAAGTTACCATTCATAATCACATAATTTTAGGTGGTTACATTGGTCAAAAAAGAGAGCAAGTGACGATTTTGCTTGAAAAGTTGTTGTGATCTTACCTCTTCAATAAAACTGAACCTCAAGAAAATTACCGCCGATGAAAAAACTACTGGTTTATTTTAAAATGTACAACAGCTCTTACATTCCAGCTTTCCCATGACTGTTTCTATTTTCTCAACTTTTGTAGCTGGATCAATCGTTGTTTGTGTTGCTTGGCCTATAGCATCGTACATCTTGTGAAGCCTCACCAGTAGTTTATCCAAAGCAATTTTCTGCCAAACAAAAAAGTAATAATGATCATTTCACGCACCGTAAATTTTACTATTGCCGTACTTATGTATCTGTAAACGGGGCAAATGAAAGTAATGTATCAAAAGTGATAAAATAGCCTGCGGAAACAGTTGATATTTTATGACCCCACACAGGTTTCCTTGCGAAATGACGTCTGGACAATGAGACAAAAATTTCATATTGATGATGCATCACTACTAAGATCTGGTACATGTAGGTCTTCTGATTGAATGAAGCAAATTTTTAGCCAATCAGAAGCACTACCCAGATGTAGGTTAGCCTACAAGCAAGCTCTCCGGGGCGCTCTGGTGACGGGGTGGGAAAAGGAAGGAGGGCTAAAATGCAACTTCATCTCTCTGAATACCTGCATCGCAAAAGTCAATGCGAAATGCTAATTGGCGGAGATGACATTAGTAATGACATCATTACCCTTGGCACTTGCTTTTCAATGTTTGTTTACATTTGCACTCATTTCCACTTTGCGCTGATCGGTGGAAATCTGACTGCTTAGTTGATGGGGAGCCAAAGGGGAATTGGAGGTGGAATTTAAATTCCAGAGACGTAGTTGCAAACTCTCCTTCCTTTTCCCGCCCCACCGTCAGAGTGCCCCAAGAGCTTGCTCACAGGTTAGATGTGGGTATTGATGCATCACCACTATGGAATTAGTGGGCTCGTTCCTCAGACGTCATTTTGAGGAGAAACCAACAGAGGTGTCACGAAAAGCCAAGCTGGCTGCTTCCCACGCTATTGATAAAAAAACAAGTAATAACCTTTGTAACATTATTAGTTTCATTCATAGTGTATGTTTGCTGCAGGCTGCAAGTGAGAAGTACTTTGAGACTCAGATGATTTAAAACTTTCTTACAAATACTTACATGTACATCAATGACACTATTGACTTTCATTGGCTTCTCTTTCCAAGGTAAATCTGGGTCAAAATGTGTTTTTTCTAAAGAGGAAAAAATTTCATTTTGAAAAATATTATTCACCAGATACAGGAAGATGTCTGTAAAATACCCAACCATCTTGCTTGAAATTAAATTGATATCTAGTGTATATAACAATCCACACAATGATCTACTAATATCTGTATAATAATATCTATATACTTTTTGCAGCAAACAAAGGCAACTTGTCATCAGACATAATGAATGACATGATTTTTATATATTATGCATGCAATCATGATCTTATACTAGCTAATAGCAACACATAAAGATTATAGAGAATCACTGTAAGCACAAACTCTATTTCAAACACGATGATAAACTGTAAGACAACAAGAGTGTTTTTGTGGTTGCAAAACATTGGCCGGTTATAAGTCCAGCTGTAGTGGGAGCTCTCAGCAAACAGTCAATCTGATTTGATCTTAAAAGTTTGCCGGGCAAATCAAACCTGGGAAGGTTATTCTTTTAACGCAAAAAGGTGTACTTGCAACAGTTGAATACCAACCTTTGGATAAGAAGCTTTCAGGGATACCAAGTCCAAGGGCATGCCATGAACGTGGATCAAGGCTTTGCATATAATCCGACCACTCAAACTTGTGATGATCTGAACCCCAATATGCTTCAACCTTATCCTCATCATCAGTATCAACGAAAACATCATCTTCCTCCTCTACTGCATTCATTTTTGAAGCTGCAGTCACATCTTCAGAGTGCTCTGGGCCTGGAAGGAATCACAAGGACATGTTTCCTTTACAAAATCATTTTAAATCGCTTTGTTAATATTCTCTGGTTTAAAAAATTATATTTGTTAAAAAATGTCTTAAGTTTTGCTAATCCTGATTCCACCCTAATTAAAGTCCACCTCACAAAGACAGCGAGAGTTCTTGATCACTTTTTTGGGAGATCAGGGACAGCTGAGAGTTATACTTGACTTCTGAGGTTTTCTCAAGTCTAGAGCATCCCACAGAAGGAGCACAGGCAAAATCATTCCTAAACAGGGGCTATAGTAATAGAGCCCCAGAGGGTAGACTGGGATCATGACTTGGCAAGTACTTAGCATGTGATCAAGTTCTCCATTTGGAGTGGAGGGGGTTATTGTAAGACGTCATCAGCGAGCTATGAGCTTGAACTCCTTTCCTTCACCCCAAATGACAAAAACACTAAATCGCATGATCTCAGTTGCCGCACACTTTGATCACCACTCAAAATTATGGGGGGAGCCAAGTGGTTGGAGCACTGGACTTGTAATACGGAGGTCCGGAGTTCAAGTCCCATCCTGACCACCAGCTGGATTTGTACACAGTAGTCCTGAGTTCAAGTCCTTGACCACACTTGCAAAAATAGCCAGCTGGTTCGCCTCATACCAGTTGGGATGTTTAACCATGTTATGTTCAATTTGAATTATTTGTTTCATTATCCTTGAAAAGCCTCATAAGGGGAGAGGATAATAAAGTATTATTATTATTATTATTATTATTATTATTATTATTATTATTATTATTATTAAAATGGAGAGCTCATTCACAGGCTTGTTAGTTCTAGCCCCTCCCACAAAGTATAGGTTGAATTTCAGCTCAGTCCAAACAATCATTTGAGAGTTGAGTTTGTTTAAAACCTTGTTATACAACGCCTTTAAACTACAACCAGGATTTCACAGCCCAAGCGTACACAACTGTATAGTAATGGGGTTCCACTGTATTTAAAAATCCACAATAAAAGTATGTACATGTACCTTTACTTGTTCTGTCATCCGCGTCAGAAGGAGTAGTTACTTCCAGTGTTGGAACACTCCTTGTATCATGTTCAGTCCCATCTGCTTCATGAACACCTACTGAACTCACAATGGATTCAGATCTGTGATCATCAAAGTCTTCTGGCTCTGACTGAGGTTCAGCAGTGGTGACTGATTCTTGGTCAGAATGACGATCTCGTGGACTGGTTGGAGGAAACAGTTCTATCATTTTGTTGGAGCCTAAATTATCACCAGAGGGCTTGGAGCCATCAGATCTTTTTCTTTGTTTTCTGTCGAACAACAATAATATTACTGTAAGTGTAAGTTGATCTACATGCACTGGTATACTTCTTTTGTGAATCTGGTTACCACTAAGAATTCAAAGGTCTCTCATAATTTGGAGTAGAATTTTTATTCTTGACTGCAAAGATTTTTAACTTATATATAACACAAAACAAAAGTTAAAACTAGAGTTTCCTGTCTAAAAAGAGGGTTCTAAAATTTGAGCAAGGCTCAATTATATTGTACGCACCCTACATTGTACAATCAACAAAGGTTTTTAGACTTAACGGTAACTAACTGAAAATGTCTGAAATTTCACCTGTTTTGTGTGGTAGGTCCAATACCATGTCCCTGTTGTACTGTGTCTGTAATGAATACCGAGACACCTGACTCTTCGTCCTTAAATTCTGTATTTCTGTTCTCACTCTCCACTGTTACAGCCTCTAAAATAATATTATTACAAGGTATAGTATAATTATAAGTAAAAGTACAAACACACTGCAATATTGAGCTTAGGAATCGTGCAGCAAATTTGCCAGAATAGTGAACTGCTAACCAAGACGACCTGGTGACAAGATTGAGTTGTTTTGGTAGTGACTACAAAATGGCAGAACGTTTCACTTGTTTCATGAGGAAGAAGTGGGCCAACTATTGACTAAAATCATAGCAGGAACAGTAAGAACACAACGCGATGGACGACATCCACTACAGGGTACAGAAAAAATATGGAGAATATTTGCAGACCTGAACAACCCTAATCTCCGAAAATTTGCCGATAAACAATTTGCACTATCGAAGATGAACTTAACATCAATGAAGGTAAGCATGTTTAATAGCTTGTTTTTAAAACTATTTTGACTAAATAATAAAGCTGAATTCGATAATTATTATTGACTTTTGTATCATCTGAAGAATTATGGAGATCTTAGAGGGTGTTATCTGCCAAGGCCGTAACACCCTCAATTTCCATAATTCTCCAGATGATACTCAGCCTCATTCAGTTATTGTTAATTGGGAGGACAAGGACACGGGCCAGAAGTTGGAAGTGTGCCAACTACTTTGTCTGACATTGTTGGTTAAAAAAAATTATTCTAACCTATAAAATTAAATTTTGACCTGTAACATATGCACCTAGCTACAACAAGTTGCCAAATGAGTAGACACTTTTGCAAAAAAAGGTTTTCTGGTATGCACCTCTGAGAAGGAATTCTTTCTTGCTTGTATAAAGATTTCCTCCTCTCTCCCATTCATTGTTGTCACTGAGTCCCACATCTGCTGTAACAATAGGTTTGGGCATTGTCAGGATTGAAGTGGAGGGAAAAAGTCAGTAAATGAAGGATAGTGTACATGTAGTCATATGTTCAAGTGGGTTAAATAAAAAGCCCAAGATCTACAACAGTGGAACAGGACATCCATTACCTGCTGAATCAGTCTGTGGCAACTGCATCTTTGTAATTTCCTTCACAATTGGCAAGGCCTGGTCGTCATCCACAATACTAGGTTTGTTCTTTGCCTCACTTTCAAGCAACAGTTGCTGTTGGCCTTTAGAAAGTTTATTCCAAATCTTTTCAGAAATTTGATCTTTTAAGCCAGACTGGGGTGTCTAAAGTTGAAAAGAAATTGTTATAAAATAAAGTCTTATTAAAATTAAAAATGACTTAACATAAATTTATAAAATGTGGAGAATCCAATTTAAACAACATTACAGTCATCATTTATCACAATGTTACAAGTCAAATGTGACTTCAGGTTAATGTTGATTTACCCTATTAACTGTAGTAAAGGTTAATTCTCAATTTCCTTTATTTCCTAGCTAGCCCTAGAAGACAATGGAAAGTGAGAATCAACCTACAAGTTGCACAGTGGGTTATAAACTTTTAATCTGAAATCAATTAATTTTGACCTGTAAAGCTACGAGCAAATGGACACAACAACTCCCCACCTTGTTGGCCCAACAATGTTGGGAGTTGTTGCTTCCGTTTGCACGAAGCTCTAAAAAGTTTGACCGGTTTCAAACTTTGTGCAACAACTCCCAACAATGCGCAACAACATGCAAGAGGGTATCCAAATGGACGCAGCATGTAACATCCAACAATGTTGGGAGTTGTTGGCCAATAATGTTGTGTCTGTTTGCACTGAGCTTAATATAAACATTATCTGATTGCACTACCAGCAACAGTAAATGTGATCTGGACTGTTCATGGTAGGGCTGTCATCAAGAGCCGGGAGCTGGGGATTTCCCTCAGCTACTAAAATGAACATGGCCCCTGGCTACTTTCATAGGAAAACATAAGAAAAATAGAACCAAAAAAACTCCCCAGCTGTTTGATTCCCCACCAACTTGTTGTATTTACCCAGCAACTTGAAATCTTAGTGACATCCCTGTCATGGAAAGACTCAAATTAGCTACAGGTACTGGGAACTGTCATTATAAACTTTTACCTTGCTTCTCACTAAAGATCTGTTATACAAGTGACAGTAACTTTTGGCTGTAAGTAGAACTTTTTCCAGCCTATCTTGAAGCCATTTTACTCTTTTTTTGGCAGCATCGACCTGCATATGGTAGAAATAAAATAACAATTACATGTGTAAACTGTGTATTTGTATTTAAAATGTTCTCCTTGATTTGTGTGCCAGTCCTGTTACTAAACAAAAACAACTACATGACCGTCTAAAATCAAGGTTCAATGACAACGTGTACAAGTACTTTTAAATACATGTGGATAATATTACCCCACAGTTTCCTCTTATGGCTCGTTCTAGATCCATCCGGGCATGCGCAAGTTCATTTCGAATTTTCATTAACACCTGAAACAGGAAACCATACATTTTTTTTTTTTTTTACTGAATCATAAACTATACAGTCATGGACAAAATGTACTTAACACAGTTTAAAGGAAGCTGGAGATTCAAAAGTGGAAAGCTTGTTTAAACCTGAACAACATACTGAAACCAAGTTAACTAGGAAACCCTTTCAGTTCAAACAATGGCCAAGCACTATTAAAATCCACAATAAATGGTACGATGCAAAAGAACTTACATCAAAGAGGTTTATGGTAAAACAATTTAAAGGATTTTCTTCACAACTTGAAATTGAAAATGAAGAAATGGTCTTACTATAACTCTGTCTAGGATTAAACGGTGAATGCTTTCTTTTCCAAAACAATATATGTATTATGCAAATCCAAAATTTTTACTAAGAGCAGCTGAGATTTATATATGCATTAGACAGCTTTTAATAGTACCTGCACAATAACAAGTAACTCCTCGCTTTTGTCAAATAGTTGCTGCAATTCTTTCTCTCCCCTTAGAAATTCATCCTAAAATAAACACATTTTTGAAGATGATAATAATAATTATTATTATAAAAAAAGAAAGTACATTGTATGATTATCATTACAGTGACAATTATAATACCTTTGATCAAAAGATAAGTTTTGACTTTTGATTACCGGTAATAATAATGGGTTCCATGTACAATAATAATTATGACAATATAAAGACATACTCTCCACACAAGACGAGACAAATGATGACACAAGTTATAGATAAGCAATAACACCACGGTCTACATTATATGTCTTTGACCCTGTTCAAAGAATACTATGGGCCTGTTCTTCTACGAGAAGTTATATGTAAATCCAGCGGAGACAAGGCCAGTGACTTCACATCATGGCCCAAAGTTGCAATCACATGAACTGTGAAAAGCCTTTCATCACAGCAGCATTAAGTTTTTACCAGTTTACTTAAAGCCCAGGTTGGTGGTCCAGTCAGAGTCACAGGGCACAGAGGAGTTAATTGTGACCTTGATTGTTGATTGTAGTTAAATTTTACAGTAACTTGATACCCTGATACCGGGCATCGCCTTTGTTTTTATACTGTTGAATCAAGTAAACCGTCATTCAGTCTTATAAACCTGGTAAAATATTATCCAATGCTCCGGAAAACAGCTGAAGTAATGACTGTGGACAAATAACAGAGGCTATAAAGAGACAAGGGATGAAATTATTTAGGCTGATTTTGAACCTTCCATAAATCATCAGTCCCTGGATAAATTGGTGCCATTTTCCACAGCTGATACCACTTTAACTTTCAGAGAAAATTTGAACATTGACTTCATTTCAACAGCCTTTCCAGGGCACATTTTTCAGCACTGAATGCTCGCTTCTGTACAATGTGGACTGGAGGATACTGGTGACACAAATATGTCATCAGTTACAGAACAAACCAGAAACAATAATAGGAAATAGAGTGTGACAGGCCAAACACAACTCATAAGCCCCTGATTGTGTGAAACAAGACCTTAGAGTTTGCTCAAACGACATATATTTTCTTTCTTTTCTCTCCAGTGGGTAGATTATACAGTGCATGGAGCATTCTAAACTTTAAGACGCAAGTCTCACTTTGAGAGGTCATGAAACTGCTCTGTTTTAAGCATATTGATTATTACATTAATTTTATTTCCTGTGCTTTTTACATAATGTATTGTGGCTAGACAAAAATTTCCGTTTTTTTTAGTTTTCTTTAAATTGTCTGGACCTAACAAATTATACATGAAGTTTTGTTGGTCCGTAAATGTGATGATCTCCTGCTATGATCAGTACGACAGCAAACTCTGACTTCCTTTTCCATCATCAGGGTAAGCTGCGGTCAACATTGGACAAGTCACATGGTACTTTAATATTTCCATCCCTTGCCTCTATCAAGTTTACAAAATTTGTAAACTTGAGATCTTGAGAAGTGGGCATCTCTGCAACTAAATGGTCATAAAAACTTAAAGGTGCAAGCAAATCTTGTTCTTTATCTTACCTCTGTTAAAGCCTTTTCAAGGTTCTCTAGAGTTCTGTACAAAACATTCTGAGTTTCCCTCATTAACAACAACTACAAAGACAAAAAAAATGCATTAAAGTCTCTAAAAATTATATGAACACATACAATTAGGAAAAACATGTCTGGATAAAATTGCACTGGCTGTGGTCGGAAATATACTAAGGGCAGGCCACCAGCTTATTTCACCAGATGGAAAAGAACTTCCCGACAGTTCAAAATTGCTCTGCAAAACAAAGCCATGGGATAATTTTGAATGTACAGATTAAGTCAGCTTGAATGATAGAAAACCTGCTTAGCTTTTCTTTAGCCACATCGTTGAATGGTTTTGCACATACAACAATCAAACAATCACACCTGAATGAGCTACACTTCCCAAACCCTTCCCCACCTTTACTTAATTAATTAGGGCTTCTGATAGGTCGCAGAAAAAAAGTCAAATTTCGCAGGATTTTTACGGACAAATTCGCAGGAATTTTCAGGGCAAACTTCACCGAAAAGCAATCTCACTGTAGAAAAACAGCGGATTTTGTGATTATTTTCGGGTAAATTTCGCTAGAAATCGATCAGTTTTGCGCTGATCAGACCAGTGTTTTTAACGTTTTTCTAACAGAGGTCAGACATTATTTTGCTCTTTCAACAACAATATGCTCCAGAAATGAACCAATGGCAAAGCCTTTAACATCATGGCTAATGCCAGTTTTTCATAACATAATCTATGCCTGCTAGTTTCGGGATGTTTAAAGTTTATGGCAAGTAAATATAGCCCCGATAGCTGAGATAATGATAATGATAATGCAGTACAGACATGTATTTGATAAGATTTCTTCCAAATTTCATGGTATTTTGCATCTTTTTGTGAATTTTCCGGCATTTCACGGATTTACCTGAATTTTGCAGGTCCATGATCGTGCAAAATATCAGAAGGCCTGATACATTACATGTACACGTACTGGTAGCCTAGTTTCCCTGCAAAATGATGGCTGGGGAACGAGCACAGACATACGATTTCTAAAATAATGTCTCACTACCCTGGGTAGTGCTTTTGATTGGTTGAAGCAAATTTCACATGCAGCATGACCAATCAGAAGTGCTATCCAGAACAGGGTACTGGCACATCATCAGTGTGGAATTTCTGCAAATCCCTAGCGAAACTGTATGCCAGTGGGGGGTGGGGGAGCATGGTAATATGTGTAAGTCAAATTGCTTATTACAATTTGATGGCAACAAACAATAGTAATAAAAAATAATATAATAATAATAATAATAATAATAATAATAATAATAAACCCGCGAGGGTTAGAAATACCAAGTTGAGATCTGGCGCGGGATAGCCTCTCTCCAGCTATGGGTCAAATAGCATCTTCGCCAATATGAGTAGTAGAAATGTAAGGAATTCATACCGCATCGCTCGTCGCGCGGGTCAACAAGGAGCGCGTCCCTCAGTGAGTGGTCAGGCTGAGGTCGAAAAGTTGTCTACTGATCTACCCTCTCAACCTGCAGTGGCGGCCAACCCATCTGAGAGTCTCTCCCAACAGGGTCCTTCCACACCAGAACGGGCAGGTACCAACACAGATGGAAGAAACACCAGACAGAAATGGACACGAGAGGATTACATTGAAGTCATGTTCTGCTTTTACAAGGCAAAGGCAGACCCCAGTAAAGGAGTAACAAAAGATACATTCAGAATATGGAGGGAAAGAAACCCAAATGAAAGGCCCAATCTAACAGCCAATGCACTAATGAACCAACGTAGATATATTGAAAAACAACACAAACTAACAGCAATTGAACTAGATAACATCAAGCAACAGATTGAAAATGAATTGAATGAACAAAACAACCAAACAGATAGTGTAGCAGATGATGTGTTTGTAGAAGAAGCCAACAATTGTTGTGAGGAATCAAATGAAGATGAGATAGAACCATCACAAAATCCTTCTGAGATCGAAGAACTAGTTAAAGAAATTAAGAGGGCAAGAGCTGAATGGGAAAACATCAGGATGGCAGAGAGGCCCCCTCTACCGAAGATATCAGTGAACAGAAAAGCTGAGCTGTTGATCAAACAAGCAAACCAAGCAATTCAATTGGTAATAGCAAAAGAAACACCCAACCTCAATAACATCAATTTGTTACAATATGTCACTGCGTATGTGATATCTGAAAAGTTGGGTAAAACGCCAAAACTCCCAAAGACAAAGAGCAATAAACGGCAACAACCAAAATGGAGGACAAGAATAGAGAATCAGATTAAAAGAATGAGAGCTGATCTGTCGGTACTAACGGACATGGCACAGAAAGGTGAAAGCCAAAAGATCTCCAAGAAAAAACAAAGAATTAAAAAGAAATACAAAATAACAACAAATCAAGAACTGCAAACAGTAAGAGAATCCCTTAAAATGAAAATTCAAGCAAAAGCCCAAAGAATCAGGAGATATGTAAAGAGAAGTAAACAATTCAGTCAAAATCAGATGTTTGCAAACGATAGAAAAAAGTTCTTCAGAAACCTTGGTAACCTTGGTAAAGACCAGATATCAGTTGAAAAACCACCTAAGAAAGAAGCAACAGAAACATTTTGGCGTAACATCTTGGAGAACGATAGAGAGCACAACCATTCAGCAGAGTGGATAAAGAGGGAGGAGCAGAAATATGCTGATACAGAATGCCAACCATGGGAGGACATAAGCCAAGATGAGTTGCAGACTGTTTTAAAGAAAGCAAGCAACTGGAAGTCACCCGGCCCTGATGCAGTTCCTAACTTCTGGCTAAAGCAACTCACAGCACTACATCAACACCTACTGAATGCATATAACCAAGCAATAGAACACCCAGAAAATCTGCCTGATTGGTTCACTACAGCACAAACATATTTACTACCAAAGAACAAAGACACAGAGAACCCCAAAAACTATAGACCAATTGCCTGTTTATCAACATCCTACAAGGTGCTCACATCAATTTTAACTGAAAGAAGCTACACCCATATCACAAAGAATGATATATTGCCGGAAGAACAGAGAGGTTGTGTCAGGGGTTCATATGGATGCAAAGATCAGCTCCTAATAAATAAAATGATCATAGAAGACTGCAAAAAGAAGAAAAAGAACTTGAGTATGACTTGGATAGACTACAGAAAAGCCTATGATAGTGTTCCTCACAGTTGGATACTGAAGACCTTACAGATTTACAAATTTAATGAAAAACTAATCAAGTTCATGAGAACCTCAATGAGCAACTGGAAAACTACGATGAAGCTATCTTACAATGATGGATGTATCACAACAGATCAAATCAAGATCAAAAGAGGGATCTTTCAAGGAGATTCATTCTCACCTCTGCTATTTTGCCTAGCCCTTGTGCCTTTAACATCAGAGCTGGCTACATCTGGGTATGGTTACAAGATCTTAAACACAAGTGCTCCAATAAGCAATCCGTTTTATATGGATGATCTAAAATTGTATAGCAAGAACGAGCAAGAACAAGTTGGAGAACTGAAAATAGTGAAACAATTCAGTGATGATATTGGTATGGAATTCGGACTTGAGAAATGTGCCAAAGCCAGTTTCATGAAAGGTAAACTGGCCTCAACTGGAAACATAGTAATAGACGATGACACAGAAATACAAGAGTTGGACCAGGAAGGAGTATACAAATACCTGGGTGTAGATGAAAGTGATGGTATCCAGCATAGCAAAATGAAAGAGAAGATAAGAAGAGAGTGAGAGAGTAAGATTAATCCTAAGAACTGAGCTCAATGGAAGAAATAAAATAGAAGCTATCAATAGTCTTGCAGTCCCAGTTGTGCAATATAGCTTTGGCATCATTGACTGGAAAATCTCAGAACTGAAGAAGATTGACACAAAAACACGCAAACTATTGAACATGCACAAGATGTTACATCCTAAAGCAGATGTGGAAAGGCTGTACATCCCAAGAAAAGATGGAGGTAGGGGCCTGATTGATGTAGAAACAGCATTCAAAACTGCAACAATAGGGCTTGATCACTATCTGAAGCACAAGGAAGGGCAATATCCAAAGCAGGTGCTTGAACATGAAAGATCTAAAGCCAAGAATTCAATATCCAAGAATGCTACTAAATTCAAAAGGGAAGTAACAATGCCAGAGATTGAGAACAGAGTAGATAAATCTGCCTCTGAAAATGCTAAAGCCCTGAAACACATGTTTAAGTCCAGGATGAAGTCAATGAAAGAAGAAAAGTGGAAAAACAAAGCATTGCATGGCCAGTATCCAAAGATCCTAGAGAAACCTCATGTAGACACAGTCACTACCAACAAATGGTTGTCAAGTAATTTGAAAGGAGAAACAGAGGGACTACTTGTTGCAGCTCAAGACCAGGCAATAAACACCAGAAACTACCAGAAAATAATATGTGGCCAGCAAGTGGAGAGCAAATGCAGATTGTGTTCGCAACATGAAGAGACAGTGGACCATATTGTATCTGGATGTGAGGTATTAGCCAAAACAGAGTACATCTCCAGGCACAATAATGCTGCAGCATATCTCCATTGGAGCATATGTAAAGATCATGATATAGAGATTGCAGACAAATGGTACGAACACGAACCAGAGACCGTGATACACAATAAAGATAACAACATCACC
Organism: Porites lutea; assembly: GCF_958299795.1. Classification (NCBI taxonomy): domain Eukaryota; kingdom Metazoa; phylum Cnidaria; class Anthozoa; order Scleractinia; family Poritidae; genus Porites; species Porites lutea. The sequence goes on from NC_133206.1 coordinate 2,650,025, forward strand.
ATCATGTGGGACATGCCAGTCAATACTGATAGAACTATAACAGCGAACAGACCAGATATCATCGTTAAAGATTCAGTGAATTCCACCTGCAAACTTATTGATATGACTGTTCCATCAGATAGAAACATCGCACTGAAGGAAACTGAAAAAAAATGCAAGTACAAAGGCCTAGAACTAGAAATACAGAGAATGTGGCATATGAAAACCGTAGTGATCCCTGTGGTTGTTGGTGCGCTTGGTACAGTGAAGAAGGGTATGGTAGAAAACATCAAGAAAGTATCAGAGAGAGCTAGTATGACAGAGATTCAAAAGATCTGCATGCTGGGATCTGCACGAATCCTTAGAAAGGTGCTCAGTGTATGAACAGAATGATTTACTTGAGTGACTGACGCTCTAGGTGCATGGTTTGCGCCCGGCTGATGCGCAAAAAGAACACCAGCAAAGACTGTGATAATAGAGATAATAATAATAATATTAAGAGGGCCTTTGGAGTTGTGCGAAAAGATGCAGAGACCCCATACAATGCATAATGCCGTAGATTCTATTTACATAAATATATTAAATTAATATTAATATTATGTCCTATGTACAATTGAAAATACAAAACAATCAAGCGCAGTATGACAAATGAACTAGACTCGGCAGTTCCATTGACAGACTACGGCCCAAAAACCCTGCCCGCAACACCACGCAAAAAATTGAAGCACACATTATTCAAGTATAGAAATTTCCCTCCATGCCAATCAAGAACATTTGAGTGTTACTTTAAATTTATCTACCTGTTCCTCGATCATAGCTTCTGATCGCTTGTTCCTTTCCTTGAGAGGCCGAAGCCCAATCACTGGCTTATTGACATCTGATATCTTTGCCTCGCGCTCGCTTCTCATTCGCGCCCTCGGTGTGGACATGATGCCGCAAACAGGCTCCCAGTTTCACCAGAATAAAGGTAAACTACCCGCAAACTAATTCACAAGGCTCAAGAAATCTCCAAATGCATGATTTCAAAGTTTCCATAAAGATAAACATTTGCACATTGTCCACACTATCCGCCATTTCGGGTCCGTTTCCATGACTTCACCTGGAAGCTGAGCGGTTACTAATTGAAGGCCTGGTTACAAAGCTAATCGATCAATCACGTGGAATAACTTTCAAAATGGCGACTTCAGAAGAAGTGGAGGATCAAGCTGTAACCTTTGAATCTCTGGTAATTCCTTGCGTCTTAAATTGCAGTCTAGCGCTTTTAAGTACGTAAAGGTATAAAATTTGATCTTTTTTCTAGGGCGTTGTTGACGTTCTTTGTGAAGCTTGTCAAAAGTTGGGCTGGAAATCTCCGACCAAAATTCAAAGAGAAGCGATTCCAGTGGCTTTACAAGGTATTGGAAAGACCTCTGTTCAAATCAGTTAATCTTCTATTCTTCTACTTTTAATTTTTTATAGAACCTACTAGTCCAAACTCTTTGAAAATTATCGCTTTCAACAAATGTTAAGTGATTATATATTGTGTATCCCGCAGGAGATTGATACGGTTATCAATTTCGATCTAGATTTATTGTGGCTTCAAAAAAATTATGTCTTATATGGAATGCCAATCCAGTAATCTCTGCAATTTGATAATGAAGCTTTTTTACTTCAGTAGTTAATCACATGTATGTAATCAATCTTTTATAACAACAATATACTTCTTTAATCAACCAACAAAGCACTATCTAAACATAGATACAACAAATCATGGAGAAATACATTTGGCCTGCGAATGTCGCCATCTCTCGTCCCAAGTGGCGAGGAGTGAGAAGAGACGGCCATCTTCGCAGGCTAATGGAGAAATGGTGAACATGTTTTTGTGACAAAGGTGGTGACCAATTCTTTTCAAGGAAGTTGAATCCTTTGAAAAAAGAATGGTTTCTGTGAAGTGTCCTGAAATATAATTTTTTCAAAGACTATGATTTTAAGCCTTAGCCCTCGAAGCCTTCTGTAGCTCAATGGGAGAGAGCATATTATGACGTAATGAGCAGAAGGTCATATATAATTATAGTGGTGTGACTCCTTTCGGGAGAATCCAGTTTTTCGTTTGTTTTGTTTATGATTTTTTTTCCTTTCTGCTCAGGAAAGGATATAATTGGTTTAGCTGAGACAGGATCTGGAAAAACAGGTGCATTTGCACTGCCAGTTCTTCAGACACTGCTAGAAAATCCTCAGAGGTTATATGCTCTCGTTCTTACTCCGACAAGGTTTGTCTTGGCCCTACTTGAAAACTTTATTTATACTCGAAGGTCTGGAGCTTATTAGGCTCCTAGCTTAAATAGCTAATGAGTCGAGGTTAAAAACAAACAAAAAAGAAATGAATTGAATTTAAACTATTTACATCATGATACGATATTGTTTACAGATAATGATTCTAAAAGGTACAATATTAACGATAGTCTAACAGTTACATAAAGAGCAGTTACATGCGTCAAAGGTGATCTTTCTGATGCCTGTTACAAATTTTTTAAGGGTCGGAGAAGTTCTTAGTTCATCATTTAGAGAGTTCCAGATTTTTGGTCCGTAGTACCTAAAGGTGTTTAGTCCATACTTGGTGGTGATAACTCTGGGTTGTACAAGAATCAATTCGCCCTGTAAATTACGTGATTTACTTCTAAGCGTCAGCAGATTGCGAAGTGGAGTAGGTGTTATTCCATGAATGACTTTATAGATAAGAATACACATGTCCTGGACTCTCCTGTCGTGCAGAGAAGGCATGTTTGCAGTTTCCAGTAGAGTAGCATAAGTATTAGCATTGTCATTAAAAATTAATCTTAGAGCCCGCTTGTTTTACATAAGGATTATACATATTTATATACATCACATATTTAGACTACAAGATTTTTTTACCTTTCCTGTTTTGCAGGGAACTGGCATTTCAAATTTCCGAACAGTTTGAAGCATTAGGGTCAACTATAGGAGTAAAATGTGGTAAGTGTTGTAGTTAATTTATATTTTTCCTTTGTTTTAACTTTACTGGCATACATTACCACACCCAAAAGCAAAAGAAAAACAAAAATTACCCGAGATAAAAAATATCTTTAACATAAATGTTGTTAATATTATTTTATTGTATACACTGGTGCTTCCTAATAACCTAAAATAGTTGCTAATGTCATGTTTCACAAATTACATGCAGAAATAATTACATTAAAATTAATAAGAAACAATAATGAAATAGGCCATCAAGATTCAAATGATGATATGGGTATTTCCATTTTTATAGTCTTGTGTAGCATGTATTGGTTAGCTGTGAGCTTCAACTTTCAATAGTTTCTTGGTGTTGCAGATGGTGCAATCACTAAATGTCAAACATGTAGACAGAAAAAACACTGAACAATGCCTACACCACTCCGCAATACCTAATCAACTTTACAATAAATTTAATAAGAAGAAACACCAAGAAACACTCTCACTGACTTCCTCATGATCAAAGAAATAAAATAAGAAGAAACACCAAGAAACACTCTCACTGACTTCCTCATGATCAAAGAAATAAAACAATAAGTCTTACCAAGAACTACAGTACATTATTTTGTGTACATGCAGCTAACTTTGCCTAACGGTAATATTTTTGTGAGATTGGTGATACGATGTACATAATGCAACAAAGACTGATCATGCTTATACATAGTCCCAGACCCACTGCAGATTTCCCTTAATAATTTATTTGTAACTTTAGTTGTGACCATGTCCGCTGATCACATCAATCTGTTTACAGCTGTGATTGTTGGAGGAATTGATATGATGTCTCAAGCTCTGATGTTGGCAAAGAAACCTCATATTATTATAGGTTTGTAAAATGATGTTTTTAAACATCCTTTCCTTTTTTTCTTTTTTAAATTTTCAAATTATGTTAATGCACAGTTTGAAAATTTCAAACCTAGGAACCAAACAGTAGTACGTTTCCTTCATGAATTACTTACAAATTTTTACAAGTTGTTTTACTGTTATTAACTCATTTAATATTATTTGTTTCAGCATCTCCAGGAAGGCTGATAGATCATTTGGAAAACACAAAAGGATTTAACTTAAGAACATTGAAGTATTTGGTATGTTACTAACCTTCAAACTGGCTGTGCATTTCATGATATCAATGGTGCAGAATTTTTTTCAGATTATTAAATTAAGTTAATAGTTTCAAATTTTTGGTTTTCCTTAGATTATGGATGAAGCTGACAGAATACTAAACCTTGATTTTGAAAAAGAGGCAAGTGAATATTAAATATTCACAGTACATCTCTAGGTAAAATTTTTACCTAGACATGTACTGTAGCTATAAAAAAACCACTCCAAGTTTTTCATCCAGATTATTCCTTCTTAAGTTTAGATTTGCTACAAAAGCTACAGGGGTTGTATCACCTTCAAGATGCATTTTTGCAGGGTTAAGACCCTATTATTCAAACACCATGTCCCCCCAAACAATCCAAGAAATGCTTGCATACCCTCTCTAGATTCCAGGCTATCACTTTTTTCTAAAGTTTGCTATTTGTATTAAGGCAGACCTTTTCCTCAGCAAGTTTACCTTTCACCCATTCGCCCCTTAAACACCTGTAACTACCCTGCATGCAGATCCATGGATCCCTAACATAGCACTTGTGACGTATAACATTTAACCCATTCGCTCCTAGAGATTTTGCTGAAAAATGGGTTTTGAAGCTAGTCGAGTGGTTTTCTGGTTACTGTCGTGCTATAAAGAGCTAAAACTTACCACAAACTGGTTTACAGGTCGAACACTTCGCGGCCTTGTGATCCAGATGCAAAATATCAGCTTGCAAAGTTCGGGCATGCGCAGAAAGCAAAATTTCGAGATAGTTTTTGGGTTTAAAAGTGACACAGCAGTCTTGACTTTTACTTTTCGCTTTCTCTCCTCCCTTCTTTGTTCGCTTTTCTTGCCTCATTGTTTTTTTCTGTTGCTGGGCATTTAGTGGGCTTCATTTTGGTGGGAAGAGTTTTTAGGAAAGCTTTTAGGATCTTAGGATTAGGTGAAAGGAAAGGTAGGTGGGTAATGGAACAAGATTTTCATGGAGATTTTCAGGTCAATGTCCCGTGGTTTTTTGCTTGTTTCTCCGGTGTCCTTGACTGAATTGTGCTCATTCTGGTATGGTTTGAAAGATCTCTTCACTCTGCACAAGTTAGCGAAGAAAGTTGTCCTTGACCGTTAAAACTGATGACGTCACAATGGGTAGAAAGGACCTGGATCTGCACGGGCGGTTACGGGCGGTTCAGGGGCGAATGGGTTAAGTCACTAAAATTTCTGAAATAAAACATGTTCCTCCACAAGCAGCTTGAAAATAAATAATAGTAATATAATTTGCCTGAACCTGGTCCTCATTGAAGAATGAGATTTAACACACACGCACACACTGACACACATATACACTGTACTGCCAAAAATAAGTGTAGATGAGGTCATTTTCTGGGTTTTGCATTTTGCCTATTTTGTTCATTCATTGAGGAGTGGCGTTTTGTGAGCATTTGGAAAGGCTACTGTCATTTTTTGTTGGTGCATCATGTGCATTGTATTGACATTTTTCCTTTGTCGTGAAGAGCTGTCAATAATGTACTACATCTCTACCTAAGCTCCGCATATGCAAGGAAGAAGGAGTCGCAATATACTTTGACTAATGCATTGATCTTCTCTCTACTATTTATCCATACTTTATAACAGAAAAACACAAGCTGCTTATTCTTTTATCCAACTGGGTTAATCAACTAAAACTACCCATACAGTTCACAATAATGATTCAATGCATTTACTACCTGCCTATTATTCATGTCAAACGCACTCCCTAATCTATGGTTACTCCTAGTTAAATACATGTGAATATGTTGTAGGTTGACAAGATATTGAAAATCATCCCAAAAGAAAGAAGAACTTACTTATACTCTGCAACCATGACAAAAAAGGTATCCAAATGGTCAAATACTTAATTATCATATAGTGATCTATGTGTGGAAGTTACAGCTGTACAGAAACCTCTTGATTGGATCAGTTCTCCCAGTCCTAGCCCATGTCACATATGAAAGAACTCTGGTTAAGTCTGTCTGTGAAACAGTGTAGAAATCATTGTTGTGGGGCCCCACTTGTGTACCAGGATTTGAGTACAAGCCATGATTGGCCTGTTAAACAAGCTAGTGTTGATTTGTTAATCAAGATGAAAGGAAATTCAAAACACACTTCTGGTAATTTGTTGAGTCTGTTGGAGGCCCAGAACAAGGATATTGGCGCCGTTTTGCAGATGTAACTACCCGAGGTTAAATTATGTGTGACACAGGCTACCTGGTGCCAACATTACATGTAGCAAACTATATTAATTTGTAGTAAACTATATTAAATTTATATCAAATATTATTAATTTGAACACATATGTTGTTTGGGTCCTGTATTAAGACTTTTTTGGTACTGTACTTTGTGAAACATGTAAGCCTATTGCAGTCTTCAATCTAAGGTCAGTGGGACCAGTTTGTACTAACATTTCACTTGCATAGAGTCTCATTTGAATCCCCTTTCTGTGTTGTTATCCTTAATTAATGTTTGAAGAATCAAAACTTGTATAATAAGAAATGGTCAGCAAATTTTCTCTTGAATCTCTCTCCCTTTTCATAGGTTCAAAAACTTCAAAGAGCATCCTTACAAAATCCGGTCAAGGTTGAGGTCGCAACAAAGTAAGTTTTTAAGGTATTAAATGTTTTATGAATGATTATCCTAGATTATCAGAATGAATGGAAACACAAAGCTGTGTATGATATAATGTAAAAAATAGAAAGCACGGCTTCCTCTTCTTACTTAAATTAAACAGATGGCTTGTGTTATTTGTTAGTATGGTCCAGACAGCAGGGGCATACATGATTGTAGTTCAGAGAGAAGTTCAAGTTTAAAACTAAACTGGGAACTGTGAGCAGGTCTCTAACTGTTATTTACTAGTAATCACTATTATTATATACTTTACAATGAGTCTTGTGCTCTTTTTCTTTCTAGATATACAACAGTAGACAAATTACAACAGAGTTATTTATTTATTCCAAATAAATATAAGGTAAATGTGGACCTTAACTGGAGGGCATGTATTTACTTTTGTAAATTACTGTTGTCGTTGTATATAGCAAAAACAATAATAATAATAGTAAATACAATAATTAATGTTGGTGAGATTCCTGCAAATGTAATTTCCTACTTGGGATTAAAAATTAATACAAATCAGTTTTTAAAAAGCCTGTTTTACAGGTAATCATTTTCTAGCGCAAACAAAATACCAGTGATAGCTACTTCATGGAAGAACAAGCTGGAATTCAGGTTTTTTTAATCCCTGACTTCAATATTCTAGTTAGCATGTCGTGACTTCATGTGCTTCAGCATAAACTAATCATTCATATTTCAATAAGCTTTTTCTTTTCAACACTAGTTTTTCTTGTTTCTTTACACAGGATTGTTACCTTGTATCTGTTCTTAATGAATTAGCTGGAAACACATTCATGGTTTTTTGTGGTACATGCAATAATGTGCAAAGGGTTACACTGATGTTGAGAAATCTAGGCCTTCAAGCTGTTCCTCTTCACGGTCAAATGAGTCAGGTAAAAACAAAAAATGTGCTTAAAGAAAGAAACTAGGGTTGAGTTTAGCCTGAGAAAAGGGCGAACATTTCGTGACCGGCCATCACTGGTTTTCCTGCGAAATGACGTCTGAGGAAATTGTCTACGGAACTACTGTAGAAATTCAATACTCATGACGTGAACTACCTAGGTGCTTCTGATTGGTCATGCCACGTGGGAAATTCGCTTCAACCAATCTGAAGCACTACCTAGATCTGGGTATTGACATGTCAGTATGGAGTTTCTGTAGTCATATCGCGGGGAAACCTGGCAGTGGTGGAGTTGCGAAATGCTGGCTGATTTTTCTCAGGCTAGATTAAGTTTAGCAAGTGCTGTTGATGGTGATGGTCCTTTCCTGATTTTCTGGCTACCTACATGTAATCTTTATTCAACTTTTCATGGGCTAAACCTATACTAATACCTTGAATTAAAGAGTACATGACAAGTTCAGTGTCTTAATCAATTAGAGAAGGCTTATACAGCTCTGCGTCTATTACGTCTGGATTAAGAGGGAATTTCAACTTTGCAACGGCTTTTTTTAAAAAAAATAGAAGCCCAATATGCTGGTGAATTGGTACACTGTACTTAGAAAGCTTGCGACAAGCGACCTGAAGAATGCTTTTCATGTTCTTTATTTTTACAGTCAAAGCGACTTGGTACTTTAAACAAGTTCAAGTCCAAGGACCGTTCAATTCTGATTGCAACAGATGTAGCCAGCAGAGGATTGGATATTCCTCATGTGGATGTAGTTATTAATTTTGACATACCAACACATTCAAAGGTAACTATTAAACAAATGTGTTAGTAAGGTTCATGCATTACTAGGTAGTCAGAGACAGACGTTAATGACCGCCAAAAAGGAGCTTTAAGTCATACGCCTTTTTCTCAAAGGGTGAACAACGTTATTTATCAGGGCCGAGTTGTTCAAAGCTGGTGTAAGATTACCCAGGGTTAGTGCGACATTTGAATTCAGATATGACTGCCTAAAAAGCGAATTCAGTTTAATCCATTTCGTCTACAATTTGATGATTAGATGCTCTAAAAAGAAAAAGACAAGATCATTTGAGAAAATGATTTGGAACAAAAAATAAAGGAGCCCGGATTAAAATTTTAACCCCGGGTCACTGCTGATCGGCCTTGTAACAACCGGCCCAGGTAAGCCTCTTCGTGCCCGTCAGGATCGTTGCTTGACAAGCAAAAATAATGTATGTGTAAAACTAAGGGGGTACGTAGATAAATCGCTCTCCAGTTGATAAACCCGTGTCAACTTGATTTTATATGTTGTTTGCTGGAAAATGATTTAATCTAGTTGACAGCACTTTCCTTCTCTTCAGCTGTATGCAGTCCCCGTCAAATCAGTATAAAACCTTTGCACACTTAGGTGACTTGTTTCCTGTGCTGTTCGCAATAACAAACTATTCGCACCAACTAAAACCAACATCGCCCCAAGATTGTGCTCACAGCTCACTCTTAACTTATTGACATAATTCATTTCCCTCTTTTTTAGGATTATATTCATCGAGTTGGTAGAACAGCAAGAGCTGGCCGCTCAGGCCGCTCAATCACCTTTGTTACACAGTAAGTTATTTACCTCTTAGACTGAGCGGGCTTAATCTGTTTTATAGTGAAAGCTATTCGTAAATGGCATGTGACAGCCCAATCGCCGTAAAAGAGGAACAGCTTCCATTCGCGGGAAAATGGGTCGTTGCTGTTGGACACATGTAAAAAAGCGCGGGAAAGCGAGTAACACGCATTGCCATGCACAATTCGACAGTGATAATGTTATCAGAACTTGAAACCAAACCGTTTGTTTGGTAGGTACGATGTGGAACTATATCAGAGAATCGAGCAGCTAATTGGGAAGAAACTCCCACTTTATCCCACAGTAGAGGAAGAAGTGTTACTACTGATGGAGAGGGTCACAGAGGCTCAAAGATACGCGAAGATGGTAAGAAAAATACGTGTAAACCTTACGTAGAAAAAGTGGAAGGTGCTTGGATGCGCACGAAACCAGCTTTGTCCAAGCCTAACCTTGCCAGGTTATTGCTGTTTCATTAAGACGGGTAGACAGTTATAGGGAGTGAAGTTTCTTGCCCAACGAAACAACGCAATACAGAATTGAAGATATGCCAGGTTATTTCTCGAAGTACTTTCACACGAGCTACCTACTAGACCTCTCTATCATTATAACAGGGGCACCCAGCGACAATTTTCGGAGAAATATCTGTTCGGAAGACGATTTGAGATCTAGAATTTTCGGAACATTTGTTGTAAAATTTCTTGCTTGCCTGCTTCTCCTAGGATTTTCGAACATCTAAAAAATGGTATAATTGTCTATTTTTGACGGATTTTTACCCTAAAAAGGTCACCTAGAATTTTCGGGAGCCTTTTTTCTGGCTGAAATTTTCGAAAAGGTAAGTTTTGATCCCTATAATTTTCGCATCACTAGACTTTCAGCTAGGAAATCCGAACAGATGAAAAATTTTTAGGGGATAAAAATATGCCTATATCTACCGTTTAAATACCGAAATACGTTTAACAATGCTATGTTTAAGTGGTTTTGAACTATATTCTCGTTGGGTGCCCCTGTTATAACACAGCCGTGGGGAAGAGTGAAATTATATGATGGGTTGTTAATTTGTTTTTCTATTAATAATGGAAAACAGAGCTACTGATCTTCGCAGTAGAATGAACAACCAAAGGGGCTGAAAAAGAACCTGAAGAAAGTCAGGCTTGACCGGGAATGGAACCCTGACCTTTGCGATGACCGGCCACATCGCTTTGTCGATTAAGCTAATCAAGCCAACTGTGTTGTTGTCTACAGGAACTAAGAGAGATCCAGGAGAAGAAAAAAAGGCCTTTAGAAGAAGAAGGAGAGAGCCAAGAGATTAGAATGCCGAGTAAGAAAAAGAAGTTTAATAGCGCCGGAAAGAAAAAGGGAAAGAAGTTTAAATAATGTTCGACATTGACGGAGAAACAGAAATTATGCGCGCGAGAAGTCATGGGCTGGAGAAACTGGAAGGAAAAAGTTGCCATCTGCGACTATTGTTAATTCAATAAACAATAGTCTCAACCTTCGCCACCCAGCGTACGGATTTAGAGGTTGAAATTTGGCCCCGTGATTTATCGTGAATGTTAATACAACATATAAAATAAACACCCTATATTCTTGTAGATACCTCTATTTCAGCTTGAGTAAAATCAGGGAACTTGGCAGATAGGTCCACATATAAGTTTTCTTTTAACTCTATGACATATGTACATACAAAGAGCACTATCCCTTGTAGAGCAAGCATCGTACGCTTTGCCGGCAAATTATGGAAATTTTGCAAAAAAAATTTTATGAACAGTAGACAGTGGCATCATCTTCATCGTATTTATGAATTGGATAGTTTGTTTGTTTGTTTGTTTGTTTTTTAATTTAAACTACATGTGGACTTACTTACGTCACTTTTTTGACATAAAATATGTTTTTAACCGGTTTGCTCCCGTTGTTGTTGATGTTGTTACTTTTGCATGGCTCGATTACCAGCCGATTTTCGGGAAATGAACTCGCGCTCCTTACCTGAAAAGGGAGAAGCGGAAAACCAACCTTATGTTATTTTCGACGTCTTTTTCTTGTTGTCTTTGTTGTTGTTGTTTGTTTGTTTGTTTTTTTATTTCGTTTTTTTTTCCTCAATGTAGAAAACTTAGTATAAATCTCAGTAAAGAACAGAGAGTTCCAGTTCATCAGTCATTTAGCAGAAAATATAATATGCACTTTTACCAGCTCGCTGTAGAATGAACCTGATACAATACAATCTTTATTTGTACTCACTCTTGCTCAAAAATAAATTACAACAATGAAAATATTAAAAGTAAAAATTAGAGTACTGGCTGCCAGGAATAACCATGGGGGCTAGTGGAGCCAGGCAGCCAGTTGACATCAGCATTAAATAAAATTAAATTACCTGAAATTCTTTATACTGTACTCGGCAACTACACCGCATGTCTCTTGTTTCAATCTGTTTTTAGTTCTTCAAGCCGCGCATGCATTTATTTGCCCGTAAATCTCGCGATAATCACTGATCAAAGATTTACAGTGTAACACTTCCTGAGTCGATCATGAAGATCATATTTGATGCGAAGCATTTCTAGAATCGAAGAGAGGCTTCCTCGGTAAGAACTGTGTAAATTTATGGCTGCTTACTTTTAAACCTAACCGTGCAAAAAAAGGTAATTTGAAATCAGTAAAGGCTTCGAATGATCTCCTCATGCAAAGTTGTTCAGCTTTCGTTTCACAATCTTCAATCTTGCGTTTCGAGGGCAATGTTTGGATTCTCACGGAAGAGGAAGAACGTACTCCGTGTTTCGTGGGTACGAGGCCTTGACTTAAATTCCACTTCTGGTGTGGCTTTATGAACGCGACCAATACATTTTGGATGCCAGCATCTGATGGTTCGTGTATGATTTCTTCAAGGGGCTCTTCAAGGTATTGTATGCTGACGGTTATCTACTACATCTGCAAGAAGTTCTGCGTCCATTTTGTGAAGGAAACTCCAGTCCAACCCTTTCTGTGGATTTCTCGAAAGTACCTACATACGAAGCAATACGGAGAACTATTTCAGAATAGTTACAACAGGACTAACGTTTTTGTTCTCAGGGCCCATAATTTGTGATAGTGGTGATGAGAAGAAAAAGAGGATGATGATGATAATGGGTGGCTTTAACTAACTAAAACTTCAAACCTTGTATACCTTTTGCCGTTTCTGTTATCATGTCTTTCGCTATCTTTACAAACAGCTCCCCTGAAAAGCCACAAATACAAAAATATGCGAGAGCGTGTATTATGCAGTGTGAATGGTATTTGCACACCACAAAACCTTCTAAAACACTCCACTGATCAATTTCCCATTTTTTTCCAAAGTTGAAGTAAATCCATAAGCCTTTTATTTTCATCCAGCAGATGGCATGGATGAAAAAGGAACTTTAGTAATCTACATGAAATGTTGCCATTCTGCCATACTTTAAACTAAATTATTTTAAAACTAGTTTTTAACTGATGTATTTAACTCTGTGGGGGCGGACTTAATCAAGTAGCAAGTAAGATTCATGAACGGGTGAAAGCTACATTTTCTTCTCCTCCTGGCGCTCCTCTGCCCATTCTTCGCACTTTTATGACTTTTAATTTGCGTAATGTTGCATCGGCTCGTCCCAGGAAAAAAGCACGAGTGCGACTGCTCGCAGTCTACCATGGCAGGATTAGCTTAGTCGGTAGAGCGCGTTCACTGCAGAGCGGGAGGTCGCGGGTTCGATTCCCGGGGCCGGACCAATACTCAGGGTCTTAAAATAACTGAGAAATGAAGGTACTCCCTTTGCACTGCAACAGGCTAGACCTTCGCGTGGCTCGGATGACCACGTAAAATGGCGGTCCCGTCTCCAGTTGGAGACGTAAAATATAGTGTCCCCAATTAGTACTTTCGTGCTAAATACATTTGACACTCAAATAAAGTGCCTTTTTTTTTTTTTTTTTACACGCCGAGATCCATGTAATGCCGGCTACAGAAAGCATTTCCTCAGTTACAGTAAGGAATGGCAGCAAACAAAATAATACTAACCCACATTCGCTCCTGTTTTACTCGATGTTTCAACCACTATTCCGGCTCCTATATCTAGAAAAAACAAAACAACAATAAAAATAAGAAATAACTAGGCAACGACCACAGCTTTGAACCCTGAGGTTATCGAGAGAGAAAACCGTTAAGCTGCGCAATAAAAATGTAGTCTAATACTAAGCTCAATTAATGGAGATAAGGGACGTCAGGAAAATAATTTGGAAACTACGATGGTGACGGACACCAGAACGTCAGAAAAGCGATAGGTTTTATAAGCAAAACGTCAACTTTGCACTTTATGGTACATTCATTCCTTGCCGTCATAAACGAAAAGGACCGACTGTGAAACGTTCTATTGTAACGTTTTGTTCGGTTTTATGAAGGACGTATAAAACAAGATACGGAAATTTTCGTATTCTAAATTCCTGAACTTGGAAACGGTCCTTTGGTTCAATCCACTCTAGAAAAATTCCCCAACATTTGCCAGATGTGTTGGGTAGGACATGTAGCGATGAAGTTTGAAACGGCGCGAATACACTTTTTGAGGGCGGAGGTCCAGTTGGCTGCCCAGCTCGGAGAGAGACGGGACCTCCGCCCGTAAAAAGTGAATTCGCGCTACCATATGATTTCAAACTTCATCGCTACATGTCCCACCTCGCTCAATTTCTCCGATACATTTGGCATATGTTGGGTAATTTTTCCAGAGTGGATTGAACCAAAGCGTGACCCTGTCCAAGTTCAGGAATTTAGAATATGAAAATTTCCGTATCATGTTTTATACGTCCTTCGGGCTAGTTAAATAGCGCGCAAACCTCAAATTTTCAAACTTTTTTGGTAAACTTACTTCGACCATATAGCATAGCTTCATTGTAGGAAACATCTCTTCGGTTTTCGTTCGAGACAATCAAGTCGCATTTAGTGCCACAAAGGTACAGTCTGCATTCCTACAGAATAAAATGTGCAGAAGAGTACATCGATTGGGAGTCTTCTCTAGCAAAAAAGGCAAAAATTAGTCGTAAGGCTGGGTGGTCGAACCCTCGACCTACAGCTCCGCAGTCTATCCCTTCAGTTCTCCTTCTGTTTGCTTGTACAGTCAACTCCCTTTATAGCGGACACAGAGTCCGTAATAGAGTGTTTTCACATGACGTCACGGCGGCCATGTTGGAGTCCCAAACAAAGAAACGGCGGCCATTGGTGTCCCAAACCAGTTCTGTGGGAGTTGAACTCTTTTCTTATGCAAACGCTTTCTTTTGTTCCAATAAATTTGCATAGATACTGGCCACGTGAGTGAAAACACTCTATGGCGGGAGTTTATTTCAGTAAAATATCTGTAAGGTATTTTTGGTGGGGATTTAGCTGCTGTCCGTAATATCGGGGTGTCCGTTAAAGCGGGGTGTCCTCAAGGCGAGAGTTGACTGTATATTGATAGGTTGTCAATTTAGTCTTAGCTCGGCTTCATCTAAAAAGTCTAAAATATCGTGAGATGTTGTCTCGTCCCCGCCTCGAATAGTCTACACGGCGCTATATATATTGTACTTGAGGAAAACAGCATCTTTTATAGTACTACTTGTAAAAATCAAAAGATTGCAGTTGTGGTTAGAGTAGTTGACCATAAGTGCATGGTCTAATAGTCTTACCGGATTGGCTTCTGTTAATTCCTTGATGTAGGACATGGCTTTGTCAAAACTAGATTTGTCCGTTATATCTAATAAATAGTGAGAAGCAGACGTTAGAGGATTTGATCACCGATATAACAAAGATTTTGAAGGGCGTATTCGAAAAAAATGTGTGTGCTTCATGTTTAGTCAAACTGTTAATAGCATGTACAATTCTGCAGGTATAAGGACCAATATTTTGGGCGTTAAGTTGTTATCATGATAAAATTCGTGCTAAAAACGGGCAAATCATCTCGCTCTCCCAAAGCTTCGATCAATATCTCGCAAAACCTTTACCTGTTGCGGTTGTTTAAAAGGGTCTTTACAATGTTTTACCCCTTTCTCAAGGTCTCTTACTCGTTAAGCTCTGTATGATCCTGGTATCACCACTGGGTTACTTTTGAAGTCAGATTCGTCTGGAATGAACCTCTGTAAAAGCACAGTTTATTGGCCTGCCTTGTTCATGAAAACACCTTAACTCAGTGAAATAGCCAGAGAGGCTCGTATTGGTATCAGCAGTGCGTCTGCTTTAACTGATCAAAAATTTATCCTTTCATGATATGTTGATGTCGTCGAAGTAACTCAAGCGAAGCCGAAGCGAGCCACGACCGCAATTACCTTGAACATTTCTGTTTGTCGGTTTTCGCTTCCAATAACAAGCTTACACTTGCATATCTCTATAAGAAGCTTACCGTAACAGACAATGGCTGCCTTGGCACCCCGAAAGTACAAACGTGTCATTGATTCAAAGCGTTCTGAACCTGCAGTATCCTAAAAAGAGATGCATTAGTATGACGCTATAGTCTGAACACTTAAACTAAACTACAGTCGGACCCGCTGCCAGAATTTCTCCGGGGACCAAAGAAGTGGTAGGAGACTACATCAAGAAAGACTCCTTTTGAGTTTAAAGCATAAGTTTTTAAAGTTTTTTTTCTTGAATTCGCCACGGTGACTCAACACGGTGACTGGGGATGAAACAGGACTTGCGTCCCAATTGATACCAACCCCTTCTTTACCCACCCAGCCCATGAAAGGTTGTACCACACCACCGGGGTCTATGCCCCTTACTCTTTATGAACAGCAGTGTGAGTTCTTTTACGTCCGCTCCCATAAGAATCAGAACAGTGAAAGAGCGGTGAGACGGGGCCTACGGTTTGCTGTCCTTATCCGAGAAGACTAGAATGTCTAACCATTTGTAGATGTCACAACAAAGGCAGCAGAAGACCCTGAGTGTTGGTCCGGCCGGGGTTTGAACCATCGACCTCCTCTCAGCAGACCGGCGCTTATCTAATTGAGCTAACAGGGCGGCGATTAGAAACGTCCGCTACCATTCAAGCGGGCGCTACCATTCAGGCGGGGAGCAAATGTTCAACAATGAAAATCCCTAACGAATAAATACTTTTGAACATTGAAAGTATACTTCCCCTCCGCAGTTCCGCTATCGTGCCCCAATTCCCCGTACTACCAGTTCCTCTATGTCTATCGTACCATAACCAATTATCAGCACTGAGGCACACTTACCAACTCCGCGGTATGGCCAGTACCTTAGATATGCGCACAACCATATCACCAGGGCAGTGGCCATACTGCGCAGTGACGCACGTGTGCTTCAGTGCCGATAATTGGTGTAATGAATAATACTGTACAAGTATAAGATAAGCTGTCGAAAACGTTCTACTTACCCATATCCCAAGAGTAACATCTTTCTTCCCCACAGTTACTTGCTTAGCAGCAAACGCAGCACCTATTGTCTACAAGATATACTTCTCATTACCAAGAACTGTATGTGTACACCGCACCGGCCTTATTTTCGACCGGCTAAAAAATTTGACCGGATACTTCGTTCACACGGGACTAGCCTGTTCCAGGCTCCGACATCTCCGCCCCCTTTTCCCAGATCACGCGCTCATATTTTCGTGCGCCTTTCACTTACGGGTCATCCCTACTATATAAAAAATAATCTGAGAGCCTGGAAAAGGCTAGCCTGCGTAGCAGGCGTCGAAAGGGGTAGGGGATAGGGAAAAAGGGAAAAAGGGAGGGGGGTAGGTGCTTTTCTCCCTCCCCCTCTCCCTCCCCTTTTTGCGCCTGCCACGCTGGCTAGGAAAAGGCTAACACGGGACCGTTCAATATTCCCTCTTTGCTCAGAAGTTTGAAAGGCTATGGGTCGAAAAAATATAACCTGAAACGTTTTGGGGGGAATGGGCGAAGAGAGAGGAAAAAAGGGGAGAGAACGAAATCCCAAATCTCCTCCCGGCCCTCCGTTTCTTGCCCCGATGGAAGGCCTGATACGCAGGCTATCTAAATTTTCGTACCGTGTCAACGGAACACCTAAACGCGCGAATTTTGAACCGGCCGAAAATTTGTCCGTCCCAAAACGTTGGGTTCTCTAGGGAAGGAGTTGGGATTTGCCTAGACTACGAGAAGTCCCCATTTTTATTCAGGGTAGTAGAACGAGCGAAACGCGAGGAAGGCGAGACGCGATCTCCCCACCGCGTCTCGTCTTAACTTCCGGCGTGGGGTGATTTTCACGTGCGCTCGCGTTTCGCTCGCTCTACTATCCCTGAGGGAAAATGGGGACGACTCGTAGTCTAGGATTTGACTCACAGGTTTTGCCATGCCAGTGGCAGCCCAATAATAAGGGGAATTTATAAAAAAAAAATAGACGCTTCAGGGCAATATGCTTCAGATATTATTCATTAGGTTTTCATCATTATCATATTTTTAATTTTGTTATTATGTTTTCAGAAATGAGTATCCCCCGTTGCCCAAGTTTGCGGGACTTCCTCTAGCCTCTATGCAAATATAGCGTATATATTGCGTGACATTCCCCTGAATATTGGATCACAGAGTGTTAGAAGATGGACAAATGAATTTATGTTAAAACGGCTTCTCGAATC
This sequence comes from Porites lutea, assembly GCF_958299795.1. Lineage (NCBI taxonomy): Eukaryota > Metazoa > Cnidaria > Anthozoa > Scleractinia > Poritidae > Porites > Porites lutea. The sequence goes on from NC_133206.1 coordinate 2,667,785, forward strand.
AAGACGCTTGCTTATAGAGCTTAATGTTTTTGGCCAAGACTAGATTTAATTTCGTGGTTTACGGAAGATACATGATCATCTACCACGTGTTGGTCTCTCTCAGTTTCCTTTAGGACTCTTGCAAAGCGGAGTTAAGAGTACGTTTGCTGGTTTTTAGGGAAAAAATAGCTTTTAAATATTTTAAAAATAAAATCGGATCAAAGACATAGCTTGGTAGAGGTTAGATAATCTTAACCTTAGATATTTAAGGAAACAAATATGACCAATTTTAAATTAATATGCATGTATTAAACTTACGTACAGGATGGTACGGCGAGAGCTCGTCAAATTTGTTCTTTGTAAACCTATTAATCAGAGCAGTTTTGCCAACACAATATTTCCCCACGATAATAACTTTCTTCTCTGCCTTTGATCCCATTTGAAAGCACTGTTTTAGACAAGTAAATGTGGGTTGCTAACCAGCACACAACTGCTGACGAATACTCGTTATTTTATCATACAAATTACTATAAATAGCATTCACGCAAACGGAAGTTTTGAAGTTAGACAAGTCAAAAGTCACGCTTTCTTAAGGGCCGCGTTAGAACTGGACACTAGGTGAAGAAAACATGGCGGAGCAGAGTGTGTAGTCACTGCTGATATGTTTTCAAGTCAAACTCGTATCGATAGTAAGACTGGAGCTGATGATCTAGGACGGTTTGAATACTTACAGGCTTTGGTGACAGAATTTCAAGATACCGACAAACAAGGTGAAGTTAATTTGAAGCTTTGCTTTCTGACAGTAGCTTATTGAAAGCAGATCAGAATTGCTTTTTTCTAGAAGTCAGTGAATTAAACGAAGGGGCCCCCTTTAGCTTGTATTAAGATGTGAAAATAGATCTTTTGTGCTGGAGTACCATACCATTTTCTATAGAAGGTAAGTTTATATGAAAGGGGTACCTTTTTGGTCAACAGTGGAAAACAAAATTAAAAGGATGAGATTTATACCTGGAGAGCATCCCATTTTTTCATAACCCTGACTCATTTTATTGAAATATGGACATCATGGAATTAAATTGTTTTAAAGAAATTGTGGGTGCCATGCACGTATATTGCACACCACCAATATACACACCCTGTTGAAGGCTTCCGGTCCAAAATGATCCAAAAAGAAGCTGTTCATGATGCTAAATAGTGTATTCTATATCCTGTCCTCAAGACTCAAGGTCCTGAAAACCTTGGCCTGCAAGTAAACTCTCTGGGGCACTCTGCAGCTGGTCAAGACTGCCCCAGAGAGCTTGCTTGCAACCTATGAAAACCATACTTGTCTAAAGGCATATAACATTTCTGCCTAATAAGTTTGTGACTGCTCCAAGAGTTTTCTTCTCCTTTTCTGTAACTCAGCTAGTTATGTCTTTCGTCTTTGATCTACCTCTACTGAACCTATCTTGCAGCTAGTCCACTATAAGAGAGACTTACCTAATACATGTATCATTCATCTTATCTTTCAGGGGCCAAGGAAGAAATCCTAGCTAATCTTGCCAACTTTGCATATGATCCTATCAATTATGACCATTTTAGAAAGCTGAACGTAGTTGACTTGTTCATGGGTAAGAGGGAAATGCACATGGAATTTTATTTTTCATAGCTAAGGCTGGTTCTCACTAGCCATTCTTTTTCTGATACTCTGACATCAACTCAGTTGCAAGTACAAACTAACCTTGACGTATGGATGTTGAATGGTAATCACTGTATAATTTATTCATTAAGGAGTTTTAGCATTAACAGTGGCAACGGCAGCGAAAATTAGCGTTTTTTCAAACTTTGCTGCGTTTATTCCAGTTCGCTGAAAATGTCCAATGTAAGCAAATTTCCCTGGAGTTGATTTCTTGGGGGCTGCACCCAATTTAATAACAGAAAGAAAATTTCATCATTGCTTGTTTATATCCTCCATAAAACATGAAATTAGGCATTTTCACATTGTAGTCGGCAGTAATGGCTAAGAAATGTACAAAAAAGTGTGATGCACATGCAAGCTTGTTGTTTTGATTAGTAAACCTGTTGCTGTTTTGACGTTCTTGTTACTGTGGCCTTCATCGTTGCTAAAACTCCCTATTGATGTTATAGTCGTGAGTCCCCATGTCATCAAACAAGAGTAAGCATTGGTTTTCCCAGGGCTGTCAAACCCCACGTCTTCAAATATTGAGAATTGATAGGGAAGGGATAATAGATGACCTCATATCATAGTATATGACGTCATTTGTTCAAAAAATACTTGTTGACCCGATTGTCACGAATATGCAATGTTTCACATTATTGCGTATCTCTTGGTACATTGCAATGGCATTATAAACCATACCGAAGTTTATGAGGAAACGTTCAATGTTAATGGTAAAAAAGTTCAAACAACGCAAAATATTTAAAAGTTTAAGGTCAGAAATTCGAGTCTTCAACTAAATGGCAAACTTCGGTGAATATCCGGGAGATTTCATGCTCTAATCTGGAGACCGGGAGATACGGTCCAAAATCCGGAGTCTCCCGAATTATCCGGGAGAGTTGACAGCACTGTTTTCCTTCTCAATGAAACAACAAGGAAACTGCTAAGTAACAAATAACATAAACATTGAGCACCATAAACCCACAGCAATCTGTTTAAATTTCTCCTCAGTTTTGTCAATCTAGACAGTGTCCTCTTTGGTAATTTGTTTCAATATTTATCATCAAGTAGGTTAATTTGCCTAAATTGTGTGACACAGTTCATTTAAATACTGCAGATATGCTCACTGAAGAAAATGAGAAGTTTGTTGAATTTGGAATTGGTGGATTGTGTAACTGCACTCTAGGTAAGTTCAAGACAAACTTGAGATAAATAAGCCATATTACTCTTTTTAATATCATATCATATTATTACGATGCAATATATTTCATACACAGTTTTTTTTTCTGTTCTATCAACAGACAAGGAAAACAAACAACACATAATTGACAATGGTGGGATTTCATTGGTTGTCAATTGTTTGTCAAGGTACATGTAGACCCAAAGACTGGATTTCAGTGTCTTAAGTGTCATGATCCAGTGAAAATTGCTCTGTTTTCACTAAAGACTCCCTTGCTTATGATCTTAAGTGATAAAGCAGTTTATTGGAGTCACAAGGAGAAGCACAACAACAAAACCAATCATTCAAAATATGCAGTGTGATTGGTTTATTCTTCTGCTTCTACTTCCAGTTCTGAGAATCTGGTTTTCACTGGCAGATATTAGTGAGGGAGTCAGAGGAAAATAGCCTGTACACAGCCTCCCACTTCCCGCAGAAAAAATCAGAGAAGTGGCATCTGTGATTCACCGTTGCTTATCGTGTATGGGAAAAATTTTGCATAAATTAAAAAAATTAATAGTTTCTGCTGACCAAAATTTCTTTGGCTCATGTTTCATGTCATTCCAGTTCTCAAAATGCCGGTGCATGCCACTTATTTCCACATTTTTATAATAATTGCTTTACTCTTTACCGAGCAAGAAAAATGTTCCTACAAACCCTCATTGAAGGAAAAATATCCATGATCTTATGCAAGCCTTCCCGCTGGATTCAGAAAGTCATTAGTGTGAAATAAAGTGTTGACAGGTCAGACGCGACTCATAAGCTTGCGATAGTGTGAAACATGGCCTTAGCATTTGCTTGAGCAACAGAGGTTTTCCTTCTCTTCTTTCTAGTGCATAGATTATTCATCCCAGTACATGGAGTAACATAAACTTTGACTGGAAAATCTTAGTTTTGCCTTTGATTCTTACATTTAGAGGTCTTGTAGCTGATATGTCTATGCATATTGAGTTATTATTTCCTGTGGTTTTATGTTTCTGTAGGGATTTGTGACAGGATTTGATGGCTAAAAAACCTTTGAAAGATTTTAGTTTCCTTTCTTTTCTCTGAAATCCCTGAATCTGAATAGCTACATGCGTGCAGTTGTCTGTGAATGTGATGATATAATTTCTGATTACCTGCTATGTTTGGATGACAGGCCCAAAAGCCAATCAAAATCCCTCATTTACATTATTTTAGTGATCTACGAGTTACAGCCAATCAAATCATTTTCCACACATTCCGCAAAAAATCACATGGCCTAGCACAATACACGATTAGCAACTGTGAATCACAGACACCCCTTCTCTAATTTTTTTCTGAGGGGAGGGGGTGGCTGTACACAGGCTAGAAGAAAATTGAAATGTAATTTCTGATTCTTGTGACCCTAATTTAGTTAAGCTTACTCCACTTAAGTCTCCAAGTTCATATAGATCATATATACATGTTAACAGACTCTTCATGCGGGGGAATTTGTTTTGTGACCTAATGTACATTATTCCTTTATTAACTTAAATAAACAGATTTCTAGTTGACTGACTGGGCTGAGTTGTCCAAAAGAAATATTACACACCTATAACTTGTATTATTCAAACCGTTCGGCCCAAACTGTTAGTGAGTGAGCTTTAGACGTGAACCTGAAGCACTAATATTATTGTTTTATTTTACCTTTAAATTTATAAAAATTTAGCCCAAATGAAGAGACTGTATTGTCAGCCATAACAACTTTGATGTTTCTTACCACACCACAAACACAACCAGGTCAGTCAAAGGAGTGTTGAAACATCCTCCATATTTCTGAGCTATTGTAGCCGTAGATTTCAGGTTCAAATCCAGGAATGTTTCTTATTACTGTCGTGTCTTCCAGTAAACTTCATTACAGGCATATTCAAAATGATCACTAGTAAGTAACATACTTTGTGGTGGAGGTGGTACGTTCATAAGCCCACTGGTTTCAGGTAAAAAATTAATATGATTGTATTTTGTGGCAGCAATTTCAGTAGTCAGTTAGGTGCAGTAGAGAGATTTTAAAACTGAAGTTTTAGCAGGTTCACTCCATCTCAAAGGTTTAGTGATAAAAAAAATTATTCAATTATGTGCCAGAAATCAGATTTAAGCTAAAACTTAAATAAATACCACAGTGTTTAATTATGTAGAATTAATATGGTATTAAACTTTCTCTTTGTAGTTCAGAGACTGACAGCAATTTTACCCTTCAAGATTCAAGTTACCAAAAGAGATATAGAAAATCTTTATCACCATTACTTTTTTCTTTTCAGAAATCACCTCAGAAGCTATTGTGGACTGCATGGAAAGATTTTCAGCCTCTTCTAATGCAAGGCTCAGTAACTTGGCTAAGGTTTTTCTTCAGGTTAATGTTATCATTATTTTTTGAAGCAAATAAAAATTATCATTTCCATGATTTTCTGCCTTTTGGCCCATGTTCTGCTCAAGGGATCGTCAGAGAGACCAAGCATACATAGAGGATATGGAAAGACCTGTACAAAACATGAGAAGAGAAATTTGATATCTCCAAGCGGCCATGTAATGTTCTACCATTATTTATTATATAAACAAGGGTGAAATACCAAATTATCTCACTTTAAAATAATTTGCTGAAAAAGGTGCAATTTTTCATGTAGCCATAGCAACAGTGATATTTTTAAGTGTGAAGATATTTATATCATAGTTTTACATGTGAAAATATTATGTTTTTACGTGAGAGCTAACCTGGTATTTCATAGGTGATTATATAATAAAAGTATGCATATGACACCCATTTTCCACCCAAAAAACTGCCAGGCATCAATCCTATTGATCAGTGCGTGTGAAATCTCATTGTCTTCTTGTTGTGTCACTGTTTAAATAAATTATTTGATTGAGTATTTATTTTATATTTTATTCGCTCATAGGATTACTGCAAAAGACCTCATTCCATTGAAAAAAGGGATTAGAAGCATGAAGTTACAATGACGAGAAGCTGGTGATCTACAGTTCTACATGTATGTGAATGAACGCCAGAAGTGACCACTGCAAAATATGTACTACACAAGCCTTCTAGTAAACACATGGCCAAGAAGTATGATCAGCCATATTAAAATCATGTCACCAAGAAACATCCCCCTTCTCCTGCTGAAGCAGATGAGTGTCTTACGGCTGGTGTCAAATGCAGTTACAAAACTATGGAGTAAACATCCTTTACACCTGAACATGAAAGCTAGTATGAGCTCATCTTCAAATCCATGATTATTACAGGAACTCCATGAGTGTCAAATGTACTGTAAAATGCTGCTCCAGCAGATTTCAACTCTTGTTGATAACCAGAACTCAACAAGCCCCAGAAGTATACCAGTTGCTGGACTCTGAATTGATTTCTTCATCAGCCAGCCCACCATGATTTGAGGCCCAGACCAGGTTCACTTATAGATGCCTAAAAATTGATTAAAATGTTTTAGTATATACTAAAACAGTGGATAGTGTTTTTCACGCGCTCTGATTGGCTACTCAATCAGTGAATATCCTGCACTATTCACTGATTCACCTCCAGTTCCTCCGAGCGAGCAACGCCAAACTCGCTTAAGTTGCGAGCAAAATGCCTTCCCAGTTTGCTGCCGTAAACAAACAAAGAAATTTCACAACTAATCAAGCAAGCTGTTTCCGAAATACACGAAGAAGGTGACGAAATTCGGATTGGAAGTTTTAACAGGTAAAGCTTTGTCTTTTTGGCACGAATTTATCGATAAAACCGGTGAAAAAGTTTTTGTTTACAAATGCAAATTAAGTTTAAGTCTTGCTTACTTTATTTAGTTGAGTTGTTCATAAATAAGCTTAAAACTATATTTAATAATCTTTTTTTATAAAATGATTTTAAATACAAAAAGAATTCACAACTCCTTTTGAAGAAATTTCCCCGCAAGAGCTAAACAAATGCCTTCAAAAGTTTTAATTGTCGGCCAAAAAAAGCGACGGCCGCGGCCGCCCGGTCATTACGCGCCAAAATTGTAATCGTTGGCAACAGTATTTGAGTTAAAAATCGTCATTTTTGTGCTCAATTATGTCACTGTTTTAGTATATACTAAAACAATTATTCACCTCAGTGTCGGTGGCTAGTCATGGATATTTACCTCACTGCTTCGCAGTTCGGTAAATATCCAGGATTAGCCACCTCCACTTCGGTGAATAATTGTTATTTATTCTTAACTGTAGTTGCCCTATAATACTGTCACAAAGATTATAATAAAAATGAACGGTTTTCCAACTTCCTCGTGGCATTATTATTATTATTATTATCTTGAATGTAAACGTCTCTTGTGTCATTAATATTACATACACTACTATATAACAAACACATCTCCTCCATAGGTTACCTATTACAGGTAATGTTTTAGTGTTTAAAGTACAAATTTTAGTTATGCTTGATTGTTATTTCTATTCTTCCTCTCCCAACACCTTGATTGGTTCTCTGATTGCAGTTGAAAGAATCTATTAACTGCTGTGTCGTTTCTAGAATTATAAGAATTTTTTTTTGCTTGTTGTTGTTAAAACCTCCGAATAACCTAACAATATGTAGGCTCATGATTTGAAGTTTCTGATTAGCTTCACCTCATAATAACCGAAAACAAATTTAATATGCACGTAATCTTTCACTACTGTTATAATGTCTGACAATACATAATTTTATGTAAGGCGAATTGCACAAATCTTAACATAAGGGAAAAAGATTTAATATTAATTACAGTGGAACCCTACCCTGGGTGCCAGAGACTTTTCTAGCGCGGTTTTCGGTTTCTGTCAAGTCTTTATAGTGACCCACGCAAAAAGCTAAGCCGCTCGTGGCTTCGGCCTTCAGCCAACACTTTAGTGGAACCCTGCCTTACGGCCACCTCAGTAAAATGGTCACCTCGTTATACCGGCCACTTTTCTTTGGCCAGACAAAATGGCCAGCCTTTTTTGTAAAAAATTAACCCTTATTAATACTGTCATGAAATTTGACCCTGCCAGGGGGGGTTACTGCCATATATGGGCTATATAGGTATGTGCCGCTGTGAAGGGTATGGTTTTCAAGCAGTTTACTCTAGGATATTGTATATAAATCAGAACATTTGGGTCTAGAATAGGGTATCATTTTTCAGGAAACTGATCAGTTGGTTGAAGATTTTATCTAGCCTAGGGAAACAGCTACTCTAGGATAGGGGGGATTTGGGGAGTTTACTCTAGTATAGGGTAGCAGAATTTAGCTGAACTAGTTCTGGTATAGGTTAAGGGTTCCAGGACCCCAGCGGCACATCCCCACCCAGAACTTCCTAAAGAATCCCCCCCCCCCCTCCGGGGGACCCTACCCCTGTAATACAGCCAACCTGTTAATACAGCCAACGTTTTTTACCCTTTGGTGACTGTATTAAGGGGGTTCCAATGTAAATTATAAAAACAATGACAGGACCTACTGTAATAGTGTATGGGGACCTTTTACTGTCAACCTCATCAGTATTTTTCATGTCACCAGTCATCTCAGGCCCCGCAGGACTGAGATCAGTAAATAATTCATCTACAACTCTGAATCTAATCTCCTCATTAATATCCATGAACAAGTCATGTCCTCCTTCATCTGTTGTATATTCCCAAACCCACAACTGTTCATCCTCATCACTGAGTGTGTGGTTAAAGAGAAACAAATCAGCTGCAGTATACACTCTACACTTCAGTGCCTTCCCTATACACTGTATAAACTTGTTCTGCAGTCACAGAACATTAATTATTAATGTTCTGTGACTGCAGAATCAAGTCCTCTTTTAATATATCCTGTCAACATAAAAATATTTTTTCAATGAATTTATCATCACCCACGAAAAAAAAAGAAAGGAAGGAAGGAACAGAGCAAAGTACATTTTACAATGTGAAAATATCAATGTATAAGTATTAAAAGAGTGAAGAAAAGCAAAAAGTCTTTAACAGTGTCATTAGTAGGGATAAAAGTAAATATAATGTACTGTAATATATATGAATACTAAAAGCACTTAAGGAAATGAAGGGATGTGTGACCTTCAATCTCATGTCAAATCCTCTTGCCACATTACATTAAAGGGAACTGAACTTTTTTTTTATAAAAGGATACAACTTGGAAGGCTGCTGAAGATACTCATAAGGGATAATAATATCATCGAAGAATTCCATAGATACTGTGAAAGAAGAAAAACATTCATTTTCAGGGCTGTGCTCTAGCAGAGCCGGGTGGCCCCTGGCACCTAACTTTTGCCCTCGGGTGACTAGAAAATGGCAGATTTTTCATACAAATCATATGCTGGGCATGCACCCTAGATTTTACAGATTCGGAGCACTGGGCTCCCTTCAATTTTCCTTAGAGCACAGCCTTGATTTTATTGGTGTTTCAAAATGTTTTTGTTTAATGTTCTAATTTCAATGTACTAGCTACATGTACAAAAATATTTTTAACATATAGAGTGCAGATTAGAAAGAAGAATACAGTGAGTGAAAAAAAATCACAGAGGTTGAGGAACTAAGGTAGGTAATTGAAGCCATTATCAGTTAAAAGGAAAGAGTTCAGTTTTGGGTATAACAATCTAATATTAATTTTTATCAAATTAAAGACTGATAAATACGAAAGTAAGGTGGTGAATTTTTAAGCTGGGTGGTGAATGAGACAGAAAAAATCTTGGCTCCCTGACAGGATTTAGACCTGTGACCTCCAAAACACCCTGTGAGCAGCACTGTATCCAGCTGCAGAGAGGCTCATAGAGGGCAAAGCCAATGAAGATTCATATGTGACACATGAATAAACTACAAGGATCAGCAATATCAAGAGCATTCATGGTAAATAAAGAAAGATGTACCATTTTCCATCTTATTTCATCATCATACAGTATGCTCTCATCTTTGCTCATGGATGCAGGCCATGTGTCAGATAACAACCTAGTGAGGCCTTTCAAGGGGTGGAAGTGACAGGACACATGGTCCTTAAAACTGGTGACAATCTTCTCAAAAATCACAAACAATCGACAGAAAAGGAGGAAAGAATTCTGACAGTGACAATCTATTTTTTGAGTAGCAAAAGCAACATCTGATGTCTTTTATATTTTGGCTGTTTTGTATTTCGCAGCGAAATAACAATCTCTCTACCATTATTTCCAGACTTTTCCAGTTATTTTCTTTGAATTTTTTTCCATTGTTGGTATTATTGAAGAACGGTCCCTCCAGGGAGAAAGTTTAATAACAATATATTAATTCTTTCCAGGCACTATATCTACCGTAAATTCTAAATTTGAGAATCACAAAAATTTATGCTGTACTGACAGCAACATTTTCTTCCCAGCTAAAATGCAACAGCAGCATTTTTCTTAACCTACAAGGCCGCAGCATACCCCCCATTGGAAGACCTCCCTAACACATAGCCTGCGAGCCGGCTCACTTGTTTTCCGGCTCTGTAGCCTTCGTTGCAGCCGGCCCACACACTCGTCTAAACCATTTGTATAGTTTAGAGCATCTGCGACGCCAGGCAACAGCCCTGCCGCCAAAAATTTTCCCCAGACTTGCACACGTGAGCCTGCCCGTAGGCTACCTAGTACATCATAACATGGCCTTAGCTTTGGAATAAATTAATTTTATGACAGCACAGTACCTTGAACACCTTCATGGTTACAGCTGCGAATTCTACCAGTTAGGACTTCATCAATAAATGGACGAAACACAACAAAACGAAACTTAACTAGAACGGAAATGATATGTTTATCATCAGCAAATTTACCCTCAGATCCTTTGTGCAGATTCAAACATTCAATGTTCTTACGATTTGATCTTGCAATTTTAACTTTCAATTTGCAAATTTCTTACAGCCATACTTACCTGGAGTATGCGAAGATCCATCTCCAGGAAAAAGATAAGAATCACCAATGGAGGTGATATCGTGTAAAACGATACACAAACCAACGTTGTGGACAACCTGACGACAATACACATGAAAGGTGATGAGCTTGATGTTTCAGTAGCACCAAGCACCCCTATATCAACTTACCTTGTTAGCAAGCTTTTTATTCAACTTATTGGCGATAGCTTCTCGTAGATCTACTCCAAAATGCCATGGTTTTATTCGAACAGTGTCTTTCATCTCAGCTAAGACGAACATTTTAATTCGAGTTGATGCGGACAATTACCAACAGGCGTCCCATAAATGCAGACTAGGAGGACTGGGACTAAGTCTACTTTGGGGAGGACGGGAGGAACTGGGGTCTAAATAAGGCCAAAAATTCTGGGCACTACGGGTAAACTGCGGGTAAAACTGCGGGTCTTGCGGGCTTCGTTCAGAAAACCGTGAACACAAAAATAATTGAGAAGTATTATTACCGGAAATCCGCTATCAACCCACCCGGGGGGCTTCTTTATTTCAAACACATTTGAGGGGCAGGGAACGCTTAATAGAGACGGGGGGCTTATCTGAGAGGAGAGGGGGCTCATTTAATTAAGCAACGATGATGGTATCAGTTCTACATAAAGAACTAGAGTACAAAGTGAAAAAGCTCAAGTACAAGAAGCTGAAGGTCATGCAGTCGAGGATAAAAAACAAATGCGAACTTCCAGAGGGCCCATTTCTAGAACGGGGTATCAGTTTTAGGACGAATTCTAGAACGGGGTATAAAAAATTGGCCCATTTCTAGAACGGGGTATCAATTTTAGGGGAATTTTTTTTTTAGAACGGGGTGCCAATTTGGAGTCCCGGGCGGCACAAACCCACCCAAAAAATACCCAAGTGCCCTCCCCGGGGGTTTACATGCGGTTGCCGGATTTGCGACGCATTGCGCGAATGGCCATGGCGCGTTCCACCCGAGAAGCAAAGTTTGAAGAAGTACAACGCCACTATGTCAATATATATCAATCTAATTTTTTGTTATGTTATATAAAATTTATCCTCCTTTAACATATGTAAAAATTGAGGTTAAGAAGTGTTAAGCTTTTGCAAACGAAACGGCGAAAGACGATTAGGTGATATTTAGTGGAAGGAGGAGGTATTCAACACTTTCAAATTAAACTCAAATTTTGGCATTATACGACCAACAAGTTTGACTTATAGACGTACAGACACAAACATTTGAAACTGTTTGTTGATATTGTTATGAAACGAATTTATCTATTTAACATTGTAGCCTGAAATTACAGGAAGAAAATAGGATTTCCGGTTTGCAAAAAGGAAAATTTCGCCGGCCTTGAAGCGCACCGCTACTCCGCATCACACATTAAATGAAGAGCGGAGCGCTCGTTTCACCGCCCAACCTTTATCCGCCCTGCTCGCTAACTCGAACCAAACTCGATTTCCCCTGGATTTCCTTCATACATTCACTGTAATTTTACCTTCGGTAACTCGAACCCTCAATAACTCGCGAACTCCCGTTAACTCGATCCAATCAGGTCATCATTTTCTATATAATTTACCCTCGATAACTCGAACCATGTTTTCAGTCCTTAAAAAGTCGGGAAAAAAGCCGTCTACTGGCGTACGAAACATTGAATTTTGGATTTCCTCTTGACGTGTTGTAGGATAGTTTACTAGTGGAGGCTAATGTTGATTGTCACAGGCTAACGTGAAGCAGCTTTTTTTCTCAAAACAGTAAAATGCATGCTCTGTTTAGGCTATGTTTTGTGGCGTTACCTTCTGATTTATAATCTAAAAGTATCTTTAATCTTCACTTGACATTTCTACAATTAAATGTGATTAAAATGTTCACTGTGCAGTAAAAACTGTTTTTTATCTTACTCTCGGCTATTTTCTCGAACTCCCGGTAACTCGAACTCCCGATAACTCGAACCTTTTTTCGATTTCCCTTGAAGGTTCGAGTTATCGGGAGTCCACTGTATGTAATAGTAGCCGGAGAGGTTTATGATAATGCCATGAGGTTATTATCCTGCGAATTATACATCAGACTCTCACGTCGATCCAGTCATCTATATCCGCCTAGGGACGCTTCGCGAGAAAGAGAGCTTTATTCACGGGCTTTGAGAGCATCTCTTTCTTGTAAGAAGAGATGGACGTTTCTTATTTTTGCTCTAGGGATACGATAACTTTCTAATTTCCGAGAAACTCCATATCCCATGAACCTCTGATGAGTCAACCCCCAAGCTGCCTGTCCCGTCTTATAGAGGCCGAGGTCTCGAGTCAGATTATGGACGATAAAAGGTGCGTACGTGTTTTCTCCTATATATAATCTGATTTAAACAGACAATTTCCCTTATTAATTGCATTTTATTCACAAATGCTACAGTATGCTATCTTCACATCGTAACAGTACTGTCAAGAATTTAAGCTGCTTGTCCCTGTCCCAAAGCAATGATTTCGCGTCGTTGTCAGCTGGTTAGCAATTCAACGTTGCAAGGATTTGAGCTCACGAGCCAACTGACAGAGAACACATGGCCCACAACAATTAACCACACGGCCCACAACAATTAACCACACAGTAATCATTACAAAGGGAGCCCTGCAAATGCGAAAAGAATGAATTCAGTTAATTAAAAAGGTGGATGAATCACGTTTCCTGTATTGTTGTGTTGACTAATGGTTTCTTAAAAATGGAAAATAAGAATATTACCTGCATATTTTATGAAGATTAAAAAAATAGTAGCCAAACTTCATTTTGGGTAGTTTCCACGAAAATACAACAAAAATTTGTCCATTGAAATAGAACTTTTTAGAAGGACGGGTCGGAAAAGGAATAGAACAGACCTTTCCACGGTTTTTTCAACTTAAGACACACATCATCAGTTACGGAAAACCCGTCGACACCACTGAAAAGAGCATCTTAAACGTAGTAAACCTTCCCAAGTTTGAAAGTGATACATCAGTCTTACAAGCGAGCGAAGATATATCTCCGCAACTGTTGCGAAAATTCAGAGACGTTTTTTTGGTGGGGTGGAAGTTTTTGCCCCCCGCCAAACAAACGTCGGAGCAAACAAACAGCAGAGCGCCGTAGGTAAGGAAATTTTGGTATCTATGCATCCAAGAATTTTTGGTAGTCACGTGACCGTATGCGCACAAATCTTTTCTTTGGACCTCTGACATTTTTTTCACTTATAAATTCACAATCTTGGCTTTCAACATGTTCAACTTCCACAACCTCCGCCATGTTTACTTCCTGTCTAGAACTCTAAATTTGCCCCCCGCGCGTCAAACGCGCGCGTTTACTTTCCATCTTCCCGGGGCAGGAAATCGACCAATCACAAGTGTTGTGACGCATGGTAAGTTAAAAATTGAGAGTTTGTTGCAAAAAGTAGAACTCGGGTCTACTCTGCGCAACATGTTGCTGCAACTTGCAACATTGCAATTGAAATTTTTTTCGTGACAAGTTGAGAGCGAAGATGGTAATACGGGCAACAACGCTTATCAACTTGCAATGCAACAATGTTGCGCGACAAGTTGAGCGAAAATGTTGCCCGTATTACTCGGCCTTTGTTACTAAACACGATTTTATTTTTTGTTCATAAGTGTATTAACGAAAGGTTCGCTTTTAGCTTTGGCTAAATCTATATATTATATAGTACTTTAACTTCAACCTACTCCCCAGCAGAGAGCTGTCGGGACTGAGAAGTGAGAACCTCTGCTTTCATACCTGAATATTTTCCTCCACCCTCAGCTTGATTCTAAGACCCAACAATGAACCTGGGCAGCAGCAGGTATACCAACATGATTCACCCAACTTGGACGCAACATCGCTCAGCAGGGAAAAAGGACAGAACCAACACACCAACACTTGAAACACAAATAACGATGACGGGGAAATACATCAAGAAGTAAACACTTTACCGGGGGTTAAACGTGAATTTGTATTTCTCTCCCTCTCGACTTAGGACTTTTCAGAGCTGGGCACGGTTCCTCGAAGGATGGTTAAGTTTAACCCAAGGATAAGACAAATATTAGGCAAAATTTTCTAGCCTAAGAAAAACTAATGAGAGCAAAAAAAAATCAAAAAATGTTAAGTCTTGGCTCTGAGATCTTGTAACGACAACACAAAATGATAATTAGTTCCTCTATGATATAAAAGCGATTTTCGTATGGCCTTGAAATGAAAACGCGCGACTGAAAACAGAAACAACAAACGAACGGAAATAGAGCGATTTGATTGGTTTTTAGAACGGAAACAAACGCGCATGGCTTTTGGTTGGTTAAGCGAACGTTCGGATGAAAAAAATTCATGCCCGAGAACTTTAATTTCTAGAAATCAATCGATACTTCGTTTTGACGTCATACTGCAACACGATTGGCCAATCGAATGATGCCTTCTCCATGTTAGGGTTTTCTTTGGCGGGAAAACGAAGAGTCCATGTTTTCATCTTTTCATTCATTGGCTGATAAAATAAATAGGCCAAACGAGAGTCGCTCTATTTAAAAAGGCTGTGTCAGGAGAATGTTGCTGTTGTAGGTCAATTGTCGGTGCTGAAGTCATTACTTCATGCTTTTACCCATACACAACTGATATGCTGCTGTAGAATTATCAACAACATATCAAACAAATTCATCCGGGAGCACTATAAACCATTATAATGATTTCTTGACAACTTGAAAAATGTCGTCTAACTCTTTCAAGTTTCAATCCATGTCCTGATCCTTGCCATCCGAAGTAACAAACGAAAGGAAGCAGTTTGAATGCCTAATTATAGTCTTAAATAACAAAACTGGACCATTATTTTTGGAATTCGATTATTGATGCGAAGACAAGTTAGTTTTCGCTTAAAACGTTTTTAAAAAGGTAGGCAAATAGCGTGACATAGCCTCTTTAAGTTAAGTGCCTTTGGGAAAATACTTACGAGAGCCACAGTCTTGAAAGCAGTCACATAGCCCAGAACTCCAACTTCGTTGAGCCTTTTGTATGACCACTGGTTGCTGATTCAAAACCACAGTAGTGTGATGAGACTGTTGTATATAGGGGGCTGGTTGCTGAGTTACAGCAGGGTATGCACTAAGGGGGTATCCTTGTTGATCTGAAGGTTGTACGCTGTTAGGGTATTCCATAATTTGGCTGCTGGGAAATTAAAAAGAAGAGAGAGGACCTTTTCATACAGAAACTGTACCAGTGTGTACGTGAGTTCAATAAGGCAGCCAACGTAAATCTCTGACACTGCCACTACAGTCCTAAATTCAAACTATCTTTAACTTGAGAAAGTTGTCAGGATTTAGGCTCCTGGTCAAACCTATTTACCTTCTGGTTACTAGTCCAGGTGCTCTTACACTGAGCTGTTTGTTAAAATTTTTCATTGAATCTTAAGTACAATACAATAAACGGAGAGACAGAGAGAGAGATTGATTGATTGATTGATTCACTTTTATTTGAATACGGTAATTTCATAAGTTACATAACTTCTTTACATGAAAGCCGTATAGAAACAAAAGTAAATACTGTACAACTACACTAAAAATATGTACAAGTAATAAAATATAGTAAAATGTAGTCAACAGTTTGCCTGCCTACTAGCCAGTTTTCTTTTAAAGATAGCTTTAGATTCGGACGCTTTTATGTCATTTGGTAATGAATTCCACAGCATTCCTCCTCTGTATGAGAAAGACCTTTATAATATTCTGTTTTTGGAACGTGGTCCAGTACAACATTATA
The DNA here is from genome assembly GCF_958299795.1 of Porites lutea. NCBI lineage: Eukaryota > Metazoa > Cnidaria > Anthozoa > Scleractinia > Poritidae > Porites > Porites lutea. The sequence goes on from NC_133206.1 coordinate 2,684,223, forward strand.
TTCCGTATTTCTTAGCATAGACGTATGAGGGTTGTTCTCACAGACATTCGAGAAAAGATCGCTTAAGTAAGTAGGCACTATACATTTCCATTCACTGTATCATACATTAATAGACTTAAGTGCCTATGACGCCTTGAGGCAAGCTCTTCCCAGTTTAGTTGTTTTCGTATTTGTGCTGAACGAACGTCATAACCTTGAAAGGTTATTATAGGTGCAGCACGATTTTGAAATTTCTGGATCCTAGTGGCAAGTCCCTGGTCTAAATTGTCCCAAACAATGTCGCAGTAGTCGAACACAGGCTAGATAAGAGATTTGTAAATAGTATTTAGAACATCTAACATAATCACGTGCCTGTTTTAGACCACTTATGGATCGATTGACTTTTGAACAAAGTTTGTCAACACGCTCGTTCCATTTAAGATTTTCACCTAAGTGAATTCCTAAATATTTTGTTGTTTGGACTCGTTTAACATGATTGTTGCCAATCTTAATTGGAAAGTCTCTTCCTAAGTTAGATAATTTGAAGGTAGTTGTTAAGAACATATACTCCGTTTTAGTGACATTTAAGCTTAACTTATTTGCAAGATGCTAGTCCCCAACGTTAGTTAGGTCATTATTTACCTTGGCATATAGTTCAGCAGTGGATACAGAGGACGCATATATCGTGGTATCATCGGCATACATGTGTGCTTTGGTATGGGGAAGACATCCAGGGAGATCATTAATATATATTAAAAACAACAAAGGGCCTAAAATTGAACCCTGTAGAACTCCACAACTTCAACTGGGGCTTGGATACACAGCCCTCTACTACACACTGCTGTTGCCTATCTGATAGGTACGATAAACCAGTCGAGCGTTACACCCTTCAGACCATAGAGCTCAAGCTTTTTTAATAAAATATTATGTGAAACGGTATCAAAGGCTTTGGCAAGATCGAGAAGCACAATCAAATTGGTCATGCCTTTGTCAATGTTAAGATACCAATTATTTGTTAAATGTAACAGCGCTGTCACTGTAGAGTGAAGGGAACGAAATCCAGACTGGTCTTTTGTTAACAGGCCATTTGAATTTAATTAATGATAAATAAACGTTGAATTACCTTACCTGTGGTATATAGTCGTCCTTTTACCTCAAAAGCGGTTTTTGAGCGATTTTGAATGAATTGTAAGGAACAGTCAACGGCGAACTCAAATTCGTTCAAAATCGCTCAAAAAACCGCTTTTGAGGTAAAAGGACGACTATATACCACAGGTAAGGTAATTCAACGTTTTTTTATCATATTGATTTATATACATAGTTAGCGATATATCGCTATAGGTGAAGCAAACGGTAAATCCAGTACATTTACTATAAAATAACAATCGGCTACACAAACAGATTGTGTGGGCTCGCTGTGGTGTCATATGCATGGCATATGGTCGTGATACCTTCTTCTTGCGGTATACATGTATTTGTATATAAGCTTGTAACATCCATTGAGACAAGGATTGCATTTTGTGGAACTGTCGTTCCTTCAATTAAGTTGTATCTTTAATGTATGACTGCTGTTCTTTCATTATTGGTTGAAGAAGACTATCAACAAAAGCTGAAATTCTCTCAGTAGGGGAGTCGCATCCAGAGATTATTGGTCGACTTGACAAGTTGACCTTGTGTGTTTTTGTAAGAGTGTAAAAAACTGGAATGCGTGGAGGGTTCGGTGTTGAGATAACCAAATGTCATTTCATCAATGTGTTTCTTGGTAGAGTTCTGTGATAATTTTTCGGACTTTCTTAGAGGTTTCCTCTACCATTGGTTTCTCAAGCCAGGGGTCTGTAGTGTTCTTTGACTTCGATCAGTGTCATGCCCTCTTTAATCTTGTCCGTTTTGTTCATTATGACAGTGGTGGTTCCTTTGTCTGCCTTCTTGATATTTATTTCTGAGTTTTCTTTAAGTTGTCTAATAGCTTTGCGTTCTGATTTAGGTATGTTAGGTTTAGGTTTCGTTATCTCAATTTCTAAGAGTTTCATGGAGAGTTTAATTTTTGTTTCCTCAAGATATTTCTCAAGAGTAACTGATCGTTGAACTGGTGGTTCCCAGTTAGTTTTAACATAGAAAGGGTGTTCCATCTTTCCTCTACCGTGATAGATATATCGGAGACGCATTTGTCTCGCGAATTGGTTGAAATCGCGTAGAATTTGTTTTCTAACACTAGCAGTGTTAGTATGTGGAGATGGGATGAAACGCAGGCCTTTAGATAATAGGTTTATCTGATCAGTTGTCAAGTTGCAATTGGAGAGGTTTCTAATATAAGTGCTTTTGATCTCTTCATCTCTCTTAGTAATACTTTTTTTAGTTAATTTCTTTCGATGTTTGCGTTTATTATTCAAGTATTTTCTAGTGTTCCATGAATCAACTATGATCACGAAACTAGGAGCTAGTCTTTGATGGTGATTTTATAGACGATAATCGAACCGTAAACTGAAATATAATGCAACGTAACTAATAATTACGATAAAGAGCTAAAGGTACAATTACAATTATAGTTTGGCTAACAGATAATAATTTTGCTAATATTCCAATCATATTATCATTTTCGTAGCTGTTCCGGTATAAAAAACCTTGCCAAAACGCGTAATAAGACAAAAGAAATATACATATTGAAATACAGGAATAATAAATTTTACCAACTAGAATATTAGACTAAAAATACTTCATGAAAGGAATAAAATCAACTTAAATTTGGGTTTGCAGGAGAAAAGAAACCTTCCCAAAACAATAATGGTTGCTTCCTGTGAATAATACTATACTAAGAAACTAACAAAATAAATCTGAGAACGGACTACGTTTGCAAAGGCATGAAAACTAAATAAACTAAAAGAAATGAGATTCCCACGCCGAACTAAAGAGTAAAAACCTACTTGAAACTCAAAAGGCGTAATCACGTAATGGTACGAGATACTGAGTATTACAACAACTTCTTGGAGGTATATACTTTATGAGTCGCCAGATAGACAAAAACTACAGAAGATAAAATGTACTTACATATCGGTTCCCGCTTATCTCTAAGGACCAAGAAATGAACTATCCAAATAGACTTCAACGATGTACACATGAAGACGACGAAATCCAACTAAAGCTAAACTTAAGAGACCATGCGTTTTCTACGTAAAAATAGGCGTTGTCTAAGGAAATGAAACTAGCGAATCAGAAAAGCTTAAGGCGAGAGATATCATATACTAAGTCAATAAAGCTTGTTGTGATGTCATTTACACTCTCTTTTCCATTAAAGGACTCAG
>NC_133206.1:2692500-2840000 GCF_958299795.1 Porites lutea
TTCAAATTATCTTTAACTTGCGAAAGTTGGCAGGATTTAGTCTGTGACACCTGGCGGCTCGGAAGAAAAACTCCAAGTACTTCCCAACTGGAGTCAAACCTATTTACCTTCTGGCTACTAGTCCAGGTGCTCTTACACTGAGCTGTTTGTTAAAATTTTTCATTGATCATGAATCTTAAGTGCAATACAATAAACGGAGAGAGAGAGAGAGAGAGAGAGCCTGGAGACACAAACTAAGATAAAAGATGGGTAACAAGGTCAAAGAAAAGATAAAACACTGGCGTAAACGGGATATTACCATAAAAATCTAACTTAATAAACACTAAGAAATATGAACTGAATTTACCAAAATTGTATGCGGCTAAAGGCTCAAAGATTCTCGAACTGATTACACATAAGGCTCTATAGATAATTGATTTGTTTTTCAGAAAAAAGGCTAAGAAACTCAGTATACGGGTCGCTTTCTTTGTTCGCGGAGTAGATATAAAAACTAGCCACTATCAGGCAAATTTTGAACGTACGGAAGGACCGTTTCTCAGGGTCATGCATATCCGTTACCTTTTTTTTGTCAAAGACACTATGGGCGAGTTACTGCCGTTCCACCAAGAGGCAAAAAGGTTCCAGAAGGACTGAACATGCTGATTACGACATTCTACAAACAGGTGTTCTAAGGTCTGTTTCAATCCACACACTTGAAACCCGTATCTTGTCAATAATTGGTACTGACGGAATCTTTTGTGGCGAGTGTACAGGAATTGAATGTTTATTTAAAGCTGACTGAAACACAAAAAGCTGTTATTTTTATTCGTGACTTTGAATAGAAAAAACTTAAAACGCCGCAATTGTTTGATCTGTGAATCCAACGTTAATAAGACGAGCTTCTGATGTACTGGTATTTGGAAAGATTTGTTTGGATACATAAAACGAGCGGGCTTGCCAGCAAGTCGGAGGTAAGTTCCTAAATGGCTGAACTGACTCCTGTTCTGTAACTACCAAATCACTTTCGCGATCACAGCTAAAAACTTTCCTCCAATACTTTGGGATGTTATCGCACAAGCCTCTGTAGCGCGGAAAGGTTTTGTTAATTTTTTAGTGTACTTCTTCTTGAATTCCGGTAAACGCCAAGAACTTTCCTTCCATGTCTAGGATGTTTGGCATGGTCTTTTCTCCAGCATTATACCAACCTTGTTTGGTTCGGTTACCAACATCATACTGATCTCACGATTATTCCACAAGAACTCATTTTCCCAATCACTGAGAACGTCTCGGTAGAAGAGCTGCAAGCTATACGGATTAAAATTGAGGGTCTTAGAGCCGTTTCACCCACCCTGTATGTTTTCAAGGCTTTATCTATTGTATCGAAATTTTTATGTCGGAAAGGTTTATGACCGTCTGGTTGCTAGTCCAAATGCTCTACCACAGGAGATTCGTAGAAGCTAAAGCCACTAAGCTAGGTTTATGGGACCAACATCCGGCACTGTACTGCTATACTAGAACTGGAAGGTTGGTTTTTTTCTCATGCTCAGTGAACCTATTTTAGTGCCCCTAGCTCCCACAAGTCTCCTGTAGCTCAGTGGTAGAGCATCTGAACTGGTGACAAGAAGGTCATAGGTTACTCCTGTTAGGAGTACTAGGATTTTTTCCCTTTCGTGACCCCTGTGTCACTGACTGAGAAAAAACATCTTTCTCGTGTATTCATCGGGCTTAAACTCTTAAAATTCAACCTTAACATGCATTTCTATGATGAACGTCACCAGACTTATGAAGAACCGACACTTAAGGTTTCACGTCGTTCCCTCGAGTACCTAATTTTTAAACACTGTTGATACACGCCCATGCTCGCAGGCTATTAACTATTGAACGAACAGGCGTTTGAATGCCGTCAGCAGCCCGGGATAACGGTAAGTGCTGATAAATTGTCCAACTATCCTCCCTTGCCTGACATGAAGCAGGACACAGTGCAACGCGATCGATTCCTAACTTCCCCGGTAGTTCGGCGTTATATCCCTTTTTGCAATCATGCTTAAGGCGTGTTCGATTGACTGGGGGTAGTATTCCGGAATAAGAACAAATAGCGGAATAAACTCTAGAAGTCATTTGTTTGGCGGGCCTTGAAATATAATATTCCGGCGCATGTAGAGTTCAAATGGTCCAAAAATCACGGTACCAGTAATTTGAACAAAACTTTTGTGTATTCTTATTCCGGCATACGATCGATCTAGCGCACCCTTAATCGCGGAGCCTACAAGATGAATCTACAACATTTTTAGTTAAAATATTCAGCATTTGGACCGGATCGCAACCGATTATTTGAAAATCATTGTGACGAGTCGCTAAGTGTTTTAATACTTCACGTCACTGTACCGAGCGAACGAAGGAGCGCCTCAAATTTTTTTTAGCCTGGGACCAGGCTCCCAGGCTCCGCATTGGGGGGAAAAGGAAACAAATCGGCGAGCGAAGCGAGCCGAGAGGTGTAGTCTGAGGAGGGGAAAGGATGGAAGTTTTCCCTAAACGTGATTGCACTTTAATGAACGGACTGTAGCTCTGGGGCTGCAGTTAACCCAGGCCTTACAGTTTCCATAGCTACACTGTTATTTTGAGACTGTTTATGAGACAACCTGAATTAGTCTAAATGGCGGATTCGCCGCTCTTTCCCCATCCCCAGGCCACCGCTTGGTTCGCTTCGGTCGCCGATATTTTTTCCATTTGACCCCTTTTTTGCCTTTTTCTCCCACTGCAGAGCCTGGTCTCAGGCTAGATTTTTTTGTTCTTGTTACTCAAACAACAGGGACCGCGGGGGGGGAGGGGCTGGTAGGGCCGCGGCCCCACCACTTTTTTGCGCCCCCGCCCCCACTTTTTGCGCTAAAAAGAAAAATAATTAAAATTAAAAAAAAGACTTGAAACAAGTTTTTTTCCGTCTACATTCCACTATATTCTATGTATTTTCTTTAATTTCAAACGCCAGGCATTTTGTGGGGCTCCTGTGCTTTTCGCGGTAATTGTGCCCTGGGGCCGACTTGCCCCTTGATCAAACGCCATGCCTTGGCAATCGCCTTGGCCACCCCTTCTCTTCGTTCGGCAGCGTGTTTTGTACTTCCAGCTCCGCCAGAGTTTTTTATCAGTTTTATCAGACGAAATGAAGATTATTACTAGCTTTTTCAAGCCAAACAAAGGTGAGTAGTTGTTTTGAGTTGATAAAAGTTTTATGTTTTGTCTTTCTCCTTTCGAATCAATGAAATATTCGATGGCAAGAAGAATTACATTACTTGAACAGTGAACGGCCATAGGGCTATTGCATTTAAAATCCGTACCCCCCGGTTGAGGACTTACCTTTTCATCTTACCCCTTAAGATTGGCTAAAATTGCATTCACCCCTGAAGACTTCCGTAAAACATGGGTTTACCCCTGAAGAATTGGGTCATACCCCTGAAGAATTTGGGTTTACCCCTGAAGAATTTTGTGAAAATTAAGGCTTCACCCCCAAAGAATTCCATATTTGTTTACTCTATATCTACCCCTAAAGAAATCCTCAACTTACCCCTGGAGAATTCCATGGTTCCTCAACCGGGGGGGTGCGGATATTAAATGCAATAGCCCATAGTTAGAAATTTTTCGATTTTCAATATGAAAAAATTATTTTCAATTGTCAGCCCTCCCACTTTTCATCTTGCTCCGCGGTCCCTGAACAAACGAACAAACAAACACAATAAAGGCAATTAACATTTGACAGCCTTAGACAAGACGATCGTTGACTTGAGAGGGTATAGCCTGTTCCAGCTGCTGCTCCTCCCTCGCTTTTATTTTTTCGCGCTCCTTTTTACTTTGCACCGCTCCCCACTGTCTGAACGCCTGGAACAGGCTAGACAGGGTAATATAACCTGTTCTGTAATCTGGTTGCACAGTACCTTCTAAGGTTTGCTTTTGGCGCAGTCCTACAGTTACATATTGCCGAGAAAGTAGTAGCCTTTGCTTTCAGTGGACGTATTCGGAGGCTCTCAAATGAGAAATTTTGTAATTACTTTTGAAGAATCGCCATTATGAGAAATCCTTCCCTAAACTTGATTGCACTTTAATGACCGGACTATAACTCTGGGGCTGCCGCCTAATAGTTTCCATAGCTACACTGTTATTTTGAGACTGTGAAACACCCTAATTAGTCTAAATGACGGATTCGGTATGTTTAACACAATCAAACCTCACGACCGATTCAGACTATGCTACAAATTGAAGGCGATTTATTATTATTATTTTTTTTGCCTGGTAAAATCAGTTTTAAAAGCTTAAAACTGACTTCATGTTGCTTGTATTCCAAGACTGACAATCGGCTAGAGCAGTAATACACGCCACACAAGATTGAACTAAAAACTGCTCGTGCCATTGAAGTTGGAGGCTAGTCTCACCTTTTCGTTAGATCCATTTCACACTAAGGAATTCCAGATATCACCTAATCAGTTAGTAACAGTAGCTTGTACTTCATCATCAGAAGGGTGCTTTTGCATTCTAACGTAATTAACTCGACTAAGATCTGATTCGATCTAGACCTTTTTGTGCAAGCTGCATCCTCGGTTTGCTTCTATCTGCCTTCTTCCTCTCCTCATCGTTTTTCTTCAGATCAGTTTACTTATCGTTTTAAACATGGTTAGTGCAAGAATAAAAAACGACATTTAAAAAAAAATATCACGTTATATACATAATGGTCTAGTAGCTTCTAGTTTTAAAGGCAAAGGATCGTTCCTCTTTTCTCGCTGAGTTCTCGCCTCTTTTACAAAAAAAGGATGTTACCAAATTGTTAAAACCGAGTTTCGCGAGGGTTATTGCGAGATACGTAATTCTAGTATTGTTTCATAGTTTGAATCTTTTACATGTTGAACTGTTATCAGTCGATTTGCTTCAATAAAATCGAATTCAAGAAGCCACATAGGCTGCGGTAAAAACGACCCAAAAAAAGCTGTACACGTGCATCACACTCTTTGCTACGCCTCTTTGACGTCACTGCACAATTACGACATGAAACTTTCTAACGCGACTTTTTATGTTTTATGGAGGACGTGGACTTGCGAAGACGAAATTTTCTTTCTCTTTTTGAACTTGTTTTAAATAGTCCTCAAGAGTTCAACTCCACGAAAATTTGTCAACACTGAACTGAGCCAAGTTTAGCGATGCTATATAAAACGCAATATAGATGATTTGAAAGAAAGCAACTTCATTTTTATTTTCAATGATACCCTTACACAAATCTTTAGGTGCTTCAAAGCGCGCGACGCTCCCTGGGTGTCTGAGTGGTCTAGTCGTTAAATACACACCTTACCACTGATGATACTCCACAATCGCCTGATTAATAAAAAAACAAATTTAGAGTAATTTAATTACTTACTGAAAGGACCTGCTTTAGTTCCTAGTACTAGAGTTCCTTCCCACTGCTGACGATTTTCAGCTAACACTTTTAAGCACTTTGCGGATTCCCTTGCTCCACAAATTTGCTCAAGGATGCGGAAGAACGCTTTCTTTAAGGTTTCCGGGAAAACATCACTCCTTTATTCACTGAGAATGCTGTTGACGTAGTTAACTTTTTTAAAATAGTTTTGATACTTTGCTAATCGTGCAAAAACAGGGAAGCTCATTGGCTAATTGAAGCGTATTGATGGCCTCAGTAACCCACGATGTTGGCGTCAGTAATTACTCGATTCTTCTTTTTAACTCAGTGATCATTTTATAACTTAACAGTCATTTTATTGATTTTGCGGTATTTGAATTTCTCTTTTATTCTTCAGCTAGCGGGTGCCTTTATTTGCTGGTGAATCTAACTATCCCCGACAACAGGCGAAAATTGATGATTTTGACATTATGAACCTGACCACAATGAGGTTTTAGTCACTAATATAGATGCAGAAAAAAAGTTATGCTGAGGTTAGAGTTCGAAAATGACGATTACGTCTTAAGTTAATAACGGTTGAAAAAAAAAATTTTTCATTTCTTTCCAAATCAACATCAAGAAGCTCACATTTCAAGTTTCAAGTACATAACATCGTCACTCAGGGAGTATCCACAGGTCCGTAAGTGTGTGTGTTGGGGGGGGGGGGGGGGGGGAAGGGAGGTCCAGCCCTCCCGCCTTCCGTACCTTGCCTTCCCAGCTCCCTTTCATTTTTTTAGCTTTCTCCCTTTAGCCTTCTCGATTACAAAACATTAATTATATTTGCGAAATGCACCCTCCTACAACTCCCCCTCCCGCTTCCCATTCCCCTTCTGCCCCTATCCTTCCGGGCTCCTAGCCCCCCTGCCCTCCCTCATTTAAGTCCGAAGGTCTTCGCACGAGTGTGCTGAAGCAATATCCAAGACTGAAATGGAACATTGGGACATTGGGACAATAGTGAAGGTGACCTTCTTTGCATTATAATCGATATTGGCCTTAGCTTTTTTTTAATTGAATAACTATTGTCAGGAGCCGACTCCTGCTATTGTTTATGGAATACTACCCCACTGACAGTTTACTTTTCGACCATGTCAGTTTACTTTTCCGTCGCACGCTGTAATGTTGCTGCTAAGAAATATGGCAGCCCGAGGTGTTTCTCAACATTTTGGGTGTTCGTGAGCGTAATTCCCTCGATATCACTGAGGTATGACGTAACGCATCTAGTGACAGTTATGGTGCTAAGTTATATGTAAGTACTTTTTCTCTAGACTGAAACAACGGCAGAAGTGCCGTTTTAAAATCTATACACAAAAAAGAGAAGAGTTGCGAAGTCAAATCTACTTCCATTAGCGATAAGAAATGCCACAGTATGCTTTCGTGGATACGCTGATTTTAATACATCTCCTTCGTTTACTTGTACAAAGCTAACAAAAACAAAAAAACATCTAAATTAATGACCTCTCATTGTAAGACTAATACACTTTTTTTTAAAGGGTGACTCCCTTGAACTATTGTCGGCTCAGACTAAAGCTTCAGTTTTACTGAGCGTCATCTAAAGTTCGTATAAAATGTCAATGTTTTATAGTTGACCCTTACAACAACTATGAAATTAGACTTTCTTCAAATCCATCGTTTTTTCTGATAATGGCTGCCCCTTTGGCGCAATCACACAAAAAGCTATACTACTCTCCCCAGGACTCTAATGTTCTCTCCACGGCACAGGACGAAGAGAGACCCGGGGGACGAGGTTGCTTCTATCTGAGTACGTCACAAAGCCAATCGCAATGTTGATTATACAGGCGCGCCTCCACAGCTTTTTCTAAACCAGCGGAGGACCAAACAACTGACAAAACTTGTGTTCAGGAGACCATCACCAAAGGGCCTGCAACAACTTTCTAATAATAACTGGATTTTAAGTTGTTTTCAGATTCATCTTTCGCGCCAAAGAACTCTCAGCCAATCAGAGCAGAGTAAAATTTACGGAAAATAAACAGCAATAGCGGATGGTGAAATGTCAAGCAAAGGTAGTTAAATCAATTCATTGGATAACCGATTAACTCTATCTTTGAGTTCAGAGACATCAGAATCTAGCAACGGAAGCGATTTCTGTCGTGAAGAACAACTCAAATTGCTGCACCTAGTTAAATCTAAAAATAGCCTCAATGTCTAACATTCTATTACACTTATTGAAGGCAAATGAAGACTCTAGGATCATTGGCTCCAGGTTTCTTAAACAAGTCCTTTTAAAAATAACAATACCTAAACAACATTGTCCAACTATAAGTGGGGATATAAGTTGACTATGTCACATCATTCGAAGAACTGGCTGGTCTTTCCCATAAAAACAAAAACATTTTCACGGGCTATTCTGGGGATAATAGATTCCACTACTATTTACGTTTAAAGACTATGGCATTCCAAATTTTTTTTCCAGTCTAACGGAACATAATAATTTTCTAACACAATTGAGTACAAAAACTGTTTTCTATAGCTCGTTCTTACACGTACTAACTAAATGTTCAGCTCCACGAAGTAGGATGAATGACTAACATTACTGTCCAACTCCACAGTGGTTCAGCTCACGAGAAAGCTGACATAATACACAGGGTCCACAACACTGGATTGTGCAGTAATCATTGCACAGGGAACCCTGAAAAAGAAAGGAGAAAGTTGTGTTTTTAAAACTGTTTTCCTAACAAGCGTGAATTTTTCCCTTCTCTTACCCTATCCTTAAGCTAAGACATGGCTCGACATAATCTAAGGTAAAGTAAGGTAATCTTTATTTATGCACGGTTACAAATTCATCAGGCAAGAAATATTTTACAATTTTAAAATCTTAGAGATTATTTATTTCAAAAAAGACAGTTCTTAAAACACAACTTTAGGATATCAACTAACCAGTAATTCCAAAGTTAATTCTAATTCATAATTCGAAGGCACCTAAAGCACTAAAAATGGAATTCACATTATTTTGTAACTTAAGATATCATGATCAATAGACTTCTTTCAGTTTGACAGCCTATTAATATATTCTTTTATGTGTACTAGCCTTTCTGACCTCATTAGCATGAGCAAAATACAAAGGAATTCTTACTTTCAAACGAGGTCAGAAAGCCTGATTATCACATACACATAAACGAATATATTAATAGGCCACCATTATGAAAGAGATTAACGTCATCACTACAATCATCAACATTATTACCCATCATCATTATCACCACCATTCTCTTCTTTATCATCACCATAATCATTATCATCACCAGCAACATCACTGACTCCTTAGGACCATTAATGGTACTATCACAACCACCACCACCACCTATCATCATCATCATCACCACTCCCATCATCTGCAAACCCATTAACACCACGTGACAAATAAAAAAATCACAGAGGACCAATCAAAGTCGCAAATAATTTTTTTTAGTCTTGCGGATCTCCTTCAAGACGGGATACATGCACTAGAACTCAGTCAAGGCACCAAACAATAAACAATATGAAAGGCTCTTAAAACAGAAACCAAGTAGGCAAAGATTGGTTAGTAACCTATTTGCCCATGAACCACCTGTAACCGCCCGTGAGGATCCATGCCCGGGGGGCGGGGGGCGGGGGGTACTCCCATACATTACCTATACGGGTATGTGCCGCCCAACAGGGTAGTGATTTCGAAGCTCCTGATTTAGAACGGGGTATCCAAATCAGAGGCGTTTTCTAGAACGGGGTATAAAAAATTGTGGATCGCGGCTTTATCTTCTGCTTAAAATTGTTGCTGATTATGAAAAAGCATTTATTTGATGTATAAGTCGAACAAATAAAGAAATATCTCTTTAAAAAAATAGGGCTATTTCAATTTACAAACTTTCTAGAACAGAGTATAAACAATTGGCCCATTTCTAGAATGGGGTATCAGTTTTAGGGCGAATTCTAGAACGGGGTGTAAAAAAATTGGCCCATTTCTAGAATGGGGTATCAATTTTAGGAGAAATTTTTTTAGAACGGGGTGCCAATTTGGAGTCCCGGGCGGCACATACCCACCCAAAAAATACCCAAGTGCCCCCCCTGGGGATCCATGTCCCTTCTACAGCTAGTGATATCATCAGTCTTAACAGTCAAGGACAACTATGTCTACTAAATTGCGCAAGGGTGAAGAGATCTTTCAAACCATACCAGAATGAGCATGATTAGGTCAAGGAGGCTGCAGAAAAGGGCAAAAATCATGTAACAATGATCCGAAAATTTCCATGGAAATCTGGTTCCACTATCCACCTATCTTTCCTTCCATCTAATCCTACAATCCTAAAAGCTTTCCCAAAAAGTTTTCCCACTGAAATGAAGCCTATTTAATACCAAGCAAACGAAAAAAACTGAGGCAAGAAAAGCAAAAGATTAGAGGGGAGAAAAGAAAGCAAAAAGAAAAAGTCAAGACTACTATGTCACTTTTAAACCCAAAAACTATCTTGAAGTTTTGCTTTCTGCACATGCCCAAACTTTGCAAGCTAATATTTTGCTGGATTAGAAGGTGGCATAGTACCCGACCTGTGAATGGTTTTGTGGTAAGTTTTAGCTCTTAATAGCCAGACAGTGACCAGAAAGCGACTCGAAGAGCTTCAAACTGCGATTTTCGGCAAAATTGCCGGGAGCAAATGGGTTAATGCTAAATATTTTGTCTAGCAGAACTAGAAGAGCAAAGACTAGAACTTTTATATACTAGTCAAATTTATTGACCAATATTAATGAAACACATAGACTTCAATTCTATTTTATTAGTCTTTGATATGCTTTTTTTTTACCATCAATCACCATCACAACCTCACCACTACTACAACCACCATCATAGAAAACATTGTCATCATTATTAGAATCATCAGCCTACACTGTACTGTACCTGAATGTTTTGCTGAACCCTCATCTTCACTCGTAGTCCAACCAAAGCTCCAGCACAGCATGTTGCAAACATACAGCCTTCACCCATCCTTGATGAGACATCACACAGCAAGATGCAAGGACAAAATAATCCCAAACAGCCTGCACAAAAAACAACCAAACAAACAAGTTAATAATTGCGTTAATGCAGTTCAACTAATTTTCAGTGCAATCGGACATCCGCAATGCTCACAGTCATCACAGCTGCACTGGGAGAGCAAGTTTGCCTCATGGCCTAATGATGATCAAAGAATTACCCAGTGTTCTCCTGAAAATTTAGCTCAGCAGGTAAAGGACCATTCATGGCCTAGCCAGTAAGGCAAAAATATGCCCCACAGGTGCACTTTTCAGGGGGGGGGATAGTGGAGTGAGGGACATGGCCCCTCCCTCTTTGAGAAATTTAGGAGCTAAGTTCTCTGAAACGCCATTCCCTAATTTGAAGACCTATTTTATGGAAATCAGCCATTGTTATCTTTAGACAACAATATTTAAAACGTTTGATTGCAATAATCTTACTCTGTCTCCAATGTTCTCTTCTCAAAATGTGTGGCCCATAATAATAAAGATAGCTGTGTATACTTAAGTACTTTTCCACATATTATATTAATCATTTTCCTTGTGAGAATCCGATCGGATCACAACTTCATTTTTTTTTTAAATCTACTTTTTTTAATACACCTTCAAGCAGTTGCAGATGGTAAGAAGTGTTCAGTTGCTTCATGCAATAAATTTTACTGGTTACCTCCTTATGAGGAGAACACTGATTACCACAAGAGAGCAGAAATGACAATAAAGTCCTTTGTTTGCGACACAGTGATGTGCAGTGCCGAGGGGTTTAGTTGACTTTTCAGTGAATCGGTACATGCCTAATTAACACCAAACATTAGCCATGTAATGGTACACCGAAAGTTAGAGAGACTACATATAAAGAGCTCCACTTGTCCAATAGATTGGGTTACATAGAAGACTGGTGGAGGAGATATATTTTGTTGCAGGTGAGATTAAAAAGGACATCAAACTTAAAACTAATTATTATATAAATTCCTTTAATGCTTAAGCTCTGCTCTTTCCTGGTCTCTTTCTTTGATATAGCTGAAACTCCTATAAAAACCACCCAAAAATGTGTAGGTTTAGTGGTCATTTACAAGAATCAAACCACAGCGATCTTTTCAATCACCTACAGACTGGAATCCCCATTATTTTGTCGAATACACTTGATTTTTCAAAACTCCCAATATTATTTACGATGTGTGTAGACTTTCATTTGCCACCAAAAGTTCTTCATATATTCTGAGTAGTGCAGTACATACACTGAACATAGAGAACAGACCATGAGTCAAGTGGTTATAATTACCCATCACCTGTGGTAACAATGGAAGTGGCTGCTTATGAGAGGTTCTCACTATAGGGCTTTGGCTGAAATGTTTTTGGTGTTTTTCGATGGATAGTTGCTTATGAGGTTATTGCTTATCAGTGCTAGTTGCACATATATAGGCATTTGACTGTATCTACATTCTTCCGGATCCATGAGCTGTTTTAAGGAGAGTTTAAGATGTAGAATTTCACTAACAAACATCCATGTTGTACACTTATAAAAATTAATTTGAGGAAACACTAAATAAAAGACAATGAAAAAGTTTTTATTGAGCAACTCAAACCCTGAATTTACTTACAAGAATAGCAGTCCTCAAAGCAGCCACACAAGCCACTGCTCCAATCACGCATTCCTTGCTGCATGACCAGTGGTACTGGCTGGTTCACCACAACAGTTGTATTGGTGGCTTGGAAAGTTGGTTGAGGTGGTCCATACGGAGGGGGCCCCCCTGCACCATACTCTTCTTGCATTGTTGTGTACCCCACCATAGGTTTTTGAGACATGATGCTTTGGAACTCCTTGAACATTAACACAATGATTATTAATTTAAAAAAAATGAAATTGGGTTCTGACAAGGAGATAGCGAACATGCATAGATTAAAAATTTTGAGAAGCAAGCCCACCCTCCTGCACATATTATTTTGTTGTCTTACTTTTCCCTGGCTTTTTTCTCTTGAACTAAAAAATATATTGTTGGAATAATAATAATATTTGTATCTACTAGTCATAACAAAAAAAATTGAACCAATCAAACTTAGGATGGCTGCCTAGGTTGTGTGGGCATGTAAGCTCTGGATTACTGAAAACTGCATGTTTTTCCCACGTCCATCAAAGCAACCATAAGCAAGACTAATAAAAACACAATTGGCTATTAATGCGGATTAGGAGGAGATCTGCATCTGACACCATCTTGAAAAGGCACACAGAGATCACTGTTAGACTGTACGTTAGACTGTTCACAGTTCCCTATTTTTCTGCAAAACTGTTGTGATTGAGTGCTTTGCAACATGGGCGGCCATCTTGGTTTGATATGCTCCAAGGGGCCTGGGCTTCGGGGTACTGTCCCCTGCCCCCTAGGAACATTTGACACTCATCCCCAGGCTAGACTTGGTACATTTAAAATCAAGATGGCTGCCCATAATGCAAAGTGTTTAATCTCGATGGCCTTTACAGAGAAAAAAAGGGGGACTGTGAACAGTCTAACTGTGTGTCATTTTTGGCATTTAAGTTACAACCCTGATGTTCAACACATTAGATCAGTTTTAAGGAACCAAGTCAGCTACGGAACAGTGCTGAACTGGACACTACTTTTGCCAGTTTGAAAAGTGTTTACTTCAACCTGAAATCAAATCTATGCATCGGATACATCTGAAAATCCGCTTCAATCCTGCCTTCCTGTGTTTCATTCGATCCTCAATCTTGTACTGAAAACCTTTTTTTGAGCAAACTTTTACTCATCCTATTACATTATTTTATCATATTTGGTTTAAAACAGTATTCAAAGGAACATAAACAGAAGAGGTGAGAAATACATAGGCGCCAGGCAGGGGAAATAGGCTTCGTTTACCAAAATAACAAGAGAAATGAATCAGTAACATTGGCAGGCAAACAATCATTACATACATTTGGAAAATTGATGGAAAAGGTATTTTTAGGAACATTCAAAAGCAAAGCTCTCATTATTTATAACAACCAAATTAGTCCACTTATATTGATGAAGAAGCTTGAATCATGAGGTTCATACAGCAATTTTCAAAACAGGACTGAGTACGGCCCATTTCAAATGTCGGCTACTGTCATGCTGAACTCAATTGATCGAATCAAGTTCAACTTTAGCACGGCAGTAGTGCAACGTTTGAAACCAAGTCGTGCTACTGACGTGTAGCACTGCAGTAGCTCAACTTGGTTTCAAACGTTGTGCCACCGCTGTGACAAACTCAATTCATAAACTAATACATGTAGTTTCCAATGGAAAGTGAAGTTCTGCAGGTAAAAGCATGACATTTCAAATAATCTGAATCAGTTGCAGTTTATTTTGATTGTTGATATTTGACATAAACAATGTCTTTAAACTGTGCATGTAACCCTACATGACACAAAAGAGATCAATAGTAACTGAACTTTGAACCAAAATAAGTGTATTATTTGTCTGAAACCTGTCCACGATAAAGTTAAGAGCACGCGAGAGAGGGCAACCGATGGAGTGAGTGAATGTATGAATTTCCAATCAAGTTCAATTTTTTATATGAAACTGATCATAACATTTTGCAAGCTTATCACTGAATCATATCATTTTCAATCTTTGCTTCCCTCGTGTATAAAACGTTTTGCTACTAAGGGAGAACAAACCTTGCCACACTTTCTTTTCATTTATGTAGAGGGGGGAAGGGAAAAAAAGAAAAGGGGGAGTCAAGGCTATTTCAGATTGGCTAGAGGGGGGGGGCTAAACTTTTTTGTTAAGATGTTTAGGGGGGTCAGCAGTTTGATAGCGAGGTATATTTTAAGAGGGGTCCATTGGCCAAGATGGGTAAAGCAGTTAAATAGTAGAGCATAAACAATATATGTGAAACAGTAGTGCTAAATTGTACAATTTTATGCTAATCCTATTGATTTTTGTTTGAGGCATCTCTTTTTTGTACAACTTAGTCATTTGTATTTGACTGAAATTCTGTTTACCCTCTAAACTTCACTTTTATTTCAAATTTTAGCTAATAAAAAATCCAGACCAATCTGCTTTAATATTTCATTTGACAAAATTTTCTTTTAATGAAATGCTTGTGTCACTTCAATATCCCACGAAAAACATGATGAAACAACAAGAAAGTAGTCCTTTTACAACTGTGGGAAAATCACTTGAAAAGAATCATATTTTGCATGGTTATAAATACATTTGTGTTCACTATGAAGGCACAATTTGTAAAAATCTATCACTTTTCCTATATTTATAACTGCTTTTGTAATAGAGTAGCTTAGTTCCATTGTTATGCAAAGTAACTAATCATCTTATGATTAGTACGTTTATTTACCAATTAAGTCTTAACTTGTAACAGGGTATTATTACATGAATTTTAATAATACTTTGTAGAGCATACAAGAGGAGATATGAGGTCGGGGGGTGGGTAATCACGTAAATTTTGAATAAAGAAGGGAGGTCACTTGCTATTTACATGGTCTGCAAGGGGGGCCTTACAGAAATCTTGATCTTTTGGACATACTTTTCCCTCCCCCGCTCTACATAAATAATGACCGGTCCCTTAACAACTACAGCAATTTTATCAATTAAAAATTTAGTGTAGAAGGCGTAGAGTTCCAGAAATTGTTTGAAATATTCTGAGAAACGTATCCTTTGAATTCATGCAAAATTTTTACCTTCACTCGCATTCATACTCTTTGCTTGCAAAAATGTGACTTTCTATACGAAACAGGATTTCTCCCGGGCTTTAAGTTTTCCACATCACACTTTATTTGTGTTCTGACTATTCTTTTGGTTTCTTTCTGAATCGACTGACTGTGAACGAAAGAGCCTCGATTTCGACGGCCATCAAAATCTAGGCAAATGCGATGATATACATACAAACATATTTACATCCAAAAATCTCAAATGAGGCTGGCTTCCGGCACAGGCAACCCAGGCTCGTCACGTACGTGACCTACCAGGCTTAGCAGCGATTATAAATACAATAGAATATATTTAAAAGTTTGCTAAACCGTTTCTTTATTAATGTGTTTTGTTTTCGGCAACAACCGTTCCATTCGAATTAAATTCGACGTTTGAAACCAAGTCGTGCTGCAGTCGAGCGACAGTCATGTACAGTCGTGCCAGCTTTAATAGCACGGCAATAGCAGGACGTTTGAAACAGGCCAATATCACCCACAATAATTAAGCCGCGCTTGAACAATGCTGGGAATTTGATAAGTGAGAAGCTGTTTTTGACTAGGAATGAAGGTGGCCGTTACTGTGTTAGGATTGCCGAATAACAACTAAACAAGAAATCTTTGGTTCCCCGCCAAATCGCACGATTTCTCGAAGAACGAGCAAAGTTTCCGGTTTTCATCTGTTATATTGAAAGCATGAAAATTGTAATTAAGTATATCAGGGTGAATATATGTGATCACGCTCTGAACGACAATAAGCTCCACGTAAACAGCTGAGTATGTGGAGAAACTGTTAAGATAAATGTTACAGTGCTTAAAGGAAAAACAGCGACATTTAAGTGCCGTGTCGAATCTATCAGAATCTATGCACGCTCACTACGTTCGACTCGTAAAACCGCGCTAATACGACACAAACACGGAAAAGTATACGATCAATTATCTGCAACACAAAACAATCACTTAGATGACTATGATACCTGGACTGATATAAGAACCCTTTCACAAACACTTCGTTATAAAAACTTCTGTCTGAGGTCTGGCGAGATGCAATTCCTTGTTCGAGTCGACAGCTGAAAAAGGATGCCAAATACCTTGTCACGTGATTATGATGACGAAAACGGCAAGTCGAGGAATTAAGAGCATCTGGGCATGGCCGGTTCATTTTTTTGTTGAGAGAGAAATAAAAGACTTCATTAACCTGGGAAAGAGGTGGTTGATCGTACATGTTCATCCTTAACAAAACTAGCTTGAATGAATGAATGAATGAACATCTTTCACGTGTCAAAATCGTCTAGCTGGCCACCCGAGTAGTACTAATCGGTCAATCGGGGACACCTAGTTTGCCTGCGTGCAGACGTCTCCTATTTCCTTTGTTGCACGCGGAAAAGGGACCCTTTTCCGCGTGCAACAAAGGAAATAGGAGACGTTTGCACGCAGGCAAACACCTAGTTAGCACGGTCGTAGCGTGAGAGTGTTAAATTAATTAATAAGGCGTACGCACGGAAAGAAAAGTTACAGTGCAAAAGGTGCTCCAAGCTATAGGGGGGTTGAGAGGGGCATGCTTCCCAGGAAAATTTTTAAATTTAGGGTTTCGGAAATGCCATTTTCTGCGTTTCCGCAGAGCGTTTTCAGTGAATAAATACGAAGGAAAATGCAGCAGTTAGTTCTTTATTTTAACCATCTCTAGCGTTAAGGAATAGTAAAAGGATAAAGGAAATACCGTACAGGTGTCATGGTCTCTCGGTGAAAATGTTAAGGCTAGAGAGTATATTGAGAAATCGCTTGCGTTCAGAAAAGAAAATATAAATGGCGATAAAGAAGGAGAAGCATCACAATATTCAAACCTTGGAAATGTGTTTCAAAACAAAGACACCGATATAATCTTCAGCCACCTCGATTTGATGATAAAAATATGTCTTTAGGAAAATGAAAGAAATATATTTTCCAACTTTCAGTTGTACGCACGGGTGTATGTTCGCATATTAAGATTAAATTTGATAATATTTACAATAAATATTCACTACAAAATTACATTAGCAACGTTAAAATATTATATATAAAAATGAATAAATAAATAAATAATAATAATAATAATAACAATAAAATAGTATTGCTGGTTTTCAGTGTCACGCCACTAAAATGGATCAAAATAAAAATCAAAACCGTTCAATAGATAAAGTCCGGAATCTGGGAAATGAAAGGAGGTAAATATACAAAGCCCCTCGCCAAGATTCAGGTCACAAGAATATTCTGTATACGAGTTATCTGAAGAAATGTTTTACCAAAATTTATAGAGATTTGTATGGAGAGGCGCCATGCTGGTGCCCACCTGGATGGGCACCAACATGGCGGACGAAAACCAACAAAAACATCTGTTACCGAGTTTTGGTACAAAAGCGTGAATTTATTCCTCGGGGAACTCATAAACATTAAAGTAATACTTTTCCTAATCCATGAAGTGTTTAGATAGCAAAATTCCCCGAAATACCGTCATGTAAACGCCACGTCACGCAAAAGCTTAAAAATTCAAGCGTACTCCGTCACAAAACCAAGAACCCTTTTGAAGCGAAAATTTGCATGAAAATTAGTTTTCAGCTGCTCTAATACATCATGAAAGTAAAATCTCAGTAGGATGGATAGTTATGTAGTTTGAATTTTAGTGATGTCATGCGAAAACCAACAATACAACTAATTAATCTAAGATACGGTCTCAAGTACAGTCGACTCTCGATAACTCGAACCCTCGCTAACTCGAATCTCGCGCTAACTCGAACCAAAGTCGATTTCCCCTGGATTTCCGTCATACATTCACTGTAATTTTACCCTCGATAACTCGAACCCTCGATAACTCGAACTCTGTTTTTTACCTTACTCTCGGCTATTTTCTTCGAACTCCCATCAAGGCATCTAATAGAGTGTTTGCCATATTTCACGGTATTGAACCTACGAATTTCGTAGCTAGGTTATGAATAGACAATCATGATACACTGAAAAGATCGATAATAGTCGCAGATATTAACTGAAGAGAAAACAGAAATTTCGGAAAGGCCACAACTGGGATCAATTTTCTAAAACTTTTACAAGTGTAATTTACAAGTGAAGCCATTATAATCTTTTAGAGTCTGAAAACAATAGCTACACTTGTAAATTACACTTGTTAAAGCTTTATTAAAGACTGACTCCTGGTTTCTCCCGATCCACACAACGTTAAACATTTTATTTTACCATTTGACAGCCTACATGTAGCCGCACCCTACCCATACGTAGGCTAACCATTTGATAAAAGTTTGTGTATCATTTAGGCCAAGCGTAATACAAGAGTTTGCTGGTGACCAAAAACTTACAAAACTAATTGAACGAAAACGGTAAAAGTTATCAATACAGTAGAACTATAATTTTTTCACTGTATTGACAGTCTTTATTCTCATCCACATGTCATTTGAAACCCCGCAATTCACCTTGTTTACGATACATTATGAGGGGTGTTACTGCCGTTTGTCATAATCTGCCTAAACAGTATACTGGTCTGCTTTGGATGCATTAATAAAAGCAAATTTTCATTCTGTTTTTCAATAGACTGCAAGAAAAAGTAGAAAATGAAAAGGAAGGGAAAAAATAAGTTACCCTGACTAATTCAGTAGTATGAAAAAAAATCTTGTGAAAGCTCCAGTTGTTAAAAAAAAATTAAATCTATTTCATGAGTGTGCTTGATGTTAAGAGGGTGGGGGAGTTCACTCTGGATTTTTCCCCGTAATGTGGGAGGGAGGGGGGGGGGTGAGGGGTTCAAATGACTGGTGCATTAAATCAGCACCATTTAAGCCAGTTATAGTAACATCTTCTAACCTGGCAGTGTATTAGAAGAGAGTTTTTTTCAGCATAATAAATTTAAACAATTAGGAAGTGGTGGTAAAACTTCGTAGAAACTGACTGACAACCTGACACGACAATAATTAAACTTAACGGATAATTTTTCCCGGTTTAGCTCATTTATTTTCTGTAAACGGTTTTTTCCCTCCCAACCCTTTATTTCCTATCAAACAAAACTTTATTGGCTGCATAATTAACGGACTACGGTCGCTGAGGGCGCAAGGCAACACGCAGTTCTCGCTTAATTTTGTTTATTTATATTATTTTTATATAAAAAATGTTCTAGGGTGTTATTCAGTTTTTTTACATTGAATTTTATATCATTTTTCTTTTATTTTACGATTTTTTTCGTTTCACCAGTGGGACCAGTCTAACTGATACCTTAATTCCAAATCAGGAACATCTCTCCTGTAACCTTTTTGCAGTTAGTAATCCTTTACGACCTGCGATTAGGCGTTTTTTCCCCCGTTTGAGAACCAAACATGACTACTAAGTTGGCAAGCATTTCAGATTGAAAAACACAGTGTGAAACGGGTGATCCTTTGTGAAATCCTGAAAGAAATGTCGAAGGAAACTGGAGTGGCTGATATTTGAGATGCTATTTGTTTCGGAAAGCTTTGAGAAGAACGTAGAAGAGACGGGAGGAAAGAAGAGACACGAAAGACGTAAAAAGAAATATAGGGAAGGTCTAGGTATGATCACAGGTTATCTCCCCTGACTACAGCATTTTCGTGGGCGACAGTTCACACTGGCATCAAAAAATGGAAAAAACGCCTTTCGGCCAAAAGAATGCCGCCCGGCTTTGCCCGGCTACGTTGTCCGTCCCGAACTCCGAGGATTCCCTGATCCCTCCTCCCTTCTCCGACCCCTTGAAGCTCGCCCCAGTCTTTACTCAAATTAAAAATGGCGGATTCGGTGTGGTGGACATGTGTATTCTCAGTGCAACTGAGTCGCTAATCCTTAACTTCCAGTGACTATGGGAAAACATAAAGGAAGGGGAAAACAAGCCTCGCATCGTCATAAGCTTAGTAAGAGTTCAAGGTTTGAAGCTTCTTTCAACGGAACGGGAGATTTGGAGGGTTTTGAGAAGGAGATCGCGCGAGGTAAACTTCATTAGCTGTGTATAAAGAGTTTTTTGTCTTTAGTACGTCCACTAAAGCTTTTTGTTGTTGGTCAGATCTGCCATGAATGGCAGAAAGGCTGATATCCCGGGGGGGGGGGGGTACTGCCATATATGGGCTATATAGGTATGTGCCGCTGCGAAGGGTATGGTTTTCAAGCAGTTTACTCTAGGATAGGGTATATAAATCAGAGCGTTTGGCTCTAGAATAGGGTATCATTTCTCAGGAAACTGATCAGTTGGTTGAAGATTTTATCTAGACTAGGTACACAGCTACTCTAGGATAGGGGGGATTTGGGGAGTTTACTCTAGTATAGGGTAGCAAAATTCAGCTGAACTAGCTCTGGTGAAGGTTAAGGGTTCCAGGCTCCCAGCGGCACATCCCCACCCAGAAATTCCAACAGTGCCCCCCCGGGGCTGATATTAGCTACAAAGTTTGTGTTTCATTCCTATCCATTTCAGGTGACCGTGAGCCGAAAGACTATGGTCGGGGTTTTCCTTTTCCCTTGGCTATGTGGGTAAGTTTACATGTTTTATAGGCTGTTGAATTCTGTCATCATTAATTACAATAAAAAGGTTAACACGCAAAATGTGTTATATTTCTAAATAGTCACGCATTCTTAAGTAGGTTCTATTATTAAATTCCATGTTCACGGTTATTGTTGCGGGGAGAATGGAAATTTTGAACTGAGCAGTAGAATCCCCTACCAAAGCTGATTTCCTTTCACCAGCCAAACACTGTAATTTTACCCTTGAGTTTTCAAGTCTCCTGAGTGGTTGTAAAAATCAAGATTCCACAGTGAGAGGAATACGCACTCCCTCCCCCGAAAATGGCAAGAGGGAGCTCTCTCTCTCTCTCTCTCTCTCTCTTGCTGCTTTTCGTTTTCCAGCAGGAGAGTGCAGCTGCACTTGAATTAGGTAGCGGTTTTGACATGGTGAACAAAAGAACAATCATACTGGGGCCATAGAGGGGTCACTTAAGTTAAACATACAGCACAAGCTTCCCATAGGCAGACATCCTTGGGAAGCTGTGCTTAAAGTATCTGCTATTGGGAAGATCAAGGTAGAGGTCCTACTGTAATACCATAAAGTTCCGAAAATAATCCCCTCCATGTACAAGCCCCTCCAAATATAAGCCCCTCAAAAAGGGCCTTTGAAAAATATAAGCCCCGTGGCTTATTTTCGGAATTTTACGGTATTTTAGAGAAGGCTTAATTAATTATCGCAAGAGTAATAGCCCTTGGTTTTGCTAGTTTTAAAGATGAAAGGAAACTTTAAACTTCATTATTGAAAATCACCCTATATAACGACAGTAGAATCCCGATTTCTTGAATCTTTGGTTTTTTCAAAACATGATAATTTGAACTCAACCTAACTTCTCTTCACCAGTCAAGCACTCAAACTTCACCCTTGATTTTTCAATAATTAAGGAATATTTACTCTTCCTTCTGTAGTCCAAAAAAATGGGATTCCACTGTCATAATTACAGTGGAATCCCAATTTTTTTTTTTTTGAATTTTTGGAAATCCATTAAAAGGCTTGTCTTTGTGCATGCTTTGGTTGTTTAATTATTAAACAACCAAAGCATGCACAAAGACAAGCCTTTTAATGGATTTCCGAAAATTCCAAATACTTTCTATGTTATCTAATCAACATTTTTAGGACCTAGAGCAGTGTGACCCAAAGAAGTGTTCAGGGAGAAAACTTTCACGACTTGGTTTTGTGAAAACACTAAAACTCTCTCAGAGATTTAATGGTCTCATTTTAAGTCCTTTGGGCAAGCAATGTGTTTCACCTCAAGACCACACTATCATTATGGAACATGGCCTTGCTGTTATCGACTGTTCATGGGCCAAGTTGGAGGCAACACCATTTGGCCGAATGAAAGGCGGTCACTTGCGGCTATTGCCGTACTTGGTTGCAGCAAATCCCATAAATTATGGAAGGCCATGTAAACTGTCTTGTGTTGAGGCTTTTGCTGCAACATTGTATATTGTTGGTAAGTTTAAAGTGGTATTGATAGTACTGTTCTGTTATCTCGAACTCACTTTATTCACCCTACTATCTCAGACAAAAAAAGTCATTTTTCATTCATTTACTTTTATGACAACCTCATTATCTATTTCCTGTTTCTCAAACTCCCCACTGTCTCAGACAGTGTAATACTGTCCTAACATGGATAATACTGTTAAGTTATTAACAGTTGAGCAATACCTTACCATGTTAATACAAGTTTTTTTTGGTGTGGTGTTTGTCACCTCAGTTTGATATATATTATTTTTCTTTTAATTTCTCAGATTTCAAACCGTCACATATACTGGTAGAAACAAGTACTGTCATTAAATGACTTCATTTAACATTTCAGTGTTATTCCTGTTACAGGACAGCAAGATCTGGGTGCAATTCTTCTGAAAAGATTCAAATGGGGCTCATCATTCTATGAACTAAACAGGTTAACAAGTCAATATTATTGGATTGTTGAACAATTCCAGCCATAAAAGTGTTAATACCAGTTGGTATTTACTGTATAAATAACAGTATGCAGGAAGCTCCAAAAGTTTGTTCTTCTTTAATACTTCATGCACTATAACTTTTGATCGAAACTACACTTCTACATGAAATTTTTTAAAGATACATGTATTCAGAAAGTCCATATCCGGCATGTCCCCCTTTTTTGTTATCACATTCTGTCGCTGTTGCAGCATGGAATGGATAACACCATCCTCAATCTGCTTTGATCACCCCCCTCGATCTGTTTAATTCTTCATATCCTACTCAGCCTTATTCATTAATTGCTAATTATGATATTTTATTAGACTGAAATAGACAACTTTTGTTTAAATGATTCAAATGTTACACGAGTACAATCATAAGTTACATTACAGACCTTTAAAGTAGAGGAACAGACTTTTGGGACACACTGTATATACTTACTAGATGCAAAGTCAATTGCTGAGACCTTCTGAAAATGTTTCTTTGATATGATGAAAATTTTGCTCGCACTTTTTTCTGCATAAAATTCCATTTATCTAGTTAGTTATTTTGGATTTAGTTATTTATTTAGATTATTTTATTCATTTTTTAACCGCGGCAGGATTAGCTCAGTCAGTAGAGCGCTTGACTGCGGAGCAGGAGGTGGCGGGTTCGATTCCTGGGGCTGGACCAATACTCAGGGTCTTAAAATAACTGAGAAATGAAAAGACTTCCTTTGCACTGCAAGCAGCTAGAACTTCGCTTGGCCCAGATGACCACGTAAAATGGTGGTCCCATCTCTAGTTGGAGATGTAAAAATAGTGTCCCCAGTTAGCACTTTTGTGTTAAATACCTTGACACTCAAAAAAAATGCAATTTTTTGATAAAATACCTTTCAGGGATCTTCTGGATCAGTATGCAGCATGTGGATCAAGTAGGGAAGTGGTTGAAGTTCAGGACAAATGGCTGCAAGAGTGTGAGAAAGAACAAGAACAACGTGCCTCACAAGGTATTTAGCCTTGGATAATAATATTATAATAATAATAATATTCAATACTTATATTGCGCTTTTTCTATAAAAATACTCAAAAGCGCATTACAATATTATCATGTGACATAGCTTCACTTTTCATTACTATCATAGATAATAACCTCAACTATGATCATTCTAACTTCTTGCTCTTTAAAGGGACAGTTAGAACTCCCAACAAAATGTAGTTTAGGCAAATTTAAACTTAAACCAAGCTGGCCAGTGATCTCGATTGTAGTGGCTCAGTGGGGGAAGTCCAGGTATTAAAGTTGAAGGGCTTGATGACTTTACAGGGATCAAATTGCTGGGTTTCATTGCACAATATTAAGTGTGGTGTTTTGCGTTTAAGCTGCTTTGTGCCTATTTCTTCCCCATCCCTTTTTTGGTAAGTGTGTACTGTACTTTATTTCTACTGATCTATTTGGTCAGTGTGATGGTGCTGGGGGTGAACGCCGCTTTCTGGTTGCCATGGATACATTGTGTTTATCTCTTATGTCCTTAGCATCACCATTCTCTAGGGTACCTTCACCCAACCTCATCTATTGTTGATGTGTTTAATAGCATAAAAGACACAAACATGCCTTTGTTAAATGTGTGAGTGTTGGAATAAGATGATGCTACTTGGACATAACCCTTGTTTAGAGGTGGTGTTATTGTAAAGTGGTGTTATTGTAAATCTCTCTTTAAGTTATATTACATACATGTAAATAGCAAATTTTAAAGAAGAGTCTAGTTGTTTATCATCTCATTTTCTCCCATCAGTGTATTGACAGGTATCGCAAACTTATAAGAGAAAACGGATCAATGTAGGTTTCTTGGAAACTGCCCACAGACCCCTCCCCTAACCCAACATTTTGCCCTAAGTACGGTAAGTGTTAATGCTGACTTGGGGGGGGGGGGGGGGGGGGGTAAGATGGGCAGTTTCCCAGAAATCTAAATTGATCCGAGAAAACGTCCACAAAAGAAAAAATTATGGAGCTACTGTAAATTACTGTGACGGCTACTATTTAGATACTTGACATGTATTTGACATAATACTTAATCGATGAAGTCCTCAGGTTTTAATAAGCTCCCACCCAGAAGCAATAAAGATGTAATAAAAGTGGGAGGGGACTAAATAGCCAAGTGTTTCTAAACTATCTGTTTTATCTGTCAATAGATTTGATGAACATTGATCTGACCAAAGAACATTTCAATCCTAACCGTCCCCTATTCAGGTTTGTTTATCAGCATTCACAATAATAATACAGATAAGCGATAGCAAGTTAGTACCCCATTCACACGTGCAAGAGCTATTTACCTCAAGGGACTTGGTCACGCAAGGGGCTTGGCAATTTTAAGCACTTGACCAACTGGTCACAGGGAGTATTTACATTTACATGGGACAACCGGAACGTCTGGTTAGAAGATCAAATTGTTCGCGCGATTCTGTTAAAGATGTTTTAGAAAATATGGGCTGTGATTTGAGGCTGTTCTTTTGAATTGTACATACTTTGTAGTGGGTGGGTGGGTGGGTCCTTTGTAGTGGCAGCACATCAAATTTTCTAGTTTTATGCACCCAGGGTTGACAAAAGTCAAGCAGCTCCAAACTCATCCTTAAAGATCTAAGAGCATCAACTGGGAATTGAGTATAGGAGCAAAATCTTTAAAAAGTTTACAAGAACAGGTACTTTCCGTGGACTCTTCCACATACAGTTCACTTCCAGAAGCTGATATTTTCTGGTCAATCTGAATAGGAGATTTCAAGTGTATCTTCTTCAACCGATTTGTTTAGGCTGATTACCCAGTGGCTAGTTAGTCTAGTTAGTCTAGTTTAGTGAACTTTCACCCTTGAATTTCCCATTCCAATTTGCTGCACCTGGGTTTCTAAGGGTGCTTCAAACCATACAAGAACACAAAGAACTACGGACTAGTTATAAAGGGCACGAACGATCTAGTTCTCACGTTTATACCTGGCATGTTTCTTGATAGCCTTGAAAAGGTTGTGGTTCTGCTTGTGTCACAACTTCCACAACCAGAAACTTTTAAAGGCACAATGTTAGTCGTGCAATACGAGTGACCCTGTATATCTGTGAGGACTATGTTGTTTTACTTTACAAAGACTTAGACAAGGTTCGTAACGCCCCGTGCAAACAAACGCAGCATTGTTGACCAACTGACTCCTAACTTTGTTGGATGTTACATGTTGCGCCCGTTTGCACACCCTGTTGTATGTTCTTGCGTGTTGTTGGGAACTGTTGTGCAAAGTTTGAAACCGGTCAAAACTTTTACCTACGTTCAAACGGACGCAACAACTCAACATGAGTTGTTCCGTCCGTTTGCACGTAGCTTAACTTTTTAGTGGAAGCCGGAATCGAGGAGTTTGCTAAAGAGCGATCAGCGCAACAAATCAGTTTTTAATGTAGTGATAGGAAGTGGCCGAAAATTGAAAGTTTTAAAAATTTTACTTCGAGTCGGAGTTTTTCCTTTTGTTTTGGCAGTTTTTACGCAATTTTTTATAGCTAAATGTTTTGGCTTTGGGTTGAGAAATTTATTTTCTCTTGCTTTTACCAGCGAGGAATCAGTTGAAAACGAAAGTGAGGACAGTGATTATGGAGAAGATGAAGGCGACGACAATGTTAATTGTAGTGGAGATGGCGGTGACGTAGATGGTGATAATGATGATGATGACGACGACGACGACGACGATGATGATGATGATAATGATGATGATGATGACGGTGATGTTAGTGATGGTGATGCGCATGAAAATGATGATAACCAGCAGGGTGAAGATGACGGACGAAGCAGCATAACAGAATGTGGTAGTGGCGATAAAAATGGACACAGTCAATACAATGATAACTTTGAATTACAAAGCGACGAAGTGGCTGCCTATAGTCAAGCGGGTAAATTAAGAGGAGTTCTTAGGACAAACCGCTCACGAAGTAAAGTTACCAAGACAGCAACAAGAGTCAAGTTCTTTAACTAAGAATGGGCTTGGCTTGTAGGGTTGCTCAACTAAACAACGGATAGCGCTGCTTAAGAGTCGTTGTCCAGCGATTACCCTAAGACTGTCTCTTCAATAAATAGACCATAACTTCGGGTATGTAGTTAAAGGATCAGGAGAATTAAGATTCTGCCAATTCAGGATTCTATGTTAACTTCAACAACAAAAACAAAAACAACTTTTTTCATTTATCTTGAAAGTATCTTGCAACTATGTTAGTTGGGAACAGTTTCGATCATAAAATACATTCTCAGATGTACGAAATGTCTCCCCTGAATAACGAGATAAGTAGTTTTTAAAAATTCTCCTCGCCAAAAAGCGTTCATTGCGCGCTGATCACTTGTTAGACTACGAGCAGTCTCTCTTTTTTCTGAGTCCGTCGAGTGAAACGCGGAGGCACAAAAATGACCACACGCGTGACAGAAGGCGAGGCCCTCGTTTCTCACGCAGAGGTGCCCTCTCCTCGCCAAATCTGAAGTTTCGTTCATACACACCTTATCGTATGAAAATTTAGACCCCAAGCCTTTCAAATTTCTTTGTAGGAAAAGCGAAAATTTTGAAAGGTTCCGCGTGTACGAAGTGTCCCGTCAAAGTTTTCGGCCGTTCGAACGTAGTCTTAGATTGAGGGGTATGAGGTACGTCAAGAGCGCCTTTGTTCACTTTGTCCTGTCCTTTGTTCTCAGAGTGCCTTTGTTGTCCTGTAATGTTTTATTAATGGATTTTTCTTGGCATTTTATACCAATCCTACACAGAGCTAGACCTTCGCCTGGCTCGTATGACCACGTAAAATGGCGGTCCCGTCTCGAGGAGTTCCCATGCCAATTCACACTATCCAAGTGAGCGGAGGAGGCCTGGAGGCGAGCGCGAATTCACAGTCCGACGTTAGTCCGACGACAAACCGACAAACTTGACAAGTGACGACACATCCGAAATCGCCGAGGACGACTGCCGCCCAATTACCACTTTCGTGCCAAATGTATTGACGCGCAAAATTGATTGAATAAAAAGAAAAGAATAAATGTTTATTAGTTGTCTCCATTAAAATGGCTTTTCAGCCAACCAAGCATAATAATCAATCTACTTTACAATACGTGAACTTCATGAAAATTAAGGGGGAAGAAAACTTTCCTATAAACAGAATGCCGCGTTTTTATACAATAAAGCTTAGCAGTACAAGGGCTTAGAGCGGGCACCTGTGAGTTTATCCCGATAATGATTCTCGGGCGTTAATTTGTATCTGCTGGCAAGGCCGGGTTTAAAATAGATCAAGAAAGGCCAAATGATTACAGTCTCCCAAGAAAGTCACCTGTTTTCCTATTACTGTACAATAATTTGCGAGGTAATTTGAATAAGGAACTGAAAGAAGCTAGCACAGCAGGTGATGAATTGAACACAGCCGAAGCGATGCTTATTTCATTATAAAATGTGGATATAAATTATGCTTTTTCCCTGCCTTTCTCGAAGCTAACATTTATTACTATCATTTATTTATTTATTTATTTTTTATTTTTGAAAACAAAATAAAAGACTTAGTCCACTTGGCAGCCATTTTATCTTAGCCGTTTTAGAGAATGAGGCAATATATTTTGCCCGCCGATTTAACCATTTTAGCCCGCAAACTGCGCACGATGCCTGGTGAAAGATTATAATAGAAGTTTATGGAATTTGATTTTGAACCCAACTAGGTTTTGCTTGTCTCAGTTCACTGATCGAAAAAACAATCATTTTAAGACGTTTCTCCCCGTGCCTTTCATTTTCAATAGCTAAAAGCTTAAGTGAAAGTTGCTTTCTTGGAGGCTTGATACAATGGGCATAAAATGAAGGTCATATGCACGAAAAAATAATTAGTCCATATATTATTATTACAGCGTTTCATGTGAATTGAAATATATGAAATAACTCATATTTTGAACCGCGCACTGAAAGATAGTCTATGAAAGTGATCATGATATTCGCAGTAGGATGAACAACCAAAGCCGTTGAAGAAGAATCTGAAACTAATTCAGGCTTTCCCGGTCAAGCCTGAATTTTTTGTCAGTTTTTTTGTTGTTTTTTTTTTTCAACAGCTTAGGTTTTATATTCTGCTGCGAAGATCACGTTCCCTTTCATAACGTTTCATGTGCCAGCTGTAGTTAACCAAATACCAAAGGACAAAGAAGATAAAGGTGATGAAAAAGAAAACACATGTTCATTTTCGGTTTTTCTTTTTGCGCTTATACCCGAACTGAAAACACTGGTATCGTGTAAGACCCAGCGGGAAATTAAAATAATCCATGCATACACTGTCTACATGGATATATTAAAAGAGCTATTTTTTTTTCTTAAGGTCCCGGAGGCAGATTTTCTAACTACATTCTAGTTTCTAGTCTCATCTTTTACCATTGTAAATCAGTGGTGACACTGGCCGCTTCTCAAGTTTCACTTTCCTCTATATGTGGAAGCGAAGTCAGTCCTGAGCAGCGACTAATTGCTTCCAGACTTTCCCTTTTAATATACATGTCATCCATGCATGATCCTTACTCGAGGCCCGCCCCACCTGATTTAGTTCTCCTCTTAACCCGGTAATTATCCCTTCGATGGCACATCCCTTTAGAGTCTGTAGTGTTCTCATGATGTCATTCACTTTTTTCATCTATATACTTATTAAGACTCTGTTCCTTGTAACTTAAAGTCTCCTCTGTTTTTTGTTTTGTCAATAAACATGGACCCCTTGTCACATGGTTACAACCAAGAATACTCAGCTTCAATTTCTTGATGATGCATGGCGATGATGATGATTATTAGTATTCATGTTAATATTGTTATCATTATTTAAAATCACCCTGCGAACAGAGTCGAGGAGCAAAAAGGGAGGCTCTGCCTGAATCACTTTAAACCTTTGAGGTCGCCGCAGGCCAAACGTCTGGACTAGTTAATTGCTCTCTCTTTCACTCGTCAAACTGTATCACAGACCCAAATGACAGATTTCCCTACCCTTTTATATACTTCTACGAGTAAAATCCCTACCCTTTCATATACGTAAAACCTGAAAAAGGTACCCCTTTCGAGCGGAGCCTCCCCTTATAGGCCATTTTGGGGAGTACCCCCCCCGGGGGGGGGACTGGTACTGTGTATTAGAATATGTTATTATAATTTTTTTTAATTTTGTATTGTAATCGTCATGCTAAGAGATAAAGTTCATCCAGTTACAAATTAACAAACTACACTCAAACTAGACGAATCTTCCCAGACCTTGGACTGAAATCGTCGTTCACGCGCACTCTAGTGAAATTGCCCGTTTCTTTTCCGGGGATTTTATTTCCTTTTACCTTATTTAATACTCCTTTTTTTTCTTTTTTCATTTTTTTTAACTTCCCACAAATTTTTGATATCAACTTTTACGCTTCAGGCAAAATATACAACGTATGGAGGATGTTGCCTCAAGAAATGGGCATTTCTGGACTTATCCACTCGAAAGACCCCTCCCTCACCTACCCGGCATAAGACAAGTGAAGGGTCGCGTTCGCTGTTTGTCGTGAGATTTGCGTACCTGCCGTCTCTCACGATTCCGCCGTGAGTCTCGCGATTTTTTAACAGTTGTCTCACGGCCTCACGACAAGACTCCCAATCTCACGGTTTTTGGGAAATATCATTACTTGGTTGAATAAAAGTGGAAAATTCGCGGGGAATGTTAGTGCCTGTTTTTCTTTTTCTTTTTTTTTTTTTTTAAGCCTTGATGGGGCTTTGTAATATTTTAGCCACGAAGTTGGCTTATCCGGAAGAAATGACTCTTTGCTATAAGTTTCGTCCCAGTGATGACCCATTCTCTGGCCTCTTAAACTCATCAAAGAAAGAGCGGCATCTAATTTGTTACAGGAGGGAACCAACTAAGGCAGGGTAATATTTAAATAAACAGTTATTCGCCCAATGGAAAAAAGGGCCCCGTTAATCTTGAGCGGGAAAAAATAGAATCTCACTACTTTTTGTAGAATTTCCCGATTTTTTTTTCACGAGTCTCCAGATTTTGCTTTATCAGGGGTTGGCAGGTCTGTATTTGTCTTTCACCTTAGTTTGGTTACTGAGTCAAATCATCTGAAGAACTCAGCTTTGCAGGTAATATTCCTGTATTTTAGCTGTTCGACTAGTCTCCACTGGGGGTTACTCGACCAATAGGGTTTGAAACCCTGACCCTCGGTTTAGGATAAAAAATCCTAAAATGCATAAACAATTCCAATTTCAGCACTGAACCACACCAGGAGCCGGTTATGGGCTCCTGACCACACATGACTCCGCGGTATGGCCAGTACCTTACGCATGCGCACAACCATATCACCACCGCAGTGGCCGCCATTGACATATCCTGTATAGGACAACACCTTCAATTTTGTTATTCTGTTTAGGACAAAAGATAAAATGCACACCGGCTGGTTTCAAATCCATTCATTGGCAATTGCAATAGCTGCAAAAGAGCAAATTCACGTTATGCTTATAGTCTTTGCTTTTGTAGTACTTGAAGTAGAAACCAGGAGTTGGTAGGAACAAATTGCATCAAGCAAATCCGCTGAATCAATCGTGTAGGCAGTACCCTAAGACCAACTTAAAGCAAGGGATACACATACACCAACCCACGGCCTGGCCAGTACCTCACGCATGCGCACAGCCCTATCACCCGGGCAGTGGCAGTCGGACATTGAACGGGGGGAACCCGTGGCAATACCCTGTTTATAATTAGGACAGATTCGCACGGAATTATGGACCCTGTTTAGAAAGGACTCGCGCGAATTTAGGGACATCACGCAACGCTCCTACCCTCCCCACCTCCTCCCTTCCTCCTCTTCATCTGTTGGGGAGGAGCGTTGCGTGACGAGACCAAAAGGGCTTCGAGGGAGACTACTTTTCCACCGGCTAACGGTTAATTTCTCTCCTTTACAGTTAACACAAATCTGAGGAAACTG
The DNA here is from genome assembly GCF_958299795.1 of Porites lutea. Lineage (NCBI taxonomy): Eukaryota > Metazoa > Cnidaria > Anthozoa > Scleractinia > Poritidae > Porites > Porites lutea. Next base: position 2,723,999 of record NC_133206.1, read on the forward strand.
CAAAAAAAAATTTTAAAAAAAGGTTTTGGAAAAGTCTTAGAACGAATGAAGTCTTAAAACGAATGAAAATTACAACAAAATAGTCATGTTTCTTCAAACAGCTGCCTGAAATGTTTGAATAATAATAACAGAGATTAGTTATTCCGGATAAACCTGTGTGTTTGTTTATTTAGGTGTATTGACATGACAACATTTTTATGATATCCATAGCAACTGCAAGCATTTACGATAACAAATGTGACTGAGTAATGAGAGCGCTCAAACATCCCTAAACCATTGGGGCGATATGAAACTGGGTAGGCTCAGGCTCACAGCGAAACTTTTCGAGTGTCGAAAAGTGAGACAATCACACCCTTCCCCTCTCCTGTTGTCAGCTTAATTCCGTCACCCTTGCATTCCTTCATTCATAATCATTTCGTCCGTTCACGTAGAGTATAATCAATGCTGTGATATTTTTATTCATTTAATCTTTTTGTAGCAGATATTGTTATTGCTGTCATTATTATTTTATTTGGTGAACAACTCTTGCAAGGAGCGGCGCGAGGGAAAGCCAGATCTTGTCGTAGATCAGGATCAGCCTTGCCTTCAATTTTAAGTGTTATTAGCTAGACGTCTTGCGTGATGGTACCCCTATTGCAACACTAGAAATTTTTGAATAAAGGTTGAATACCCTCCCTAGTTATAAACCCATCTATCTGTAAACAAAAAAATACATCTGCTTATAAGGTCCCCCGGATTTACCCCCCCCCCCCCCCCCCCGCCAAATGTATTGGAATGAATTTGATTTATTATGACGTTTTCAAGCAGTAAATTCAAAACGTATTTGGAACAGGTCTGCTTTATCTCTATTTCGGTTATAAGCCCATCCGTCGAAAAGCGGTAGCCCACCTAAAACCCTTACGAAGATATATTTAAGCCCACGGCTTAATACGAGCGGATGCAGGAGCGGATGTTTACGTTATGCAGACAAGGGCGAAAGGTCTGTCTGCGAACGTGAGGTGAGGGGTCACGAGTGACCGTGAAAAAATAAATGCTGGAGAAGATAGTGGTGTGAATCAGATGGAGCAGAAGTCCTTGAAGAAGAAGCCTTGTTATGAGGTCCTGCCAGGGTAAATTCCGGCAACAACATGACTCAAAAAGTAGCGACAGTGCGCCAGTATGAAATCGCGACAAGAGACAACCTCCCTCGGCCAAACTTGCGACAGTGACGGCAAAGCCTTGAATAAGCGACAGAGACATTCAGGCTAGAGATATAGGACCCCCTCGCCCCCCCCCCCCCCCCCCCTGGCAGGCCTCTGTTATGTCACGTTTTTCATTTTCATTTTCATTTTTTTACACGTAATTTAATCAGGTCTTCTTCTCGCTCAGACATTCAGCTTATTTCATATGTGTATTTATTTAGACAGCAATATTGTGGTCAAATTTATATTTTCTTCTTATTTTGGAAAGAAACATGATCCCCTCCGAACTGCATCAGCCCGTGTGGGTCGATATCATTTCATCAAATGTTTTGCCACATGCCAATCAAATATTCCTGATGTCTTGGTAACGACAACGTCACGAAGGGGTAAAAATGTGAAGGCGATTGACAAGCATCGTTGCATATTTGGTGTGGTTCACTTGATCAATTCAGCCTAGGGGTGTGTTCTTTGAGCTGTGTATTATTTCTTTGCCGTTTATTCAGGTAAGTCACGTTCATTGTACTAGTTTCTTACCAGAAAGAAGGGCAAAAGATACTGGATCGGCGCGTTGGTTAAATTTTCTTATCCATAGGCTTTTGGAATTGAAATTTCGTCTTTCGTGATAATTAAATAGGGCATGGCGAAGAGGACGAAAGGCGCCATTGTTGTGAAGAATCGTAGGGCTTAACACAAGATCGTGGGGTATTTTTTGAAAGCCTTTATTTCGCCTTTTTGTTGCAATAATTGTCTCGCACACGCTCCTTTTTCCCCTTGGAGAAGGATTGAAAAAATCACGCAAGAAAACCGCCACTGGCTGCAAGTATACGACCGTACGTGTAACAGTGTATTTATAGATGGTTTCAAATCAAATGGAATAAATCCAGTAGAGTTTTACCGTATTTTCATGGGTGTAAACAATTCTAATCAATCATCAGCTACACTGCTGAATTCAGGGGTTTATGATTCAAAAATTCCACGGTGTGATGTTTTCAATTTGTCTCTTAGTTGCAGATATATGTAAATATCTTTCTTCTGCTTTCAGTTGGCTAATATCCAGCGGTGTTTTTTCGGTATTTTAGTGTGTTTATTTTGCTCGACCTTGTGACAATACAGCCCATTTTCACTCTAGTTAGAATTCGGTCGCTTTTTTTGCCTCGATTCCAATATCTGTGTTCAACAAAAACTCGTCTCGGAAGCTATAAATAGTATAATCCATTTCACGATCGAACCATGCGAATTTTGTCAGTTCAGCTAACGCCCTACCCCCTACCCCCTACCGACCGACAAATACAACTGTATTCTTTTTACTGTCATTCCATTAAATTTTATAGTAACTTTCAGGATTTTTACTTAAGAGTGGTCGCATATTGTTTCTTATCTGGCCCCAGTTGTTCAAAAGGTGGATAGCGCTATCCAGCGGATAAATCTTTATCCAGTGGATAGTGCAATTGGTTTCCCAAACGCTTATCCGCTGGATGGTGATTTATCCAGTGGATAGCGCCATCCAATGTTTGAAGAAGCGGGGCCGGAACATTATGGAAATTGCCGCGAATTTTTCTTGAACAAATTTTATTTTCATGCGTCTGTTTAAAGCCAGTTATTCGGGGGATGCCAACGTTTTTGAAGCCAAAGTGTTTTTACTAAAGAATGCTCTTTATTGAAAGGTGATAGAATTTTTTGTCTTCCACTTGGCCTCTGTAACTTTCAATCTTAACTTAAAAATAATTGAGAGTGTTATTCATTCATATATATTCAAATTACATCCGGTCAGTGCTAGTAAATTAGCGACTGAAATGGCATCAATATCAGCACCTGTTACAACCATTTGTTTTGTTTTCTGTAGTCCAAAGCTAACAACAATGCTCTCGTTTAAGTTAGTCTCTGTAACGAAATATTTCAATCTATTTTTCAAGCTCTGCTGTTTGTTTAATGTTTACTAGTTTCCTTAGAAACGGAAACAAAAAACCGGACTTGTTTTTAATCAGGGAATCTTTGTCTAGTGAATCCTAGAAATGTCTCAGAGCCATAAATGACTGCAGCAGTGCCCGGGAAGAAACCTTAGGCGGTCAAAAACTATCATTCAAGTGAATGTTGTAATGAACTTCTACATCAATCCATCTGAATGCAGGAATCTCTTCCAACGGATCTGAATCTCATCAATTCAGCCAGATAGAAATGATTAAGTGAACACCAATCACATTTTCCGCATTGCTCGCGTTTCGTGACATTGTGATAAATATCACGTTTCCACCTTCTGAAAGGCGTATGAATAATACAGAAGCTTTGCTTATGCAGTAGCTTTTGTTGTGTTAATTTGTTGCTTTTAATAAACACTAGCTGTAACCACAACACTTTCGTTAATGTGGAGATCAGGATGTAGCAACAGTGCAGTGAACGTATCACCTTTAGGCTATTTAATATGAAAATATGACCAAGTTTGACCAGTTGTGTGGGTGTTTACAAGAGGATCAAAGTGCGAGGAATCAAAAGCCGACCACACATTGTAATGAAACACAAAGCATAAAACGGAAACTGAAAAAAAAAAAAACAGAATGTCTTTTCTGTTCTTCGCTTTAATGGTTTTATGTTTAAAGTTCTTCCTTTTTTGGAAGAAATAAAAACCAAAATATCATTGTCTGAGTGCACAGTTTTCTTCATTTTTCTTTTATTTTTTATCTGCATCTTCTTGTGAAATGCATGACTATGGCAGCGACGCTGAAACGGCAAAACAATGTGATGATAAAACGTGCCTGCTACTAGAAACATTCCTGCATGGGGTGATCGCGTGGGACGCTCTGCCCATGCTTATCCCAACTCTAATGAGGAGAAAAAAAAATTAAAAAAACCCTAATACATCGGAAACGCGCCCACGCAATAGACTGTCACGAAATCAATCTCACCGACGCGTGTCGAACTATCGTGATTATTTAATAATTCGAACATTCCACTGATGTGGGGGACGAAATAGCTCAGAAGCCCATCTTAGGCATAGTAAATACCGCAACAACATATAGAAGTGAAAACTGCAGCGCCTGAGCGACCGGAGACCGTCTGGTTATGAAGACCGGCAGATTTGGCAATTGTGTTTGTATCCTTACATAACGTAACTGTAAATTACTATCCTTTTTTGTTTGGAGTATTAATTTAAAGTTGTATTTATTCAGAAAACCTTTCCAAATTTTAAAGAGAACGAAATTAACACTATTCAAAGTAGTTCAAAATAGGCCTGAAATGGACAAAGTGGAGTTTTTGGCCAACACTTCATAATATTTCCACTTGTAAGATCTTTTTTTTTTTACCTCAGTTGTGTATACTCTTGGTCTTAGCTGTTTTGGGATGAAAGATCTGATAGAAATGCGCTTTGGGGCCGTGGTGTAAGGGCCCAAAATGCGTTTTCATTTGAAAATCCATACATTTCGGTGTGTATAGGTTTTCCGCCCACACTATATGCTGTGCGTTTTCATCAAAAACGCTTCAATTTGAAAACGCTGCTGAAAGTGGATCAAAACGAAAACGCACACTTATCGTATTAGTGTGGAAGGTGGAAAACGCATCAAAATGAAAAGGTTGACCAAACGTATCGCAGGCGCGTGTGTTTGCAGCATGCGCATGGAGTACAACTTATGTCACAACTTGCAATTCTAACGTTTTAGTGCGGACAGTCGAAAGCGCATCAAAACGGTAGTGTGGACGCGAATCGATCGATGCGTTTTCGATGACAACGAAAACGCATTAGTGTGGACAGGGCCTAAAAGACCCCATAAGACGATTAGCCTCCTTGTGTTGTCACGCAACGCTCCTTTGTGGGAAGGAGCGTTGCGTGACGGCAGAAAGAACACACGATCGGAGCTTCTCTGAAGTAAACCGTTGTTGAACAGGGAGAAAAAAAAACGATGACTCTGTTGAACATCCGGCAAACGTCAGTTGAAAAATTTTAGGGCAATCAATGATTGCCCTAAAAAAGGCCCGAATTAAACAACAAATCTCGATTACCCGACACCGAATGTGTGGGAACTTTCGGGAGATTTTCGCTCCGCAATCCACCATGTGCAAGCCAAGAGCCAGCCTGGAACTGGCTACGGGAACTTTAACAGGAAAAGATGCTTGCTGCTTAACTGTGAGTGGGAAAAAAACCGAGCACATTTCAAAAGTCGATTTTATTCTTAAGAACACCGTGCCTACAACGAGGATTCCGTTAGATGAGTATGACACCTACCTCCAGACAAAAGGACCGACGGGTTTCAGTTCATGATCAAGTTCTTGCTTTGTACGCCGTGGACAATAGTTAATGTCATCTTCTTGAAAGTTGGCCCTGCACTTCGAATTTACAGGTAAAAAAGTGCCTTGTTGTTTGAACGCAAACTTTGGATTCGAACTACACCTTTCTTACCCTCAGCTTCTATTCATTCAAAACGTGATTAAACGTGTTAAAAATGGCTAAATTCTCCATACTGTCTATGTAATGACTTAATACAGTATGTTAAATCGACACGAGCGATTAATTTTTAACCGTATCATTGCTGGTAAAAAGTAAAAACTAATCATAATGTAAAATGCTGGCTAACCTATAACGCGATAATTTCACTGACTTGCAAGTTTAAACACAGATTCCCCCTGGGGATACTGCGAATGCAAGTGAATTATTTGTTCCGTTGGTGTCACTGGACGTTTTTTTACCAGTTACAATATTTTGAATGTTGGAACACAACGTACAGTCGAATCTCTGATAAGGACACCGAAGGGACAGAGCGAAGTGTCCTTATTAGAGAGATGTCCGTATAAAAGAGCTCACAACGATGACCTCACTTTTATGACTCTACTTATAGTTTTAAGTGTTCAGGAGCTAAAACCAGGCTTACACTTGTCTTTAAACTGATTTAAATTTATTAATTCACAGTACAAAGACACGGTCTTTCAGTAGAATACAACATGGTACATATCAGCTACGTACGTACAGTGCCACGTACAGTCGTAGACAAATCACTCTTTGAAAACGAAACAAACTACAGTGCAATGCTGTATATAAAACCTTGTAAGGTAAAGCACAATTGAGCGTCTTTCGCTATTTTGTAAGTGCAGTAAACAGTAACTAGAGCACTGACAAAATGTAATAGAAAAGATCTTGATTCTATCTGTAGTTATTCACGTCTTAAAAAAGTCGGTTATGTTCCTATGTACACCTTTTGCAAATCGTTGTTTGATGTACAGCGACAGGGCTTTTGAAATCACCTTGCATAGCTCATCAGCCAAACGTGATTCACCCTGTGCAGATTCACTTGATCACCGCAGTGTCCTTAATAAAGAGATTAAGTTTATAGGAATTTACTCTCTGGGGCCAAGATTTTGCGTCCGTTGTCCGTATTATAGAGGTTTTTTAAAAGAAAATATATGAGAATTTTGTCGGGACATTGGAAACTGTCCGTAATATAGAGGTGTCCGTCCTGAGAGGTTCGACTGTACGTAAACAAGTAAAAATGAGATTTCAAAGGAAAAAAGTTCCCAATAAAGACTGGTTTTAAAGTTAAAAAAAAAAATTACTGAACAAAAGTCATTATTAGATGTAAAAACTTACGTTCGTTTTTATTAAGCAATGAAACTGTTTCCCGCCCCAAATCTGTGAGCTTGCGTTGTTGCAAATCCTGGCATCAAACTTTTAAGCCGCCAACCTCGTTCCCAGGTTACGGGAACGACGTTGTTAAGCCGCATTCACGCGTGGTACGAACATTAACCACAAAGGACTGCAACTGAGGTTGGTTTTGGCCAATCCTTTTTTATACATTTTCTTTGCGAGACATCAACTTGAAACTTGGAATCTTGCTGTCCAGGAGACACGTGATATGGCGTGATTCTATGGGTGTTGGAGTTTCGGGTCATAGCTTAAATCAGAGTGTTTTTCAGCAGAGCTTCTCTGTTGTTACTCCATACTGATGAGCTACAATAATAGCAAAACAGCTGTCTAAGGCTACAATCCCTCGCTGTTTGGGTTCTTTCGGTGTCGTGTTTATGTCTTGCAAAGTTAATTTTCAGTTCGTACGATCAGCATTGCATGTCTAATTCACGCGAGAAAGTTTTTTAAATTTGCTTGTTGCTTGTCGAGTTTTCCTATTTACACAAGCAACTAAAAATATTCTTGTAAGGCAAAAACTTGTCGTAAAGAACTGCGTGAAAAGTAGATTTTGAAATAAACGGTCACTGCCTCCTTCAAGAACGGCTGACAAAGAATAAAATAGAAAATAAAAAACTGACAGCGATCTTCATAAAACATTCTTTGCTTTTTAAATTAATAAAGGTAGAACAACTTTAAAAGAAAATAACCGTAGAAGAATGCTTAAACGCATGAAGGAATGCATAAATTCGGGGATAAAGACCAGTGAACCCAAGGTTTGTTAGGGACTGATGCGGAGGAACTTAAGACCAAGCTAAACCTAGATACGCCAAACTTTGCTCTTAACCATGAAATGGCGTACCGCAAATGTTCACATCAATCACGTGTACATCTTTTCATAGTCACACCCCGGGGAAGGCGGGGGGGGGGGGGTCTCAACAAAAGTTTTGTTTGGGGAGGCTCCGCCCCGAGGTCCAACCCCTTACCTTTTTTACATACCATTTTTCACGAAAAAGGTACCCCTTTCGTATACCTTCTATTGACAAATGTTACCCTTTTCACACACCTTGTTTAAAACCTTGCACCCCTTTTAACTGCTGTAAATGCATTGCCTTTTAAATTGGAATCAATAACAAAAATGGAACGTTTTCCCGACTTTATAAAGCCATAAATTCCATCTGTTCGGCCCTTTGGGCCCTTTCACAGACCCAAATGACAGATCATATACTTCAACGAGTAAAATCCCTACCCTTTCATATACCCCTTTCGGGCGGAGCCTCCCCTTATAGGCCATTATGGGGAGTACCCCTCCCCCCGGGACTTACAGTAAGTTCTGGTGCTGAAGTCCACCCCAATCCCTGTGCCTTATTTAGTTTCAAGATCAGACTGAACTGAGAATGTATTAAACAACTTTACTTATCATATAGTAGGGTGCAATTTGTAATACTAATCATTACTCATTTTCTCATTCAAGATAGTAATTCACCTTATGTGAAACAGGAATGTGATATGGTAAAAGTCAGTGCTGTTTTCACTTTTCTAAGTTTGTTCAGTCGCTTCTGAGTATCGTTTGGGGAATAATAGGAGATCCATTAAAAAAAATGATGAAATGTTTAAAAGCATACAAGACTGAATTAAGCCCCCCCCCCCCCCCCCCCTTACCTTACAGGGCTTAATAGTGTGTACTGTGAAGGAATTTAAAGAAACAAACTAAAAAAAGAGCATTCTTAACTCAGTATTCTATTGTTGGTATTTACAGACTCTTTAAGGATTCCGCTTCAATATGGCGCAAGTGGTAACAGCCCAGCCTGGAACAACTGTGGTTGTCCAGCAAACACAAGTCCTGAGGGACTGGAATTCAGGCGTTTTCTCTTGCTTTGATGACATAGGCAGCTGTAAGTAACGCGATGTTCAGTTTCCTTGATCGCAAGAGAAGTAAAAGTAGCTCCGCTTCTAAAACCCCAACAGCAGCTTCAGACAAGGTCATGAACAATCCCTCAGATGTTTAAAATTTCTGTGGCGCTGGCGCCCATCATACTATGAGAGACTACTGTTCACGTGGCACTCAATCATCCCAATGTCGACCCAAAATCACCATTTCAACTCAACGTTCTGTGACTAAACGTAAATTTACCCACCGTAAAATTCCGAAAGTAAGCCCTGGGGCTTATATTTTTCAAAGGCCCTTTTTGAGGGGCTTATCTACGGGGGGAAATTTGCGTCCCAAAATCGATTAGGCTAGCCTCATAGTTGGAAGTAAATTTACCGTTTCGGCTTTGTTTTACTTTGTATTTGAGGGCAATTTTCCAAGTGCAAGGCCGGGGGGGGGCGGGGGGGCTTATATTTGGAGGAGCGATTTATCGGAGGGTTTTTTGCGTTACCGGTTTAGGGTAAAAATGTAAAAAAATCGCGAAATTAAAGACCCGCGACATTAAAAGCACGCGAAATTTGATACCCGTATAGAAAATTTTAAATATAATGTAATAGCAACGATAGTTATCGACAAGCACAAATTGCTTTCTGGTTTTACTGGTAAGCTCCATTCAGTTGTATCTTCCGTTGTGAAATGACGTTAGTTTGCAAAGATTTCACTCATTGCTTGTTCCAGTTTATCTAATTTTCTTAAAGGGTCAGACTTTTGAAAAAAAGAAAATGAAAAGGAAGTTGAGAAAGCCTAAATTGTGAAATTTAATGCCCTTTTTTCATGTTTACTTGTTAAAATCGCGAAAATAAAACCCGGCGAAATCCCGAAATTAAGCCGCACCAATAAGGTATGACAAGTTTTTGAGTTTATATAACGTGCTATTACCTTTACGTTTGCTGAGTGCAATAAATTGAGCGGTTCTACGTGAATGACATTCCTCTCTCCTTGACACCTCTGCCGTCAGTGTAACGGTGGATTTTCTACAGCCTTACACCCTATCATTTGTTTGTTTGTTTACAGGCATCATGGGTTTGTTGTGCCCTTGTTTCCAGTTGTGCAGTGTTTCCAGTCGTATGGGCGAAGGCTTTGCTTATGCCTGCTGCTGCTCGCAAATCGCGCCGTTTACTCTTCGAGCCAAGCTCCGAGCAGAGCAGGGCATTCAAGTTAGTATTTTATTCCTGGCTTGTTACGTTACACATTTATAACTGAATTACCCAACGAAACGTAACGTTATACTTTTATGAAATTCGCGATCGGCAGCGATCTGTAGGTCATGTCAAGCGCTCTACCGACCAAGCTAGTCCTGCCGCGTTACAGCTATACAGTGACATAGATTTTAAGGCACACGCTAAAATGTTTATCGCAATTTTTACACTGACTCTACTGAGATCCGATTTATGTACAGACAAACAGGTTGAAACCAACAGCTAAGATGGCGTGCGATAGTGCTACTTAGTAGGTTTTGTTCACATAACTTCGCTTCCTTTCCTTAAGTTTAATAGGTTCCAAAAAGTGTAGTCACAACTCGTCTTTTCTCTCTGAGATTGAAAGAGACTGAAAAGGCAATCATAGATTATATCGGCTCCTATAGTTACCAAGTTCACCGTGGTGCTGTTTTCGCTTCCCCTTCTAACCTATGGTGTTCTTTCAGGGCTCTCTTTGCAATGATGCCATCATGATCTCTTTCTGCGGCAACTGTGTGCTGTGCCAGATGGACCGTGAACTCAAAGCTATCGGAAAGTAAACGGAGACAAACAATACCATGCACTATTAATCACACTATTCACACCCTGATTCAATATTAAGATGTCCGAGTGTTCATAATTATTACACATAAATGATTTTTTTCGTTTGTTTTGCTTAACGGGTGTTCGGGAAGACTCCAGCGCGTATTCAGTTTTAAGTGTCTTCCGTGCCTGGCGTTTTAATTACAGGGCTTTTAAAGCCTCAAAATTCTTACTTTAGGAGCACGTGTCTGTAGGGAAAGGTGGAGTTTTGACGATCTCGCTTTGTGTTCACTCTTACTTTTCCTTTTGCATCATATGGTGTGAAAATTTCAGGCAGTTAACTACCCCTCAACATACAGTGCACCATTTCAAATTCAATCAGTATGGTACGGATCAGTACTTGGGTGTGTTTTTAGTTGTTTTCCACTACTATCATGTTAAAAAGGAACTTATTTCCATTAAAAGAGTTGTAACATTTTGCTGATTAAAGAAATATTCAACCTTTTAAGTGCATTCTAAATGCAGTGTCTTGATTCCTGAAACGGACGTTGATTCTTATCCCTTTCATAGTCGCTGCTGATTCTTTAATTCGCTCTTAAAAAAGGGAACCTGCATTAGTTATTTAATTAACCAAACTAGGCTTGACGAAAACTGAACAAAAGCCAACTCAACGTAACCTGTGTGGACTAGATCTCATTGTTCTGCGGCGGCCTATTCTATAGCACAGGCTAATCGTGACAAAGAGTGGTCACAATATAGGCAGTACAGAAGAATTCTGATGTCTCGAACCTTTGGTTTTTCGAAATTGCTGATAAACTTAACGTCCTTTTACCAGCCAAACACTTGTACTGATCGAGATATAGCGGCTAGAAGTAGGCTAGTTGTCCTCAGTCCTCAAGAATAGTTTTATCTGCGGTTTGCCGGTGCTCGCCCTGACATCCCATTTTTTGTTTGCAATCGTTTTCGTTCTACATTTTCTGTCTTGGTTGTGATTGGTTTCTATACTAATGTTTGCCAACAAGGGTTAATGAGGAATTTTCTGTAATGAAGCAGAATCTTTATCACCTCTGTATTACTCTTCTTATTTTCCTGGTTTTTATAAATAATAATCATCTTTATTGAGGAAACTTTTCATAAAAGATTATGGTTTTCAAAAAGGACCTCAAAACTAGATATATATTATAAAAACAAAAAAAGCTATAAAATTACAAAGGGATTAAAAAGATACAAAAAATGCATAAAAAATTAAAAATAAGTATAAGTAAAAATTAAACGTAAGTAGCTATATTAAAATCTTAAAAACATTACGTTTAAAACTATTTACATTCCTTGAGTCTGCTAATCGTCTGACTGAGGGAGTTAAAATCGGAAACGGCATGATATTGTGTTCTTTGCTTCCCCCAATTTCTTTTGACACGTGGTAATCTAAAATTGCCTTTGTTACGTGTATTATGCCTATGAAGTACGTCTTGTCTAATCAAGTCCATATCGTGATTAATTAGGCCATTGAGGCATTTGTATACGTGTACACACCTTCTTTGAAATCGCCTTTTCTCTAGAGGCAGCCACTTGAGAACGGCTAATGCCTCAGTGGAGGATGAGTACAATGGTCTATTTAAAATAACTTTAGCGGCCTTATTTTGCAAAACTTGCAAACTAGACATAAGGGTAATATTATGTTTATCGCCCCATACTAGATCAGCATATTCAAAAAGGGGCATAACAAGACTTTTATAGAAAAGTAGACGCGCCCTGAAAGGCAATAAATGCTTTATACGCTTGAGAAGCCCAAGCCTCTGATTGATTTTCCCAGTTAGGTGTTCAATATGATCAGTCCATGTGAAATCCGAAGATATATGTATACCGAGGTATTTAAAGCTGCGAACATTACTTATACTATGATAAATTATAATATTATGATATGATTTTCGCTTTCAAATATCGCAAGATTTAGTTTTTTAGTCAAAAAGAGATGTTGTATTGCGCACTTCCCCCTACCAAGAGCCCTGTTAAGTTCACGCAGAAGCATGCTTCCGGTTCACGAAAACGTCGAACCCATTCTTCCCTCGCCCTTAAGTGACGTTAGTCAGGTCGCTGTAAACCGGCCACAAGGGAATGGGGATTCCGCAATCCGGAAAATCAGGAATCCTGGGCTTTGGAATCCAGAATCAGAGACTCTCTTTGATTCCTTTACATGGGGCGATACAGTGGAAAAACCAAGCAAATCAAACAGTGTAAACCACAGGACTGTCTTTATCAAGGTCTTTTTTTATCCTTCAATGTCGGTCCTTTTTTAAAAACATACAGCTGAGAGTTTATCCGAGGTTTGAGATTACCCCCTGACAATAATTAATGACACTGGTTTACTACGTACCTTAACATTTCCGTTCATCCTCATATAAAAGAGACGCCGATCGATGTTTTAAATATTTTCATGATATGTAAAATGACCTGATTGTTTTTGTGGGATGTATGGTTTTCGTTTTCTTTATTTGGACGCTTTAATTAATGGCCTTTTTGTTTAGTGGTCAAACCTCGAAGTGTTTACCCCGCCGTTTTCCAGTTTTGTTTTGTCCTTGCTTGCTTGTTTCTTGTCAACGTTTCCCCATTAAAAGTGGATTCCCTTCGCAAATGATTTGTGAAGAGGTGGATGAGGCGTGGTCGATGCGCGAGTGGGTAGGGTGCTGGACTTGTAATTCGAAGGTCCCAAGTTGAGTTCCCGTTCTGAGCGCTATGTTCATGATAGTCCCGAGTTCAAATCCTCGGCCACGCTTGTGAATAGCCAACTGGTTTGCCTCCTACCAGTTGTTTTCTTATGTTTTTTTTTAACTATGTTATGTGTGATAGCACGACTGTTTGGTGGGGAACTGGCTCTTCAGTCGGCTGTACAGAAGACTCAGAAAATCCTTGAAAATTCCCACAAGGGGAGAGGATAATTAAAGTATTATTATTTATTATTATATTTTTGGTTTTCCAGTAAGGACTCATTATGGCGCAAATAGTGACTGCTCAGCCAGGAACAACTGTGGTTGTCCAGCAAACACAAGTCCTGAGGGATTGGAATTCTGGCTTGTTCTCCTGCATGGATGATATAGGCAGCTGTAAGTTTTACTTGTGGAACCAACAGGGCACCCAACGACGTTTCTTCTAAATGCAGTGAAAACACTTTTTAGCCTATCCAGAGAACTTTTGCATCTCTAGAATTGCATTCTGATATGTCAAGAGCATGCTGGTTGGTGATAAGTAAATAAATAAAGATTAAAGGGAATATTATTTATCATAATCAGCACTTGCTCTTTCTGCGGTTTAAGCACCTGGTTTAAACCTCGTTCAAGCTTATCGTTGTTTTTTTTGCTTGATCCTTAGGTCTAATGGGTTGGTGTTGTCCTTGCTTCCTGTTGTGCAGCATTTCCAGTCGCATGCAGGAAGGATTTGCTTATGCCTGCTGCTGCGGTAATGTCGCACCATTCACTCTGCGTGCCAAGCTGAGAACAGAACAGCATATTCAGGTAGGTTTTTTCAGTTTTTACTTTGATAAAGAACTTGGTGATCGTGTGCTTTGTTTGTTTGATTGTTTGTTTTTGGGAAATCTTGCAAGCGAGTAAGCGCGAAGAACCCAACCCCCCTCCCCCCCCCCCCCCAATATCCTTGCGCTAGCATTCAACTGCCAACCCACCAAGACACAAGCCCGCCCACCCACCCACCCACCTGATACGTCTTAAAAGGATAACTCAACTGTGTGGCCATTTTGTAACACCTTAGTTTTTATGCGGCACCGGCCCTCGAGTGTTCATATCCTTTCGACCTACAATCACGGACAAAAGTATTTCGGAAGGTTAGTCCTCAAAAAAGAGAGTTCTGTCTTTTGCTGAATATCTCTCTTCCCACCCTATTCAATGTTTTGATATAACAGAGCAATTACGCGCACAAACATTGACGTTTTGCTCAGTATTGGGCCAGGGGCGGGGGGAACAGAAAGGTACTGAAAATAGCAGCCTTCCCAACACTTTCGACGATAATAATTATAGCTTAACTGCTGCTTTTTTTTTCAGGGTTCTCTGTGCAATGATGCCCTCACCTTGATGTTTTGTGCTGAATGCGCTCTCTGCCAGATGGACCGTGAACTCAAGGCAGTTGGAAAGTGAAGAAGCAAGCTGCGCCTTTTATATGCCGTTTGCGACTTATGCAGAATTTTAGAGTGTCCTTTTTTTTTCATTATTAACCAAGAAATGTTTCGAAGTTTTAGAGCAGAAGTCTCTCGATTTTTTGTTGGTTGGTGTCTCTTTGATTTTATTTTTGATCGAGTATGGTATATATTCACGACATGATTGTCACTCTTACGGTGTTATTAAGGCTTTTGGTATGAATCTTTGTTTTACTGGGTTAAGTTGTGTTGATGAGAAGCTATGAGAAATCTCGCTTTTGCATTTTACGCATTCTCAGAGGACTTTTGTATTCAGTGCATAGTGGTAACTTCTGAGCTTAACGTACTAACGTAAATGGTTGCCCCATTTCCCGTCTAAATGGATCGTGGGGGCTCTCCCCTTTTTCAAGTGTTTGACCAGTTGCTTTTGTTGAAGTATAAATTCAACGTGGAAAGTATCTGAACTTTAGTTTCTATTTTGTTATCTGATAACCAAACAGTTTTTTTGTTCAATATTGACCCAGACCTCATGAAATGTTTCCGTCTCAAAATAGCCATACTGTGTCCAACACAATGGCATTTTTAGTGGTGGTCTCGGGAAATTTAAGACCAGACAATAGTAGTGTTATCCACTGCTTAACCAGTGAACAGCAGCAAGCTAAGTTTTCTAATTTTTGAGGTTCTTGTTTGAATATCTTGTAGACGAAGTTTGAATGTAGTATCAGTCTTATATCAGAAGCCGGGTGACTTTAAATGTTTGCTTGTTGAGAATAAAAAAACATATTAACCAACAGTCTGAACAGTGGTTTCTCGGCGTCCGGTAAACCATCCTCGGAGACCCAGGGGCTGTCAGTCGGGTCGGGATAAACGGCGGCGAAAGGGATATTACTCTAAACAAACCAGCTCCGCGACTTATTCGAATGCTTGTCTCTGATTGGGCACAAAAAAATGATTTTGTGCCCAATCGGAGGCCAGCATCTATCGTGCTGCTTTCGTGATCTTCTTTACCTGCACACTCGACTGTTCGCTGCATATCACCGTACCTGTCTGGATCGTGCAGCAGAGCTTTCTTCGAGAAGATTTTCCAGTGAAAATGGGGCCCCAAAGCCGAAGATACCCATAATCGAAACGAATGGTAAGATTTCTGTGCGACCCCAACATTTATTATGCATTATGCATTTATTATGCATTATTACATGTTTCGACTTTATTCACATTTACTATTAGTGAGAAAAAGTAGGAAATTGTTGCATGCATAATAAATGTTGGGGTTGCATGGAAACTAAATAAACCAAAAATGCACAAGACTTTAGAATGATCGAAGGTTAATTCGTAAACACCAGGGTTCCTCTAGCCTTGGTCACACAATTCCGCACACCCTCGTCCTCAGGGCGCTTTTCCCTGGCCAAAGCCAGGGGAAAATGCCCAGGGGACGAGGTTGTTTCCCGCTCCACCTCCAAAGCCAGGGAAAACCGCCCTGAGGAAAAGGTTGAACTCTGCAAGTTTACACGACCAGTTTCGTTCGATCCTCTCGAAAGAGCGAAGAATTTTCTCCTGCACATGCCTGACAAAAATGCCGAGCAGGCGTAAACAGGCACGCAATTTCGCGCGCAATTGCTCTTTTTTTGTAGTGAAATCTGCCAGGTTAGTAACTACAAATGGCGGGCTTTGTACTTATTAATCCTAAAGAGCGGTACTTGTAGTTATTATCGTAAAGGACGTCATTTACGATTATGTCAAACATAGTTAATAATCGTGAAAACCACGAATAATAACTACGTTTGACAGGCTTCGTAGTTAATAATCGTGAAATTTACGACTATTAACGATGTTTGGCAGGCTTCGTAGTTATTAATCGTAAGGTTGTCAATTACTCCAGTAAAGCTAACACAAAAGCTAATGGCCGCCATTACAGAAAAGAAAACAAACTCAAAGTATTTTTTTCAAGGTCGCTGTTTTTAAAAAAATACATCGGAGAAAACTTTTCGAGAGGTCAAAGTTTCCATTCAGCTTCTTTTTTGATCGATTTTTTGTCTAAAGGAGCTAGTTTCTTTCGCTCTATTTTTGCGATTAGCTAACATCGCGAGCAGGCGGCCTCGGTGAGTTTGCTGTGCACGAAATTATGATAATTGATATAAAAAGTGAAATGTTAATCCACACTTTTCAACTGTTTGATGAGGAACTAGCTCTTCAGTCGGCTATGCAGAAGACTCAGAAACTCAGTCCACAAACTCTTTCTTCCAAGTTGTTGTACTGTATTTTCTTCTAGTTCTAGCGCTGCGTTTTTATGGGCACACCACCGAGTTCACAGTTTTTGGCGCGAACTACCTCTCAAATTCAGTTCACGAATTTCGAGGGAGCAGCTGCGCTAAGTTGGTACGTCATAACAAGGAAACCTATTCCCGATATTTCCCTTACTGGAACTCGACTGTTTTCCAAAAACACAACGCCAGAGACTTAGGAAAAATTATAATGATCAGTTTGGTCGTAAGAACTTTCTTACAAGTTCAGTAGAAGTAACTTGAAATAAGGTTTACATTTTTCCTTAGTTTACAATATTTGCTTCAAGCAGTAAACAAATTAAAATATGGAAAGAGGCGATCTTTACTCAGAGTAAGACAGCTGACCGGGTCACTATACCAATACGTATATAACAATCTCAACGAAAAAATCCCAGGATATCATATTTTTGATTAAACGACTTCACGAACTAACACTCTCTAATCAAACAGGACAGACTCAAAAATGGGTTTCTTTCCAAAAGTAGATGTTGACGAGACTTTTTCAATATAACATCAGTGGCGAAAGTGTAAGCGACTTTCTTTACACAAAGAGGAAAAGAAAAACGATAGGAAAAATCAAAAAGAGCTGAATATTCTATAGACATATTTTAGCCACAAAACTTAAGTTCTTAATCCGCGGCCGTCGGTATGCGTCCAGTTACGGGAACACAAAAAGTCTCGCAATACTTCCTTCGTTAAAATTATCCCCGAGAAATACACTTTTAATAAATACTAAAATACTATTAGGATCTTTCCTATTGAAAATACTAGTTATTGACCTAACACCTTTTAAGTTAGTAAAATTTCGGAAATGAACACACCTTATCGATAATATTTTGAATTAGCATTTCAACGTTCCAAATTGTCTTTTTTAATACTTTTACATATTATGTTTCTTTTAAATTATTTGTTTCATTATCCTTGAAAATTCCCAAAAAGGGAGAGGATAATTAAAGTATTATTATTTATTATTATATTTTTGTTTTTCCAGTAAGGACTCATTATGGCGCAAATAGTGACTGCTCAGCCAGGAACAACTGTGGTTGTCCAGCAAACACAAGTCCTGAGGGATTGGAATTCTGGCTTGTTCTCCTGCTTTGATGATATGGGCAGCTGTAAGTTTTACTTGTAGAACCAACAGGGCACCCAACGACGGTTCTTCTAAATGCAGTGAAAACACTTTTTAGCCTATGCAGAGAACTTTTGCATCTCTAGAAAAACATTCGAAGCGGCGCTATAAAATTTGTACCTGTTCGGTCATCCTAGGGCAACTGAGTCTTTTCGAATTACAAGGGCTTCGCTATTATTTTCCCGAAATTGAATTTTAAATGGCATTTAAAGTTTTACGAAAGTAGGAATTTTCCTTATTCCACTCTCCATCACATTTTTGAATCCCAAAATGTTAGGTTTCCCTTTTCTACGAGAAATAGCTCGTTAATCACGGGGGTGAAATGCGAAAAATTATATACTTCAGAAAATCGGGAATTTATTAGATAAAGTTTCGAAAATTGTGCATGAATGGAACGGTCATCTAGAAACTTGTAGCCTTCCTCAAGCTATAGAAAATTCTAGGAAATTTTTGCTGCTTCGAACAGATATTTTTCAAAAACAGTCGTTGGGGTGCCCCTGATTTAATGCTGGAGCGCGCATTTAACAATTGACTTTTTTTACTATAGAGGAAAATGTTAGCCAGTCAACCTATCAGATCTTGAGGCAAATAAATGTAGCTCTGTGAAGCGCAGAAAAGGCCTGCGAACAAATCACCATCGTTCTTACCCGTTATACCGTTTCTTGTTATTATAGTTCTGACGGTTTAGATGCCGACGCATGATTTTATTCTCTGATAACAAAGTGCAGCGTGACTGTAAATCAAAAGCACTCTAAGCAATAGTTGCCCGATAAAAAAAGGATGGGAGTCTTTTAAACTCGGCAGTGATTGAAAAAGATGTACGCAATCGTCATGTCATAAGCGCTAGGGGAAGACAAAGAAAAAAATTTGAGTTCCTGACAGGATTCCGACCTTTGGTGTCCCTACCGATACCAGGTACGCGTACGGGCGGTCGGACGAGCTCGCGGTCGGGCTGGCGCATCTACTGATCGATGGAGAGGTCTACTCATGCAGAGCGATTTACAAAACGCCTTGCCTGCATACTGTTAGGATTAGATATGTCAAGAGCATGCTGGTTGGTGAAAAGTAAATAAATAAAGATTAAAGGGAATATTATTTATCATAATCAGCACTTACTCTTTCAGCGGTTTAAGCATCTGGTTTAAACCTCGTTCAAGCCTTTCGTTGTGTTTTTTTGCTTGGTCCTTAGGTCTCATGGGTTTGTGTTGTCCTTGCTTCCTGTTGTGCAGCATTTCCAGCCGTATGCAGGAAGGATTTGCTTATGGCTGCTGCTGCTCTGAAATCGCACCGTTCACTCTGCGTGCCAAGCTGAGAACTGAACAGCATATTCAGGTAGGTCTTTTCAGTTTTTTTTTTTTTTTGATTGAGATTTTGGCGATTGTGTACAGACGTTTTTGCTTTGTTTGTTTGTTTTTGGGAAATCTTGCAAGCGAGTAAGCGCGAAGAACCCCCCCCCCCCCCCCCCCCAATATCATTTGCGCTAGCATTCAACTGCCAACCCACCCACCCACCTGACCCATCCACCAGATACTTTGTAAAAGGATAACTCAACTGTGTGGCCATGTTGTAACACCTTAGTTGTAATGCGGGACCGCCCCTCGAGTGTTCATATCCTTTCGACCTACAATCACGGACAAAAGTATTTCGGAAGGTTAGTCCTCCGTTTAATATATTTTGCTGAAACAAACGACCACGCAATACCTTTTTTTGTCAATGCAAAAATTCTACCTTTACAGTCTCTATATTATGAATCCGTTTGTAGCCTTATGTATGATGTAAATAAAAACACTGCTCCGGTTAATATTTCGAAACTCTTCTCTCGAATTTCTAGTGTTCATACTTACAACACACGTGCCTCAACCTCTGAACATTTTTATACTAAAGAATCTCGACTCAATGTCAAACGAAATGCTTTTTCGCGTGTTGGGGTCAAAATTTGGAATGGGATACCTCAAATTCTTAAAGAAAGACCGAAAAAAGCTTTTAAAAGATCACTAAAAGAAATGCTACTCAATTTCCTTGAAACTGAAGACTCCTATATTGATGTGGATACGATCATCGTGAAAATGAAAAAGTAATTCTCTTGTCCTTTATTTTCATTTTATTTTATTTTTAAAATTTCACTTTAATTATTGTCCTTGCATTTAAGTAGAACGTATCTATTTAATGTAAAATGTATATACCTATATAACGCCTAATTTCTTTGTATTTGTCTAGTTTGTTGTAAATTATGTAGCCTGGCCTGCCTCGAATAGCCTCGCTAACTGCAGGCCAGTCCCAATGTATCTTTTGCTATATTTTCAAATTTAAATAAAGTTGAAGTTAAAAGTTGAAGTTAAAGTTAAAAGAGAGTTCTGTCTTTTGCTGAATATCTCTCTTCCCTCCCTATTCATTGTCGGGATATAACGGAGCAATTACTCGCACAAACATTGACGTTTTGCTCAGTATTGGGCCAGGGGCAGGGGGAAGAGAAAGGTAAAAAATAGCAGCCTTCCCAACACTTTTGACGATAATAATTGTAGCTTAACTGCTGCTCTTTTTTTTCAGGGTTCTCTGTGCAATGATGCCCTCACCTTGATGTTTTGTCTTGAATGCTCTCTCTGCCAGATGGACCGTGAACTCAAGGCAGTTGGAAAGTGAAGAAGCAAGCTGCGCCTTTTATATGCCGTTTGCGACTTATGCAGAATTTTAGAGTGTTCTTTTTTTCTCGTTATTAAGCAAGAAATTTTTCGAAGTTGTAGAGCAGAAGTCTCTCGATTTTTTGTTGGTTAGTGTCTCTTTGGTTTTATTTTTGATCGAGTATGGTATATATTCACGACGTGATTGTCACTGTTAAGGTGTTATTAAGGCTTTTGGTATGAATCTTTGTTTTACTGGGTTAAGTTGTGTTGATGAGAAATCTCACTTTTGCATTTTATGCGTTCTCAGAGGACGTTTGTATTCAGTGCATAGTAGTAACTTCTGAGCTTAACGTACTAACGTAAATGGTTGCCCCTTTACCCGTCTAAACGGATCGTGGGGGCTCTCCCCTTTTTCAAGTGTTTGACCAGTTGCTTTTGTTGAAGTATAAAATCAGCGTGGAAAGGATCTGAAACTTTAGTTTCTATTTTGGTATCTGATAACCAAACAGTTTTTTGGTTCAATATTGACCCAGACCTCATGAAATGTTTCGGTCTGAAAATAGCCATACTGTGTCCAACACAATGGCATTTTTAGTGGTGGTCTCGGGAAATTTAAGAGCAGACAATAATAGTGTTATCCATTGCTTAACCAGTGAAAAGCAGCAAGCTAAGTTTTCTAATTTTTGAGGTTCTTGTTTGAATATCTTGTAGACGAAGTTTGAATGTAGTATCAGTCTTATATCAGAAGCCGGGTGACTTTAAATGTTTGCTTGTTGAGAATAAAGAAGCATATTAACCAACAGTGGTTTCTCGGCGTCAAACCATCCTCGGAGACCCAGGGGCTGTCAGTCGGGTCGGGATAAACGGCGGCGAAAGGGATATTACTCTAAACAAACCAGCTCCACGACTTATTCGAATGCTTGTCTCTGATTGGGCAGTAAAAAGTGATTTTGTGTTAATCGGAGGCCAGCATCTATCTTGTGCTGCATTCGTGATCTTCTTTACCTGCAAACTCGACAGTTCCCTGGGTCTCCGAGGGTGGCGTCAAACCTCCCCGTCCCCCTTTCCCCACCCTCTTCAGACATACTGTAGCCTGCAAGTTTTTTCAGGCTTTCTTTTGGCAAATGCACAAGCTGCGTCTTTAACTGAGGGGATGCTTTCTTTCTTTATTTGTTCAATTCATTCCGCGGTTGAAATATGTGAAACTTATACGACTTATAAATACACCATCTCATCAGACAATTACTTTTACGTTAAGGTGTAACTGATCGTTCTAATGAGTGTAGTTACTACTATACTTGAACTATCGTCGACTGATAACAATAGAGGACCTTAAGCAACTACGACGACAACAGGCAGTTAAAACATCACTAAAAAAATGAATTTGCGTCCTGTCAAACTTTATCGCGTTTATTTGGAACCGCTCAATTCGTCAAATGGAGGCGACTTTTCCCAGAATTGAATTCTTAAGGGCTTTATCCATTTTGAAATAGGGAAAGGAAGATTTGTCGTCGTATGTCCACGTCCGCCATATGACTTCGCATTGGGAGGTTTCACTTCGTAGTCGTGCAGTGGACGTCGAAGAAATGTACTAAAAAGCGTCTGTTGTTTTGCTAATAAAACCAATTGTTTTTTTGACGTTGTTGTTGTCTTCGTCGCCTTAGTTGCTTAAGGTCCCTAATGATGTGCGGTTTCCAGTTCTCTACGGAGTGAGATGTATATGTTCTACCTTTTCTTGAAAGGCTTATTGGGTGGTTTACAACCCAAGAGGTACCAAATGGCACCGAAGGATCCCGTGAAGATTTATAACAGGAAAATTACAGAGCCCAGGGAGGTCTTAAAATATGACCCACCTCTATAATTTCCGTGAAAAAAACTTCTACGTATGGCATCATCTTCCTCTAATGGAAGAATTGGCTGCTCATAAATATCGCGTCCTCGACGATTAGCAGGCCAAGTGTCCACCAAGGGTTCCACATGTCTGGGGGACGGGCCTACGTCTTTATGTCGAAGTGATATAGGACTGGGACTGGGACTAGCTAAATGAATGCCCGCCAAAAAAAGAACGTGCCAAGTTGTCCGCCATATTTTGTAAACGTGTTTGTCTTGCGGAAATTTCTCAGATTCTTTTTAAATTTGTATTTCGTCTATTCGCTGACCCATTTGTCAGTTAAGGTAGGTGCAATGATTACTTTCTTTTGTCTCTCATTACGAAAAATTAATTGCAGTTCTGCCGGTTTAAGCCCTATTTCATAAACATTACCAGCCGAAGTAAGCTTTCTTTCACAGCTACGGAGAAATTTTCCTTTGCAATTGTTTGGCTCCGCTCAATGTTTTTCTATTGTTTTGATGTTATCAGCCCGTTTAGATTAAAAGGTTTAGCTGCCAAAATTTGTTTTTGATAACTCTTGTGTGTATCTAATTCAGTTTGGAGATTTATAAATTAATTAGTGTAAGCTTATATATTTCTTTCACTACTTTTTCTCTTCATGTGCAGTTTAGGCGCTCCTCATTCATTCAACAACATTGTTTTCTTCAGTTTACGTAAAGTTAAGGAAAGATTAATTAATTCTATATAAACTTTTGTTTTTCAAATAATATCGAGTTTCGTGAAACGTTTTGATAATACGAGGCCAGCATTCTAGGCCGCTGAGCGAGGTTTTTCCAAGTGAAACAAAAATTTGTTTTCAGTGTTGTTTTGATTTTGTTTTGAACTTTGCCACATAGATGTAAGCTTACTTTATGTTTCTGTAAATTTGCTTGTCTTGGCTATACTGTTAGTATACTTACAGTCATCATAAATACCCCTTCTCAGCATGACACAGGTTATGACAATTCAACCAACAACGCAGTCCCCCACGAGGGAGTGGAATTCTGGCTTGTTTGCCTGTTTCAATGATATTCAAAGCTGTAAGTTAGCCTTGTTTTTATACAAACAGTCTTGCTATCTATCCATTTATAATTGGTAATGTTGACTGACAAATGCACTGGCTAAAGCTTAAAGACTGTATATAGGCGGATTCATGATGACGTCATTTGCTTACATTTTTTCTCACTAGCATACGAGTTAACCCATAAAAGATGTAGCCGTATATACTGATTAGGTTCAAAACTTAAAAGACCTGGTTAGTTTATGCAGTTTGTGCAACTTTCAGCTCTTTGCAATCAGTAACAAAGAAAATAGCAGCAATTAAATTACTGGATGGCAAAACGTTAATGAGCTCATACATCTTTATAAATTTTGAGGTTTTTCAAAGAGAATTTCTCCGAAATTATTAGGTATATCCGGCTCAAATTTCAGAGATAACTGAAACTGCTATGCCCTTTCAATATTCAGAGATTTCAATTTATTAGCTTCATCAGATAACGATAAGCCTATGCTAATGAGGCAAAAAAATGTAAACAATGATTCCCTTGTAGGTACAGTCAAGATGTAAGATGGACACCTTCGGGACCGGCCCCGACTGCCCGTTTTAGAGTAGTTGGTTGACTGTACCGTTGATTTGACATGTAAGAATCTTAACTGCTAAAAATTGTATAGGATAAAGACTAGTAAAACAAGGGATTCCACTTTATTAATGGCCCAGAAATCTGTCCTCAATTGTTCATTCTTCTAATATCTTCGGATGGTTTTGCAAATTTGCTTTAACATATTTAATCTTTTTGTAGTTTCTTCATGTAATGTTAAGTGAGTTTTTTGAAATTAAATTTGTTGTATGTATTGTTTTTTCTTTCTATCCTCGGCAAGGTCTGTGTGGTTTGTTTTGTCCAATGTGTTTGTTATGCGACATCTCCGGTCGAATGGGGGAAGGATGTGCTTATGCAAGCTGCTGCTATGAAGTTGCACCATTAACACTCAGGGCCAAAATTAGAGCTGAACAGAGAATTCAGGTCAGAAATAGCTTTGCAGCTACCTATACTCCAGTGATTCAGGCTTGGGGTTGGGGAAGGGGGGTGCGCAACACTTTATCTAGGAAAGGTACGTTTTTAATAAGGAGGTGGGCCGGAGTATTTTCGAACTTTTTGGCGAAAAAGGTTGTGCCCCTCCATTTCCTGAAATGGTTTGATGCATGACCCTTCACAAACAACCGCTCAAAATCATTTGACCCTCCCTCACCTATTCAACACAAGAAGAAGCGGAAGTGAAAATAACTAACCTGAGAAACTAGACTGTCCGCCGGGACAAAACAAAGTGGCCGTAGAGAGGTGGACTTTGCTGGAGGTTCGACTGAACAATCGAAAGAGTTTTGTTCACGGGCGTAGGTATTTCCCAAAGCTAGCTAGAAAAATTTGAGGGCTTCTATTTAGATGATGTGATAGATCGAGTTGATCAAGTTGTCGCCGTAGCTTTGACAAACCATCACCGGAGACTAATTTTATACCAGAACCCTGAGCAAAAACATTACCATGGTCAAAATATGGACGAAAGCGGTCAGAGGTTGAGAGAGATGATTATGTTAGTTGAAAGAAGATAGTAGTATTTTAATGGCATTTTTTATGTCAGCAAATAATTTGGATTCATCTTGACTAGTAGCTCTGCTTGTACGTACAAGTTTTAATTTTCGAAAGACTTTTGAATGTTTACTAACAAATAAAAGGAGCTGACTTTTAAAAATGCGACTTGTAGTATTTTTTCCCTTGCCGAAAAAAGTGTGATGCTCCCGTGGCTGCGAACAAAACGGGTTTGGCCCTCCCCAATTTGAAAACATTTCGTTTCACTGGCAACCCGGCCTCCCCTCCAAAGCCCCGGCCCTCCCCCACCCCTCGCCCCCCAATTAAAAACGTACCTTCCCCTAAAACCAGTGAATTCAATCTAAAGCTTCCCTTTTTTTTTTTTTTTTTTTTAATTTATTTTTTGCCTTACAGACATATATTAAATGTTTACAGTACTAAACACTACTGAAACTAAATACTACTAACAATATTCACTATACTTGCACTATTTACAATATTGGCTATACTGACAATACCATCCATACGATGCTCGTACTACTAATAATTACAATGGTTACACTACTTACAATTCTAGTACATCACACGCACACACACACCCACATAAACACACACACAAAAAAAATAGTTAGTAGGTCAGAGGAGTTATTTTTCATGTCTATTTTATAGCTTTTCAATTCTGTATTTAATTATCATTTTACCAACGAAGTCTTGGAGGAGAATTGGTTTGTTGTGTAGTTTGTTGGCGTAGATGTAGTATCTCATAAACAACATGGTATAATTGAATTTCCTTACTAGTACCTTTTCATGTAAGTCCGAGAGGATGCCGAACAGTCTTTCTTCGCTAGATGGGTTGAAATTGATCTTGTTTTCTATATTGAACCAGTTGATAACCCGTTGAATGAAAATCTTGACGAAATGACAATCTCTAAAAGTATGATTAATAGAGTCTTTTTCACCACAATATATACATTCATCATCTTCCTTGATTCCATAGCGGTAAAGTTCCTTTTTGGTGACTACAATTCGGTGGATTAATTTATATTGAAATTCCTTTAATTTGGTCTCTCTACAGACGGTTTTTAGGGAGGTGAATATTTTTTCCCATTTATCTTCATCCAAGGAAAGATCTTTGCTCCATCTCTGTGGCCCAGAATGACCTGTTGTGTGGATTTTTGTGCATAATAACGTATAGAAGTCGCTAGTCCTGATTTTGTTCAGATATAGAGTTATCGATTCATTTAATTGTAGACTAAGATTATTATCAGAATATCACCCCTCGCCCCCCAATTAAAAACGTACCTTCCCCTAAAACCAGTAAATTCAATCTAAAGCTTCACGCAAACGGACACAACATTGTTGGATGTTACATTTTGTGTCCCTTTGCACACCCTGTTGCATGGTTTTGGATGTTCTTGAGCAAAGTTTGAAATCTCACACTTTTAGCCCCAAGCAAACGGACGCAACATTGTTGGGACGTTTGATCGTACAGTAGCTTAAAGATTGGAGTTACAGTTTTGAATTTAAAACTACTGTTTGTCAGCTTGAACAATTATCTGTTCTCTTTTCTCCAAAGAGATTTTTTTTTCAAGTGTGCTGTTAAATAATATTAAAGTCAATACTAAGAGGTAAAGATCCTTATTTTTTATGTCGGTAACTCGTAACATGTTCTTATTAGCACGACAACGTTTAGGACGATGTTGGCTCATTTTATCGCTGTCTTTCTACCGGTACTCCATTTTACGGGTGTTTAAAGCCATATAAGGCTACACGGAAAGGAAAGAAGTCTAAACGCAGGAATTGAGTGCAGAAACCACACCTGGCAGGGAATAGAACTCGGAACCGCCCCCACAGAAGGCCGCGCTCTATCCTACCTAATCCTTCTTCCTGAAATACTTTTAAGAACAATTTTAAAAAATTATCAAAAAGTGTCCCTTTTGTCGGAGAATAGCATGTTTGGAAAATGCCATAGAGATCACTGTACTAATTGTGGTATTCAAGTCTTACCTTTTATCAAGAGAGAATGATCTCTCTTGCTTTTATCTTTTATTCCAGCTTGGGAAGCTTTTTACTCTTTATTATGAAAGAAACAATAGCAGTAGCTGTTTGAGAAGACGGTTGTTAAAGACAGTTTTTAAAGAAACTATGACTTAATTTTCAGGGCTCCCTGTGCAATGACGCTGTTGTTGTTACATTCTGTGGTACCTGCGTTTTGTGTCAGATGGACCGTGAACTCAAAGCCATCGGAAAATGATCTGCAGTTTCAAGAAAAACAGTTCCTGTTTTTATCGTTGTTACAATCTGTTGGAGAAATCCGCGCCGTTTTTGCGGCTTTACGATTGAACATAAACTTAAGATTTGGAGACTGTTAAAAGTGTCATGGTTTCTTCAAGTTTGGAATAAAATTCCCGTTCAGCCCATAAGTGACGTCGATACTGTGTGTGCTTTGGTTGGATTATTTTGTAAGCGAGTTAATATTCACTCATTATGGTTCGGCGCTATAGCATAGTGAGATTAATTACGACGATTGGTATAACCCTCTACGTTTTTATTATTATTCCATTTTATGGTTTCTTCCAGTTTTTGCTGAGAAATTTGACTAACAAGAACTTTATGTCTGTTCAGTTCCAGATGAATATTAAGAATGTTCAGAGTCTAATAATTAATTCTAAAAAATGCTTAAACAGCATGTTGACTTTACTCTGACAAGGTAATGGGTTGGCAAACCGAGCGGTACAGTTCTTAGAAACAAGGTTTAAAACAGGGGATCAGCCCTTTCCCCTACTGTACTTTACAAATCTTGCATCATTTTGGTTCCATTTGTTAAAAAAAAAATTAATTAAATAAATTGAATTACAAATTAACGTTTAACACTATTTAATTTAAAGGCATTTTTAAATACATCTGTCTAAATCCGTATTTCAATATTTTGAAACGTGTTCAGAGAGGTCTCGGAGGCGAAATGGGGAAAAAGAAGCGAAAAGTAACCCCAAAAAGTTACAGTACACACTACCATGTTGGTGTAGCATACTGAGGAGTTCTAACGAGAGAAAAAGACCTGAAAAAGGGTTGGTAGAAATTATTTATGTTGATGCAATTTACTTTTACCAACAAACTCGACAAATCAATCTTCCAGGTACTGCGGTCTTTAGTTATACTATATTTCTGGCCTCCCCTGAATCGATCGACTTAATTTAACTTATTCCACTTACTTTACAAATAAATATAAAACCGTCTTTAGTACACAGGGGTTCCTTAGCTTTAATCCACGTCCTCTAACAATAAATAAATAAATTAAGTAACGAAATAGGATTCATCCAGACGCAAGCTAGCCGGGAACCCGGGGTCAATTTGATAAAACTTTTATAAGTGTAATTTTCAAGTGTGCCTATTGTTTTCAGACTCTAAAACAATGGCTACACTTGTAAATTACACTTGTAAAAGTTTTATTTAATTGACCCCTGCTCAGTCCTGTTTACACTCTGTACACTTGAAATTTATTCTATAATTATAACCTTTGTTTTCGGTGAAAACTTTGCTTTCTTGCTTTTTTTCTGCGGCACGAATTTACGATACTGGAAGCATTTTTTATAATAACATAAAGTCACTATGAGAATAACGGCCAGAGCAAAGAGAATTACTGAAACTACGCTATAAACAACCCTGGCATCCACTAAACCCATGGTATCAGCTGGAATTGAAATTCCCGTAGTTGCAATTTCTGTCTTATCCGTGTGTGGCTTCATCGTAATAGACAGCATTGTTTTAATAGCTTCCGTTGTCTTGGATGTTGGTTTTCCAGGTAACTTTTCGTTACAAGAAACTCCGGCCCACGGATCGAAGCAATGACATTTATCGACGTTGTTACACAAGCCGTGTCCCGAGCAGTTATTAGGACATCGAGTTGTCTTTTTTAGAAGCACGTCCAAGGACACGCATCTTCGGTTCAAACAAAGTTTTTCGTCATCGCATTTGGTTCCTTCGAGTGTCATCGCAGCCTCAGGCACATCAAGGCCCATCTTTAAGCTGGTTCCTTTACAAGTGATTGTTTCATTGCCCAAGGGCCAAAATGAACTCAACACATCTCGTTGAATTCCTATGACAGGTCGCTTACCTGTTGCGAGACACCATAATTTGCCGCATTTCGCGTCCTGAAGCTTGCATGGTCGGTATTTTCCTCTCCTCGTCTTTCGGCAATGGCCAAACTTATCGGCACGAGTGTTGTGATATCGATAACATTTATCTGGGCCTGGCAAGGCATCACTACCCCATAGGTCCCGACATTGCTTTTCATGGGTCTGACATTCTCCAAGAAAACAGTAGGCTGTATTTTTAGCACAAGGGTAGCCATTATGCACGTACAGATCCTCAGAACAAATTCCGGCAGATCCAGTACAAGTTTCCGGGATGTCGCATTCATTTACTTTCTCTCGGCAAATCGCTCCCCTCTTTTTAAATTTGCAGTCTTCACAGCAGGCGCCATTAGCACATTGCGCATGTGCGTTCAGTTTGCAGGTCACATGGTCACAACAAATGTCCCCTTTCTCTAAGCATTCTTGCGCGGTTCCACAATCACATTCCTCGCCGGGTGCTAGGATACCATCCCCGCAAACTGGACCTCCAAATAAGGTGTCTGGGACGTTGAAGAGACATGTGCCAAGTCCTCGGGACAATCCTTCGTTAAGCCCTTTCACGCTACAGTTGCTGAAGATCGTGGCTGGCTCGGGACCCACTCGCGCGCTCATCACGCACCCACTAAGCGAGTTGGTCGCGCCACACACGCAATGAGGTAAATCCTCATCGTGATACATGCCGAAAATGTGCCCAAGCTCATGGGCAAACGTGTTAGCAGTAAACGCAGCGTTGATATTGTAATCACGAATCACACCCGCCGACTTTCGTGAGCAAATGGACATAACCTGTGCTTTCCCGCGCACAGAATCCTTCAGCTTAACACCCGTCAAAAGCAGCGCAACATCATTCGGATGCTTTTCACGTAGTTCTCTTTTCCTGTATTTTATCAAGTTTGACAAATACGTATCCGCATCTTCGTCCGCCTTTACCATGTCCGCCACGTCCCAGGTTTCTATGGCAACTAACGTAACACGCACATTAAGGGGTTTGAACATCGCATCCACCATGTTGACTATCTGCTTGGCGCGCAAATTGGTTTTAGTAAGGTTTTTACCAGAAGCTTCAAACTGCTTGTGATCATTAATTACAACTATCTCAACATACTTTGTTTCGGTGAAGACATCTCGACGAACTCTTCTATGGGCTTTAAATCTGGACGAACTATTGTAAAGTTGCCATTGGCTATTTATCACTTCTACATCATCCTTTTTTAAGCGTTGTTCAGTTAAATCAAATTCACTGACATTGAGATCTTTGATTCGGTAATACAAATGGATTTGGCAGTCTGACAAGTCCCGGTGTGGTTCTATATAGTAAGATATGTGCCCATCGTAAATCAGGCCTTCAATTCCATCACAAGTACTTAAGGACACCTTCGACCTTTCACTACCCCTGACGGTGCCGTGGTAAAAGCAGTGATTGGCGCCCTCGTTAAAGCGTTCTTCTTTTTCCGTGTAATGCGAAGTAAAAAGTCCGCGGTTTTGATACAAGTCCAGCGTAAATTTTCGTTGAAAGGCTGTAAATGTTATCTCTAGTTTTATACTCGAGGCTTCGCTCTGGAAAATAAAGAATAATTCACAAATTTAGCTGACATTAATTCAAAAAGTAAGCTGCCGCCGTTTTCAAAAAGCTTATTGGTTGCTGACTGAGTTACAGAAATGCATGCACAGAAGTGTGGGCCTCTGTATGGGTATTTCCTACGAAATCGAAGGACTAACACTATTGAAGCAGCGACGATCGTAGAGATCAAAGCGACGATCGCATTGGTATTCCAATCAATTGACAACCTTAGTCTTGCAGTGATGGCAAGGAAATCTGCCAAAAAGCGGCTGCATGTTCAGAGTTTTTGTTTTACTTATTCAGTAACCTGTTGCTCTGATTTAATATTTTTTTTCGTTTTTCCGTCATCGCTGTGGTGGCGCTGAGCTCCTATTGCACAGTAATTTTCAAGGAGTTATAATAACTCCTCTAGTGCGGTTAATTTAACTCCTTACAGTGGAGTTATTTTTGGGGAGTTATTTTAACTCCAAAAAGGAGTTTGAAGAATTCTTTTTCAGGAGTAAAAATGACCCCAGATATTGAGGAGTTAAAATAACCCCCAAAAAGGAGTTATCCTGTACCAAAAATTTTTACCTCCCTTGCAGAGTTAAAGTAACTCCGAAAAGACTAAAAACAACCCATGTAAGGAGTAAAACTATCCCCATTTTCGGAGTACTATCCAGACTGGGAGTAAAAAGAACTTTTTTTCAGGAGTACAAATGACCCCAAATTTGGAGTTAAATTAGGAGTAAAGCCCCCCAAAAAGGGGTTATCCTGCACCTAAAATGTTTACTCCATTTTTGGAGTTATAATAACTCCCTAAAAATTACTGTGTGAGTAGCGCTACCACGCAAAACAATTCTTGATATGTGACGATTTCGCCTAAAAGCCGACGATTTGATGGGAAACGCGCAACAAAATCGACGTGTGCAGGTACCCATACAGAGGCTTAGGTGTGGCTCACTCACTTACCAGTCTTACCAGATATATACTCTGAGGCGTGTTTTAAAAAACACTGCGCTGTCGTTTAAATGCCTGATAGCCAGACCCATGCCAGTAGTAATGATTAGTTGACTCAAAAGAGAAATAACAAACAAAACTACTTAATGAAAGATGAAGGAACACTTGAAACATGTTGTTTATGAAAAGCATAAGTGAAAAGTTTCCCTTGTGTCTACGAAATTTGAATTCAGATTTGAAAGCTTAAAAAGCATTTCAGTTTTAATTCTTTTTGTCTGCAAGTTGATGATTGGGAGCTCTTAAAATAACAGAGAAAATTATCCCAGAAAATACTTTTGAACACAAGAAAAGGAAACCAGGGTTAAATTTAACGCCGGGTTAAGCGCTATATCTAATCGGCCTTCGAACAACTGGACCCAGTTCTGTAGGTAAGGGTTATGACAGTTAGAGCACAGAATTGCGGTTTTAAGACTGTATGTAACTTTTAAAAACCTATAAAATCTGTCAATGCCAACCCGTGCTGTTTATTTTGATGCCGACAAGGTGCTTCTAGCATTGAGCCTAATTGTTTTTTCCTGTGGTCATGTTTGTTACTGATTACGCCACGGAAGGTGTTTCTAACTAGAGAGATAACTTTATTGAGTATGTGTGAAATCCTGAAGCGTGACAATTCAAATAAAAGCTACTTTTTCAATACTGAGCGGTAGTTTCTGATGATGGTGGGGCTTAATTGTGTTATTGTATAAGACATTGTGGTATTGTATATAAAACATTTGCGTCTATGGATGAAATGATGTAGAGATGTAGCGTGACCGTTCAAGACAGTACTTGTCTTCAGTTGTAAACTTCTTATAAAGGACTATGGAGAACTGATTTCGTGTGGTGCTATCTTAATCATACAGTTCAAGACGTTGGGTGCTTCCAATTCCTGTGTCTTTCACCCATGAAACCCAGCGTAAAGCGTGACCGATACAAATCAAAGCTCACATAATGTGTTTTCCTTACTTTTTGATGGAATTAAATATTAGTTCGTAATATGTCTTTTTCCACTTTTCGCAACTATTAAAAATAATGTTACGCCGAAAAAAAAATTGCTTAATGATCTTACTAAGAAAACCGCCGCTCTCTGATTGGCTGTCTCAAGTGCTGAAAATAATATGGTAGCTCAATAATTTTCGGAAACACTAATTCCACTTGCGGTTATAAAAATATTTATTTTTCGATGGTCGACTTTTAGTTATTTAACCAAGCATACTTAGTATACCAGCCTATAGCATTCCCTGTAACTATTAAACGCTGAATGGATCGGGTTATTTACACAGACTTAAGCTCGTTCTTAGACGATGCATAATGTAAACAAATCTATTTTATAACTATTAAGACCTCCAGCTGAGTGGCTAGAGTTATAAATTGCATCCCTATCAGTTAGTCCGTTCTGTTTTTGCAAATTACTTTTTCGCTCATGTACTTTGCTTAATGAAAGTAAACATGTTAGATGTGACTGAATTCACGAAAACAAACAATAAAACTCTTTGATGTGTCATTTCTGTTCTTTCAGCGACTAGCAAGTGTCAGAGAAGTACATCCGGTTAAATAAAACGCTTGGCCAATCGTATTATGAATATTTTATAGCACTCTTTGGCTACTCCATACCGGTTGAATTCATGTTTCATCCCTTCCTTTTGTATGTAAAAAAAAAGAAGGTTTTTGTGTACACAGAACAAAATTATAATTAAGGAATTCGTATTCAAAGTAACATCAAACTTTTGCAAAATTCCATTTGCAATTTTATTCAGTTTTCCACAGCTTTCAGAAGGGCTCCAGGGGCCGGCGAAACTCATAAATCGCGTGGATGGATCTCAGTTGCATTCACAAGTTGCAGAGTAAATATTATTGTTTTCGCTGACGAGGGATATTATACTTGTGACGACCGAACAAAACTGATACTTCTCGCAAATCCTAAATGAAAACGTGAACATCGCTAACAGACGCGTGAACGGAATACTCGTCTGGTTTCCTAGGTTGAAGTAACCCCCCATAAACCAGCCCGGGGGTGTAAACAGGATTAACGAACGTGATTCAGATCTTGCTTAATGGCATAAAGTAGGCAAGGTCTATCTATTACGTTCAAATCTATAGTTTGTAAAGATCAGCTCTCAAGTACTTACTCTTTGATTTGCTTCATCCAAATGTCGTCGATTCCTGTTCTTGGTTTTTCCGGATTTGATGTATTTTAACCGGGGCATAACGAATTGAAAATCTAACCGATCTAGTTTCGTGAAGCCCAATCCGTCAGACAGCCAGCTGCGGTTAACGCTGCTCTTCTCAAAACTAATCGTGGAGTGTATGACCAAAAACTGAAGCACCCACAGCGGAAACAAAACCACTGTTACATCCATTCGAGAATCGCTTCTTGGACGTTGATCCCTCTCTCATAAACAAATGTGTTTACTGAACGGAATCGATGAAGGTCAAAAACCCGCGACTGAACTAGAGTCATATGCAGAAATGTGAATGCTGCCTGTTATATACTCGTCAGCTGCAAAGTATCTTTCGTAATGTGAAACGAGCAGCTCAATATGGTCTCTTTCAGATCGCGGACTTAGCGAAACAGTCATCCCTTCTTACGTTTCAAACCTGAAAATTCCATCTATGAATCGTCTGATTCGCTGGCCGGAAATTGTTGACAAAAAAATGTTCTCCTCACGCGCCAGTCACCGTCCTTCGCTGCCTTATGACCTGATTTAATAGGACATAAATTCAAATTTTTAAAAGCTTGTTGTAGGCGGCTTGCTATTAATTACGCTGCCAAAGCACTTTCACATAATGAACATGCCACTCCAGTAGCATCGGCGAAAGAACTGGAACAAATTAGTGAGATAAAAAGGGACAAAGCTGTTGTTATAGATGACCAAGAGTCAGATCCGAAAGCTGAAAATCGACTGTGAAACTAGTGCCGATTTAGCGATAAAAACTGTTTCATCTTCTGTTTGTTTATATTCTTCCGTTGGTAATTGGTTTGCACTTAATCTTCTTATTGTCTTAGAAGCCCAGAAAGAACAGTATGCGAATATAATAAAAGGGAACAACGTTTTATTCAATGGAATCAGCTCTGACTTGGAAGTTTACATTAAAGTTTACATCATTTTGTCAGTGACTTTCGATCAGATTCTTATCTTGATGATACAGACACCTTTAACAATCCATTAAAGAGAAACATGCTGTGCCAACGATCTGTCACACGCAGCTCACCAAAACTGTCTAATTATTTGCTCACTTAGTCGTAATAGAGCCATTGTTGTTTTGTTTTAAAAATTACGGGTAGCAAATTCCGCCGATTGTACAAACCGCATTCATTCTTCAGGAAGCTGATGTGGCACTACCAAGTTCATAAAAGGATCTACATAAAACCTTTTTACATAGTTTCCCGGGCTTAACTTTGGCTGATGCGATAGATTTTTTTTGCTTTTTCACTTCACATTTTTCTAACATAGCTTTCTTTGTAGACGGAAATAGGTGCACTAAATTATCCGGTTCCCGCTTAGAATATTATTTAATGTTACTACTTCCACATTTTTTGCTTCCTTCACAAGTTTCGCCCCTGATCTCGTGCGAAATAACCACAATTCAGCTTTCAAACGATGAGCCTTATTTCATTTCCGTTAGGATAATAGCGTACACTGGAGCTCTCCGCAACGTCTATTTGCAATGGGCGACAGAGTGCGAAGGCTATTATAGAAACTGGACCGCCATATTGGAAGTAGACACCATTTTTGGCGCTTGGCAAAGGAAAGACAAAACACAGCGAGAATCACCGGGGTCAAGACGATAAAATGTATTTTTTTAAAATGCTTTATATTAGTAGACCTTATTAAGGTATCCGATGAAACATTTACCAAATCTTAAGTATAAGAGATTTATCAAAACAAAACGAGTCAAGTAACAGTTTGTACATTAGTTTGTAAATTGATCTTCCTCAAGTTAAAAGTCTGTGAAAAAGTTCGGTTGTATGTCAGTGGCGCACTCTACTGAAAGTCGGTCTGGCTTTACAGTTCAGGAGATGTTGTTGTGGGTTAAAAAAAAAAACGGAGAGAATGTAAGGACTGACCGTGGTAGAAAGGTGGCCGTTAGTAGAAGTTCGATGGTATTATTCTATATCACAGTTACACTCAGAGATGTCGGAAATTGTGCGGTGTTTTATTACCATTATCTTTGTAAACATGAGTTTAAGTTTCATTTGATTAAGTAACGTGATTTAAAAGAAGTGTTAAGTGACGTTGGAACCTGATAGCATTGAACTTTGGAACTGAAAGAAAAAGGAACAATAGAAAGGAGAAAATGTAATGTACTGTGAGAATCAAGAGGAGACGGGAAGAAAGAAATAAAACGAGTGAATCGGGATTTCTGTGAGTGTGTTAGAAGATCGTTCAGCTTTGGAGGCAATTCCTAACACAATTGGCACCTCCGACGGGACCTATTGGGATTTTAGCTCAAACAAGAGCAAGGGATTTGCGAAAAATCAAGTACATAGCGACGTGATCAAGGGATTCGCTGAGATTTGGCAAATCGGCCAAAACAACGCTAAAGCTGAAAAGGGCCAACGCGATGGAGGAACTTACGAAAGAATTTAACGGAAAGATTCTGTCTCTAAGATTCTCTCTGACTAAGAGTGATGAAGTGATCGCTTCCCAAAACGCAGAAGCTATATCGAGACACGAGGCACTATTAATGTCTAAATTGCAGTCCGCTCATACCGTGAAAGAATCCATTATCGAGCTGAAATTTACAAATGGTGAATCAGAGGAGGAGGTCAGCACTTGGGTGAAAGAGCACGACAAATTTCTAAAGGAAGCGGATGAAAAGGCCTTGGCAATAAGACAACTAGTGGGGAAAATGGAAGAAGACAAGCGACTGGCAGACAGGATGGAATCTGATAAGAAGGAAATGGCCCTCGCGAAGATGAAACACGAGGAGCGAATGAGCCATGAGCGTGAGCTGTTAGATCAACAAGTGAGATTTCAAAAGGCCGTAGAAGCCAGTCAGCAAGAACAAAATGCAAAGAAAACCGTGACTGCAAAGCTGCCAAAGCTTTCTATCACAAAATTCGACGGAACACTTGCAAATTGGCCGCCGTTCTGGAATAAATTCGAGGCCGAAATCGACAAAACGGAATTAGCGCCTGTGACAAAATTCGCCTACTTGAAAGAGCTAGTGGAGCCCAAAGTCAGGGCGGATATCGATGGCTTGCCGCTAAATACAGAAGGATATGAAAGAGCGAAAAACATAATAAAGGAAGAGTATGGGAAACCGAGTGAAATTGTCAACGCCTACGTCAATAACATTCTGGAACTCCCCACCGTGACGAACGCCGACCCGAACCGAGTGAATTCTTTCTATAAAACCCTGCTATTTAACGTCCAGTCACTGGAAACACTTGGAAAAATCGAGAGAGTAAACGGGATGACAAGAAGCGTGCTAGACAAATTGAAAGGAATTAAAGCCGATCTGGTCAGGGGACAAGAAAACTGGCAAGACTGGGATCTACCTCGTTTGACCCAGGCCCTGAAGAAATGGAGAGATGTAAACCCAGCGACTGAAGAAAATAACGTCGCAAACAAGTCTACGCTCCCCAAGCGCCCTGAGAAAAAATCTCCCCTGTACCATGCAGAAAATAGAAACCAGCGCCTTTGTGTTTACTGTGATGACGCCAATCACATCTCGCGGGATTGCACGCGCGTGTCCACGATGGACGAGAGGAAGAGAATGCTCGCGCGGAAACGAATGTGCTTTAATTGTACTGGGCCGAAACACCATGCTGCCGAATGCAAGAGTAAAATGCGTTGCCAGAAGTGCGGACAGAAACATCATACATCGATTTGCAACCAAGGAGACCAATTAATGACTGCCACCGGGAACAAAGGGCGTGTAGTTTATCCTGTTGTGAAAGTAAGCGTGGAGGGAGTACTGTGTCGTGCACTTCTAGATACAGGAGCTGGGAGTTCATATGCTTCGGCCGCGCTGTTAGAGAAACTTCCCAAGCGCCCTCGTGCAAAGGAGGTTCGTCGAATAGAAATGATGCTGGGATCGACCACACGTGAAGTAGAACTTTCCACAATCAAAGTACGCTCTACGGATGGCAGTGAAGAATTAAACGTTGATGTTACCAAGGTGGAAAGACGGGAATTGCTGATGATCGATAACCCACACTATCAAAAGATTATCAATTCGTACGATCATCTAAAGGGAGTTGAGATGACGGACTGCGACCCTAAGCCACATCTTCCAGTACATCTGATATTAGGGGCGAGCGAGTATGCAGCGATCAAGACGTCCGAACGGCCGCGCGTTGGACTGCCAGGGGAACCAGTGGCAGAGAAGACTAAGCTGGGGTGGACTATTATGTCACCGGGAACTGAGATTGACCACGGGAATATGCTGCTGACCCAAACGAGTCACGTGGACTATGCAGAACTATGTCGGTTAGACGTTCTAGGGCTTGAAGATACCCCTGAACATGATCAGCGCGCAGTCTACGCAGAGTTCCGAGAGCAATTGGTACGGCATCCCGAAGGCTGGTATGAAGCCTCGCTGCCATGGAAAGGTAACCACCCGCCTTTACCGAACAATAAAGAAGTCAGTTTGCGAAGGCTCAGCAACCTCCACAACAGACTTCGACGCTTGGATGTGACCGAGACTTATGCAGAGATCATCGGAAAACAGAAGTCCGAGGGAATAGTAGAAGTTGCAAGTGATCCGCCGCAGGGAAAAGAATTCTACATTCCCCACAAGCCGGTGATTCGTATGGGAGCTGAAACTACAAAGTTGAGGATCGTTTATGACGCCTCATCTAGTGCGAAACCCCAAGTTCCAAGCTTAAATGATTGTCTGTATGCCGGGCCGCCGCTTCAAAATCACCTGTGGAGTGTTTTAGTACGCATGCGTTTCCATCCAGTCCTTATCACTGGGGACCTGCAACAGGCCTTTCTCCAGGTGCGCATCAAGGAGGAAGAGAGAGATGCACTCAGGTTTCATTGGAAGACCAGCGAACATTCTGAAGTAGAAGTGTTGAGATTTACTCGAGCGCTGTTTGGTCTTGTGCCTTCTCCCTTTCTCCTCGGGGGAGTGATAGAGTGTCATCTTGAAACCTGGGAAACTCACATGCCACAACTTGTTGCTGAACTGCGCAAAAGCCTGTATGTAGACGATCTGATCAGCGGGAAACCAACAGTACCCGAAGCGCAACAGCTGAAAGAGGGAGCTATTAAAATCTTCGCGGACGCTAAATTCACACTGCACAAGTGGCACTCGAATGTTGCCGAGTTAGAAGGGAGTGAAAGAAGAGTCGAAGATGAGGGCACGTTTGCCAAACAGCAGCTCGGCCAATCAAAAGCAAAGACCGGTGGTTTGCTTGGACTCCCGTGGGACAAACAGGAAGACCAGATCAGTGTCGTTTTGCCTCAAAATGAGGTAGTCGCGTCCAAAAGAGCATTGTTGCGTAATCTGGCAAAAATCTACGATCCCCTTGGTCTTGCGGCGCCTTTAACTATCAAGGGAAAGTTCATCTACAGAGATGTATGCAACGTGAAAGTGGCCTGGGATGCGCCGCTACCCCCACAGCTAGCAAATCGGTGGACACGATGGAAGAAGGAGTTACCAGCCGAGGTCATGGTAGCAAGGGCCTTAACGTGTGCGCAAGAGCAGATTGAAGAAATCGAGCTTCACGCCTTCGGGGATGCAAGTAAGAACGGAGTGTGTGCAACAGTGCATGCAGTTGTGAGACAGCCATCGGGTGTGAGCCAGGGATTGGTTACTGCAAAAGCTCGACTAGCGAAGCAGGGGCTCACCATTCCGCGATTAGAGCTGGTGTCGGCGCATATGGCAGCAAATCTTATCACAAATGTAGGAAGAGCGCTCCAGGGTTTTCCCGTGAAACAGTGCTATGGATGGCTGGACAGCTCAGTGGCTCTCCATTGGATAAAGGGTGGTGGCGAGTACAAACAGTTCGTAGCAAATAGAGTGATGAAAATACAAGGGCATTCAGAGATCTATTGGCGCCATGTGCCCACCAAGGAAAATCCGGCAGACCTGGGAAGTCGAGGAGGGCAAGTCGATGACAGCAAGCTGTGGTGGCAAGGACCGGAGTGGCTTTCAGACAAAGACAGGTGGCCTACAGACATCGTGACAAGCGCTACTCCTGAGAGCCAAACAGAGGCTAAAGTTACCAAAGAACTTTTTAATAGAGCCACTGCATCAACTGACTGCCTTGATGATCTACTGGGAAAGTTTAGCCTGATAAAGACGTTAAGAATTGTCGCCTGGGCCGCGAGATTCATGCGAAATTCACGCCTAAAGAAACAAGAAAGAATGGCGGGTCCGCTGACAACCTACGAGATTAATGAACAACATCTGTTCTGGACCAAGCGCGCTCAAGAGATTCAAGGTGATGAAGTGACAGAAGACCGGCAAAGGCTGGGGTTAAAAGAGAATGAGCAGGGGATTCTCGTCTGTCGAGGTCGAGTTCAGGGACACTACCCCGTCTATCTGCCTGACATGCACCCCTACACAGTGAAACTCGTTGAAGAAGCCCATTGTCGTACTTTGCATGGGGGAGTCGGTTTGACAATGGCGCGCATCAGAGAGCGTTATTGGGTGCCGAGGCTCAGGCGTCTGACCAAAAAAGTGATTAAGCAGTGTTATGGTTGTCGCCGTTTCCAAGTTAGGGCCGCTGCTAGACCACCACCTGGAAATTTACCACGAGACAGAACCGAAGGAAATCGCGCCTTTCAAGTTGTCGGAGTTGACTTCGCGGGACCCATCAAGTACCGTGTGACCCAGAAGAAGGAAGGAAAGGCATACATAATCCTTTACGCTTGCAGCCTTACGCGAGCACTCTATTTGGAACTCAGCAAGAGCATGGAGACTAGCGAGTTTCTAAGAAGTCTAAAGCGCCTAATAGCCAGGAAAGGAAGGCCGGAGAAGATTTATTCGGACAACGCAAAAACGTTTGTTGCCGCAGCAAGTTGGCTAAAACAAGTCCAGCAAGATGAGCAGTTTCACCATTACCTGTCGACTGAGAACATCCAGTGGCAATTCAATTTGAGCCGCGCCCCATGGTGGGGCGGTCAGTTTGAGCGGTTAGTTGGCCTGGTGAAGCGTTCCCTTAACAAAACGATTGGAAATGGTCGCCTCAGATGGGGGGAACTTGAAGATGTACTCCTGGATGTGGAAGTGACCTTAAACAACCGCCCA
Source organism: Porites lutea (assembly GCF_958299795.1). Lineage (NCBI taxonomy): Eukaryota > Metazoa > Cnidaria > Anthozoa > Scleractinia > Poritidae > Porites > Porites lutea. Next base: position 2,764,946 of record NC_133206.1, read on the forward strand.
CTAGGTTACGTGGAGGATGATGTTCAATTACCTTTGATCACACCTAACAGTATGCAGTTCATCGGTACCACTATCCTACCAGAGAAGGAACCACATCGTGAGCTTCGTGATCTACGTAAACGGGCTAAGTACATGAAAAGGTGTAAAGACGCCATGTGGACCAGGTGGACCAAGGAGTACCTCAGAGGCCTTCGCGAGCGACATAACTTGAAACATGACGGGAAGGGAAGCACTTTGACTGTTGGCGATGTTGTCATAGTTCATTCGGAAGATCGAAACAGAGGGAAATGGCCACTGGGGATAGTAGAGAAGCTGTACACTGGCCGGGATGGAGTGGTTCGAGGAGTTAAGCTGCGGGCGGGAGGTGGTCACCTAGAGAGAGCAGTAAATCATCTCTACCCCTTGGAACTGTCGTGCGACCGGACGCCTTTGACACCCCAGGAACAGCTAAACCCGGAGGCTCGAGAGTTCAGACCCACCCGGGACGCAGCAATTGCAGCGAGAGTACGAATGCAAGATATTGCTGACGAAGAGCAAGCCAATTGAACATTGAACATTTGAATTTAAGACGACTCCGTGTAGAGTTTTGAACATTGATCCTTTGTTTCCTTTATCGGTTTCACTTACAAGAACTTTTAGTTTTGATTCAGTTTCTGGAGATAAACGCAACATATGCCTCCTAAATGTAGGCATATGGGGGGAGGGTGTCGGAAATTGTGCGGTGTTTTATTACCATTATCTTTGTAAACATGAGTTTAAGTTTCATTTGATTAAGTAACGTGATTTAAAAGAAGTGTTAAGTGACGTTGGAACCTGATAGCATTGAACTTTGGAACTGAAAGAAAAAGGAACAATAGAAAGGAGAAAATGTAATGTACTGTGAGAATCAAGAGGAGACGGGAAGAAAGAAATAAAACGAGTGAATCGGGATTTCTGTGAGTGTGTTAGAAGATCGTTCAGCTTTGGAGGCAATTCCTAACAGAGAAGCACGGCTACGAGTGCAAATATTCAGTATAGTTTAGTCGCGCGCATAAGTGTTACGGCCGCAATTGCTTCCCGGTTGTTCGGAAATGCTTTTAAATCGGTCAAAATATTCTTGCGTCCAGGACAAAAATTTCATGCGCAGCGCAACAAATGTTTCATTTTTTAATCACATTAAAAGAAACGGTGTTTCCGCAGCAACACTTTCTAGTTAGTGATCATGCCAGAGAGCACAAGCACCCACCACCATCCCACTTCATCGGGATCATTCCAATTCATTAAATTTCTCAAACTTGGCCCGGATGAGCACTTTCTTGAGACTGGAGTAGGCACATTGAAGCATTCAGGACAGGGGAAAAAAAACAACGAAGAAAGAAAATTTACCGCCCTGTCACATAATGGGACGTCGCATTTTTTATTTCAATTTATCAATTAATTTTATTTCAATAAATTATTTTAACCAAGTAATTTTTTTCTTGAGCACTCGCAGAGTCGAACATAGTTGTGCTGTAAACTTCTTGCTCGATTTAGACGAGAAAAAGCTGACCCTCTTTAGAGTAAATGATGTTGCATTAAATCATGGTTTTAGCCTTTTTTGACCTTTTCGACTGAGAATCACTGGAATGTAGAGCGAATATTTAGCATGAAATGAAGCATTTTTTAGATCCTTCTTCGCGTAGGTGCACTGACTTGGTTACCGATAACATACAAAGTGATTCCGGTATTATTACCTTCTGGTCATTAAAGACGTTTTTATCTTTCGTTTATGGAGAAAAACCTTTGTCCTGCGACATATTCCAATCTGAGTGTGTACGTGTGAGGATGATTAACTGCTTCAACAGCTAATTGAATTACCCCATGCAACGCTTTGACTGAAGAGCTTAAAAATGTATCAGAAAGTCAGCGACAAGAGAGAAGAAAGATGAATAGCCACTCAATTTCGTCTATATTTGATTGAAGGATTGTTTTATCTGATCGATCCATATTTGCTTGGCAAAGTGTCTGTGCAATTGCCATCAGTAGGCTTGTCTGGGCTAGCCATCCGTTAGATTGTCCATCAAGCTTACAATATCGAATCCGTTTAAAAAAACCTTCCTAGCTTGGCCAGCAAAATGATTTCGTTCATTCGATATGAAAAACGTGGGAAAAATGCATCAAATTATTTGGTGCTCAGATGTTACGCGGGAATTCAAGCCCAAAGATGACAAAGATCTTTTGAAATACTTCTTATCACTTTTACGAGATGTGAAATTTACTTTATTGGTTTACGATCAATATAAGCGTGCGTATTAATAACCTTAAGTACCATCTAGAGCCCCTTATAATCCGTCTATTATCGCGTGCTTATGGTTTAATATACATGACACGCCTCCGCATTTCCTAAATGTCCCCTAGAAGTGTCTTTCTTGTTCGAAAGGGATTACTAATTTTTCCAAGTTTACGAACTACACACTTCCCTCCTATCCATCGAGACAAGATGAAAGATAGATTTCTTTTATTTAAGTGGTAACTGCAATTTAAGGAGTCTCTATGGTCTGAAAAGCGTACCTGCGATTGTACAGTATATCGCGTGTCATACTACAGTATATGTTTCATAGCTGTCATAGTTAAGCAGGCTCATAACGGAATGGTTCTCAACTTCAGACAGGAAAATGGCTTAGTTCAGACGTGAAGCTTTTTTTCTTTTCTTTTTTTTTCCTTTACTCCTCCAGCGATACTTAATGATCAATAATTCTTGTCCGGTCCAGTTTCAGTGCAAATAACTCGATCATGTATTTTGGCCTCAAAACTGCAGTTCTGGTATTGCGGACATTGTATAAGCTATCCGTAAAATCTCGCGTGCGTGCAGACGAGGGCTTATCTTTCACTATAAGTGCCACTTATGAACAGTTCAATTTTTTCTTAAAATTGTAATCTTCCCCGGAGAACCCCACGGATATCGGCAAGCTAGTCCAGTTTGTTTTTGTCCCGGTGGAGGGGAATTGTGCCAAGAGTACCGGCGGGGATAGGAAGGAGACTCTTCTCAGTTCCCGGCCGTGTTCAGGTAAGAAGAGTAGCACGAATACCAGGAATTTGCGACCGAATAGTTGGAAAATGTTATAAACTCTCGAAATTGAAATCCGTATTCGTAGCTGCGTTTATTTATATAGAGGGTTGTTTGTCAAAACTTCATGTCGTAGTAAATCACAGAATAAAATACATGTTATCCGTATTAACACAAAAAAGCTTATTTGAGGTCGTTGAGGAAGAGTCCCGAAGGTAGAGAATAGCAAAATTTCGTGAGAATTCTCTGCCTATCCGTCTCAAATTTTGTTGCTCATATGAGCCACCGTAGACAATACGGTTTCAATGTGCCTGATCTAGCTGGATTTTTGAAAACGTTGCTGAAAAGCTGTAGCCAATGCAACCCTAGTTTTTTTTTCTTCTCCAACCTTAGTCCAAGGATTTTGCCTTCGAAAAATGGGAGTAAAGCCCTGGGCCGAGGTTGTTCTCTTCTCTCCTCCCTTTCATTTTCTCGCTCTTTCCATTTTTCTTTGCTCCTTTGTTAATGTGATTTTTGGCCTTTTCATCGGACGCAAAAAACTGCCTTTTGGCCATTTTCCAATCAATTGGCAGGCAAATTTTTCTAAGTTCGTCTTCAAAAATCCAGTTAGATATAAATTAAATTACCGTAGAAATACCACAATCAAAGCCGTGTACAACTATTTCATAAAGAGAAGTCTTTGTGTTGTTTTCTTATTACAGTAAGTTTCCGCCCTATGAACGCCATTTTAGCATGTTTCGTGGTGAGAACTGCCAGAACATCAAAACATGCTCAAATGGCGTTCAAAGAGCAGAAGACAATAAGAAAACATCACAAAGACATCTTTTATGATGTTTTATTAGACTCGAGGTCGATCTGTTGGAAGCTTGGTTCCCCTGTGGAAATACCCTTGCGGGCATAAGGTCCCTCTGATCTCGAGTAAGAAGCCCGAGGATCTCAAGTCCTTATGGAGTCAATGGAAGAATGGTGTTTGAACGTGACCAGGGGTGATTACCATTTGAAAGAAAAATCCGGTTGGGTTGTTGAAAGCATGATGGTAAGCGACTTACCAATTTACCGCACAATTGCAACATCCGTTGCGGTTTGAATGCAAAAAAGGGCGAATTTGTGTGTAGCGTGAGTCTGGAACCGAGAGGGAACCGAGAAATTGATAAATGGTAAGCAACATTCCGTTTGGTTCGTACCAACCGAAATGAATGGACTACCTCAAAACGTACTCCTCAATTTTCGGTTGGAATTTTCGAAAATTGAATTTACCATTTACCTCTCATCCGGAATTTCCGAAATTTTCTGTCAAATGGTAAGCAGCCCAGAAATCAACCAAGAAGTGCACTCAGTTCCCCCCGCCCCGGGATTCAGATTTGATGCAAGAAGTCGTGTGCCACTCATCTTTTCGAATCGTTCATTGGTTGCCCTTGAATGCATCACTTGAATAGCGGGGTTGTCAAAGCCGTGATTGGGTAAAACAAAAGAGCAATTGCGGCAAATTAGCAAAGTGATCATATTCCTAAACCGACTAAATCCAGCATGATCAGGAAGGAGTCAGGAAACCGAATAAATTTCGTGCGAAAATGGACGACGTCGAATGCAGGGAATGCTTTCCCGCTTAAAATTTTTCCACAAGAAGTATGATGGAATGCGGGACTTCTGCTGACGCCGCATGGCTTTCGATCATATCGGTGTTAGTGGCTTTCCAGGTGGGCAGCTATTCTAATTAATTTTATTATTTTGCCTTTATAAACGAACAAACCGTAATAGTTTCTGTCACGGATACGCTCATTACAGATTCAAAAGACTATCAGCTGTTCTAGTCCCTCGAGATCAAGTTTGCCGGTGTAATGTCAGTTGTTATCAATATTGTACCTGGGAATCTTTGTCTGATTGTTAAGTCGTTTACAAAGCGATTCTTTGTCACCATTTTGGCCGGGAGCCATTACGATTACCTTGTTATTATTTTATCACTTTATTCATGGTCTGCGGGTGGTATAAATAAAACCCGGATTAAAGAAATTGCAGCTGATCGTTTTGCCGGTGTCAAGCATATGTGTAATTGATCCAGACAAAATCTTGCTTCTTGTTTTGCGCAGTAGACGTTAAAGTCGAATGTACCTCGAAGGCATTTTAAAAGTATTGTACTTTCTTTGTTGCGTTGTGTTGTGTTTTACAGGGATTTAGCTTCGCTGTTTATCAGGCAGGGACTAGACCTTACAGTTCTTGGAATCCCCTTCTTGTACACACCCTTATAAACTTCGCTGCTGGATCAATTTTATGGTACTCTGTTGGATATACAATATCATTTGGAACATCGCAATGGGTAGGAAACTTGGGGGTGGGGGGGGGGGGGGGTGGCACTCCCTTATTTGGCCTACTAAAATAGGTACAGAATGTGCTGCTGTATAGGGTATGGTTTTCAGGTCTTAATCTTCAACAGGGTATGCAATTCCATTTGGTGCCTTACACAGGGTTGTTTTTTGGGGGGTCAAAAAAGAGCGTGAACGTTTGTGATTAATTGGGTGGTCTCTTGATTTAATTAGGGTAGCAAAGTAAACAATTTGTGTTAAACAGGGTCAGAGTGAGAAACATCCGTGTCACGCCACCTACATATACTCTCAGTCTAAGGATATAATTCAGGAACCTCTTTTTGAAGCGAGTTACATGCTCACAATTCCCTTTCATCCATTTTTAGGTTCTCTGAAATGATATGCAGTCTTTGCTGAAGGGAAACAAAAAATAGATGCATTTTTTGACAATATAAGCTTAAATGGTGTTGTAAGAAACTTTGCTCCACTTTGACTCTTTTCAGCCTGAGGTGAATTCATGTAAATGGTTACTGGCAACATATAGATGTACACTCAGGGGTAATCTGGCAGTGATTGGACTTAAGACTCTTAGTTGATCTTCCAGCAGGGAGTTAGCAATAATGCGTCAATCTCTTGCATGCTAGAAAAACTAGGGGGCTCTGATCGAGTGGGCCTCAATAATAATAATTAATAATAATAATTAGTATGCAATTTACCATTTTAGGGTTTAATTGGTAGTCTTGATGGTGCATTCTTCTTGGGTGTGTACAACAACTGTTCATTGCAACAGGATTCAGTCCCAGCAATTCCTTTTGCAATTTTTGAACTGATGCTTGCTATTGTCACACCATTTATGTTTCTGTCTGCTTGGTAAGTGAAATAACTATAAACAACCCTTATAGTCACTCTAAGTAATAATTAATTTAATTATATACAGCCTTCTCCCCTGAATATCCACAGAATCCTTCGGAATTATATCTATCAATATACTGTGGCATTCCTATGGCCATTAATTTGCCAAGTGATTCCCTTTGGTAGTTGTTGTTGTTTTTTTTTATGATCACAAATTTGTGAGCTATAGAACAAGACCAGGGGGCACTCCCTAATTTTTTGGCCTAAATGGACCAGCTGCTGTGCTGTTTAATGGGGTATGGTTTGGGGGTGTTAAGTCTTAAGCAGGCATAATGGGCAATGATATAATTTCACTGTTAAGCATCTTGAACAGGGAATTTTTTGGGACCTGTTGCCTTGAATAGAGTGTACGTGATGCGTGGTGGGATCTAGAGAAAGGCCATTAACTCCAAGTTAAGGAAATTTGGACTTTGTAGAAGACTAAGAACAGGGTTGGCAAAAGGAATGGATTTTGTCATACGCAGGATCCTCAGTGGCTTACCCAACATAGTTTTATGAGGCTCCGCCCCGAGGTCCAACCCCTTACCCTTTCAAGTACCATTTTTGGCAGAAAAGGTTCCCCTAGCTTTCATATACGGTACCTGTCACTGAAAACTGTACCCCTCCTCATCAACTTGTGAATCAGCCGAATTCCCTACCCTTAATTTATGTATTATAACTGAAAAAGGTACCCCTAATTGTATTTGTTGTGGTTCGATTTTATCCTTGGTTTAGATTTTATTTTCCTTCATTTCAAACTCATGATCATACATTGCCATACCCCAAAACAAGGGAAACAAAACTTAAACCAAGGATAAAATAATTGAACCACAACATATACAGAGTGTATGATGAATTTTCTTTTGATTTCCTCTTAGGGCAGAGAAAATAAGCATACTTGGTGCACTGGTAAGAACAAAAAATTTCTTTAAATCATTAATACACCACAGTCTTGAGAGAAAATTGAGTCATATATGGGCAGACTCTGTTTTTTTCAGCCAGTTGGAAAACATTAGAATACCAGCTAGTAAAGATCAGTTATTTCAAATTGATCCATTAATTTTCAAATGATATTTAATTTAAATTATGTTCTTTATAGCTTGTTTACCTGTTGTGGCCAATGTTTGTGTACTACCCCCTCACTCACTGGATTCGAGGAAAAGGATGGCTTCATGACAACTTTGGTGTAATGGACCAATCAGGAAGCTTGACTATTCATACTTCAACAGGTTAGACTATTAGACCAGAACCCAATGCAAAAGATTGTCTCTACCCCCATGAGACTACATATAGACTTGTAAAATTATGTAAGGACCAAAAATTACCCAGGATGTTTTGTTGCTATTATGGGGTATCATAACATGTTCTTTTTTGCTCTCAAAGAAAATTGTAGTCTGTACAATAATGTAGTTGTTTTGGAGCCCAAAAAGAACACCTGCCAAGTGATGTACCATACAGCTGTACTCCATACTCTATCTACATTGTCATTGTTATGACTACTTTTTTCTTTCCCCAAAGCGCTTATCATCCATACATGAAAGGGAATATCTGGAAAAATTTTGCTTGTGGAGTCCAGAATACTGGGCTTTGGAATCCGGAACACTTCTCAGGGAAATCCAGAATCCCTCTAAAGATTGGAATCCAGAATCCAAGTTCCCCTGACAAGAAGTGGAATCCAGCACCCTGGAATGTGGAATCCAGAATCCAAGACTGTCTTGGATTTCCTTACATGGGGCAACCAAGAATTCCTAGGAATAATCTATTTCTGTTGCGGCTCTCAGATTCCTAGGAATTCCTGGAAATTCCATTTTCCAATTACCATGAAATTTGACACCTCTGGTTCGTAGGAATTCTTAGCTCCTGAATTCACAAGGTTTATTAATAAAAGGCATCCTAACCCATTTGATCCAGTCTCAGGATTGTTACCACCAATGACCATGTTATTTTTGTCACGTATTTACCTCCTTACAACCAGTTGAAGCAATCAGTGAGACAAAAGCAATGCTAATTTTTGTTGACAGTCATTTAAAAAGCATAGATTAACATTTGATTGGTGTGTGTGATATCCAAAAGACTGTACTGTACTGTACTGTATAGCCTGAATTAAACTTTTACTGATGTACATGTCATCACGTACAAACAGTCATATAGTTCAGAGAGACTTTAATATCATGTCACCATACCCCCATCAAAACACAGCCACCCTGTTAATACAATTTTTTAGCCTTGCAGTTTGTGCAAGGTAGCCATGAGCCTCCACTGTACTCATGAGTTAACCATAACCCCCTAATGTGGTCTAATATTTTAAGATATACAAACTTTTTGTAAACTACTGTATTCAGCCCACACAAAATAGTTTGTTTACTTGGTTGTATTATAATTATTTTGATATTAATTTTAATTATACAATAATAAAATTAATATAATTAAACAGGTGTATTGAAATACACCTGTAATAAACACTCCATTCTCAATATGTTCTCTGATTTGCCTGTTTTTACATAACCTTCATTTCTCACCTTTTAATAATTAACAGTATCTTGTTTTCTGTTTTGGTCTTGTTAGGTTGTTCTGCTTTTGTCTTTACTCTCATCCTTAGACGAGTGCACAAGAATCTGCTAACAAATAAAAATCATGACCAAAGTGTAGAACAAAGACATTACCAAGATGTTTTGCTTATCACTGGAGGACTTGTCTCCTCTCTGGGATGGTAAGAAAAGAAACTGAGTACTGTCAGCCTCTTGTAATATAAGGCACCACAAAAAATGCGAAGATTAGTGGTTGCTCATGGGTGGTGGTCACTTGCGAGAATCAAACCACAGTGGCTCTCTTCTGAGAAGAAGTCCTGACACATCTTCTTTTAAGCAGATAAGTTTTTGCATGCAGTTTCCAAGTTACATATTTGTGTGTGACCATGTTGTCACTGAAAGCTCTTATACAATGAATGAGTGGCATTAAAAGTACATACAGCAAACAAAGAGACCATACTTCAAGTGTTCACTCACACTTTCCCAGTACTATTATATCTGGAAGTATCTGTCTTTTCCCCTCTCAAGAATCCGTGCCATTACAGTCAAGGCAGGTCAAGCGTACCCCACAAGATTCTATTAATGAATTGATTATTTGAAAAATGAATCAGTTAGTCGTTCCTGCAGGTAGTGTCAAATTCAAAGAACTTCTCTTCAGAGAACTTCTCTGTATTTGGTCAGATTGAAAATCTTTAAATGGATTAAATTTCTTAGAACACATTACATCAAATTGAGGGAAACTGAACTGGTAGAAAATTCATAACTGCCTTACGTATGAATTCACCACTCATTAGGCATGCAAGAATGGAGAGATGAATCTGAAATCTACAACTACCAACGAATTCAACTTTTGAGTAATAAATTGATTAATGGAATCTTGGGGGCTACACTTGACCTGGCTTGACTGTAATGCCAACAACCATAAATATCAATCCATGTTTCTCACAGGTATGCCATAAATGTTGGAACTGTGTACAAGTTTAATGATGCTGCCGTTGTTTCTCTTCTGACCTCTCACTTGTCAATCTGTTCATCTTCACTGAGCTGGCTGCTTGTCACATATCTAACCAGGAAGAACTTAAATATGGCCGATCTGCTGCAAGGCATCACAACTGGCCTTGTTGGTAAGGTTTTTTTCCCCTGGGTGATGGCGGCTACTCAACAAAGTTTTATACAGGGAGACTCCACCCTTACCCTTTTGTATAACATTTTTGATGGAAAAGGTACCCCTTTTGTATACCTCCTATTGAAAAAACATATTAATGGTATCCCTTTCACAAACCCATTTTTGAACTTTGCATCCCTTTTAACTGTTTTAAGTGCCCTGTCTTTGAAATACAGTGTGTATGAATAAATCACAAAACCAGAACGTTTTCTTGACTTATTCACAGACATAAAATGCATCTGTTGACCCTTTCGGGCCAAGTGGATGAAATAGCCATGATTGTGAGCGTTATTTATCACCCAAGATATTAATAGGTAATCAAATGGTATACGCATGAAATTAGGAAATAATTTCACTCGTCACCATTTGATTACAGATACTTACAGTTACTTGTTAGTGAATTGTAATCGTTGTCGTTTTCTTCTCTCTTTTTGTTCACGCTAGGTGTAAGCGCCTGTTCCGGCTCCATAGACGTCTGGGCTTCCCTGATAATTGGAGTCATCGTAGGTTCAATATCATGTGTTGTTTCCTTGTCTGTTAAGAAATACAAGCCATCATGGACTACTTATAGCTCGGGGAGGCATGATATCACTTATGTCCATGGTGTTCCTGGCATACTTGCGGCAGTGACAGGTATTTAGTATTTATGTTTTATTTTAATATTTAGGAAACAGTGATGATCATGCTATCAGGGTGTCAATCGTGACGTTGTATACATTTTATCTGTGTGTGATTTGCTGACCCATTTGAAGGAAAAAGAGACCATTTTTGGAGCAGGAATTTTTCGCTGTTTTTCTCTTTGTATCGTCACGGAGGTGTAGCAAAACTTACAAAGTTTGAATTTTGGAAGTAACGGGATCAATGAAACCATCAAATGAAAAGGTAAAATCTGCGGACATGGTAACGTAATGTACCAACAAATGGACCCATTTACGTTAGTATGAATGAGTTGGGGGCAGCTGCGGGTTCAGTCCTGGTTTCATCATGAACCAGTGAGGTCTCGTAAGATCATACCGAATGTAGTTTGTACGCTTTTTTTCAACTCAGATGATTGTGTCGTAGAGCGGTGAGATTAAGCCGTTGGCCTTGCGTTAATCCTTCTTTGGCAATTCTAAGGGGACATAAAATAACCCACACTGCTCTTCGAAAAAGCGCGTAGAAATGACTTACACCTCGGTGATTTGGCCTTCCTAGATCTTTGATATCACCTTGTTCAATAAAAATATCAAGGGATGGGTGCGTGGGTAATAGTCAAATAACAAATGACATTTTAAGGACAGCCAAAGGCACTGAATCTATCTCAATTAAAATATAATGCCAAGCGTACAAGTGAATTTTCGCTCCTTGTCATTGTTTTCTCTTGATGGTAAACTATTTTATCGTTAGCTGGCCTGTTCACAAAGTCTTCAAATGATCTCAACACCTCAGCTGGTGCATTTTATTCTAACGGGAAACAACTGGGTGTCCAGTTACTGGGCGTGGCTATCACTATCACGTGGTCTCTATTTTGGACGTACCTAATGACTTGGATTATAAGAGTAACTGTAAGTAATTTTTTCTTGACTTTTAAAACTTTGCACAGGCTTTAGCTGCACTTAAGAATAACACGATAACACACATATTATTTTGTCTCCAGTTAATTTTCAACAATCAGTAAAGAAAGCAAAAAAGATTAGCGGCCCTCATGAACGCGGTATTAAATTGGTTCTTTGGCCTAGATGAAAGCCGCTTTCGGTAGCCGTAAGCATGCAGCGATTTAGCAGAGACAACGTGAGGAAAAAGAAGACGGCGCTTGTAGGTCTAAAAACCGAATTGAGCAGCGGCATTGTTGCAAGTTGACACACGGCAAAAACTTGTCGCCTTCAGTCCTTTTCGCGCGCTTTTGTGTGCCCATTCTTCATTTTGTTTTCTTTCCTAAATCTGCCTCACCGCACGTCTGAAGATAATTTTCTGGTCTAAAACTTATTGTATCCCGTCCCGTCCCGTCCCGTGGTAAATTTCGTCCCAGAATCGCGCTTATACCACTTGTACAAAACTGTTCCATCTACCGAAAATTAAAACGATTATTCGCTTTTTAGACAGGAGCCAAGCATTGAAGCCACCTATTGCACCAATTCTAGCATTGATTGCTTATTTTTGTGCCGAGAGTCGGCCGGCATGCATTTCTCGTCGCATTGTCATAAGGTTCGAGCAACATTTAATTAAAAAGATTCCGACGGAAAGCGCATTGTTACCCATCGTTATTTTTGTTTTGTTTCAACTTCAATGTCACCAAGACCCCGTCCCCACAAATCGCCACATGTTTGAAACCGCTTATATTTTTTTTTACCCGGATTCAATTAGAGTGGACCTTGAATCACTTTGGAAGGCGGTGTCAAAAAGATGCGGTCTCGGATTCACTGATTTCGTGTGGGAGAAAGTCCGATTCATGTAAAAATATGGACGGTTTCAAAAATATCTGGATTCGTGTGAACGTGGCCCAGGTTTATTTCTCAAGTATGAATGAAATTTAATGGAACGGCAACTTGATTCCCTTGTGTAAAGTTGGCCTCGGGGACTAAGGGTGGCACCCGATAGGGGCGGTGGCCTCGGGGACTAAGGGTGGATAAAAGAGCATGCGCTATGAGGCCGAAGTAGCCAGATTTTGGCTACGCTAGCGCAGAGTTTGCCAGAGCTTCCGGAGCTTACGCGCGGAGTCAGACGCGTAAGCACTGGGATCGAGAATGTGCTCTCCACTCTGTTCTCCTTCCCATCACCCTTCGCGTTCCTATGTATCATATCAGCCTTTTTAACACTTGTCATCCTAAACTGCTTTATGATTAAATAATGGATCTGGATATTCAAAAAATTCACTTATCAGCCAAACTGTGATTTTTTTTTTGTCTAGGTAGGCTTTAACAGCTGCGACGTAAACGAAGTTTTAGGGCCGTATGAGCGACCCTTTCGGGATCAGAGTTCAGCATTGCCTCTGTTATGCAAAGAAAAGGAATCTCTTCGTAACAAGCTTTTTAAGGCGATAACTGAAGATGATTTACAAGGGCTTGATGCATTAGTTGACACACAGGTGTGCTTCGGCGTGCAGGACTTTGACAAACGAACACCGCTGTAAGTTCTTTAGCTACTATCCTCTTCCAACCCGCTTCTGAAAATGGACTTGACGAAAAGAAGAAAAGTTCCCAAGTTACAACACCTCTCAATAAATTCCATACCTTAGTAAAATTCTAAATTAAATTGGCGTTGTAATATATGTATTACTTATACGGGTGATTGCAGGAGTTTTTACCCTCTACACAGCTGAGGTGGAAATTTAAATTGAAACCAAACCTAAGCGGGCTACCTCACCCACCTGGGGTCCCCCACCTCCACTTAAACAAGCCCTAAATTTGGTAAAAACACCTCAATAAGTAGGCAACAAACAAGTTAATGGCAAATCCCTTATCCCTATTTACATCTAGAAGCTTTAGAATTGCGTAATTCATTGTCTGTCAAGAACGAGAGTCCAAAGACTACTGCAATGCTGAGTCAGAACAACCTGTATTGTTTTTTAAACATAACAATATTACGGCTGGACATACCAGCCTTCTTCAGGTTTACAGATGTTACTGAATTTATGGAGGAAGCACAATATTATATAGATGGAGAATGACGCAATAAGAAGTCTGTCTGTCAAGTATAAAAACTGGAACTGCACGTGGACGCCATCTTGGGTCAATGAGCTAGTTATGCGCATGCGTTGAGTTCTGTAGAAAGATTCCTGGTGACTTCCTGTGAGACCAAGGTCCAAGGAATGTGACAATAAGAAGACAAAAATTTGATTTTATTACTTAAATTTGCCTGTAACACTCAGCTCGGGCCAAAAATGAAAATTTTGGCTGCAAAATCTAGCCAAAAGTGCAAATTATGCTAACAGTACTTTTTTTTTTTCGGAAAATAGGTAAAAATTAATTTTGCTAGCACAATCATAGTTAGTAGAGGGGACTCTACTAACTATGGCACAATCTATCAAAGCGTACCGAAGGGGGTACCATTTTTCAGGCTTCAGGCAGAGTTCTAAACTAGTTATGTGGAATAAGTACCATTTGTCAATAAAAGGTATAGGAGAAGTGGTACCTTTTTCGTCAAAAATGGTATATAAAATGGTAAGGGGTTGGACCCTGGGGCGGGGCCTCCCCGTCTTAAACTTTTTTGCGTACCCACCTGGTTCCTATAGAAATTCCCGGAAACGCGCCCTTTTCGAGATAACTGTGGTATTTCCTCTTTAAGACTCAAATGATGCAGGGCATTCCGGTTCGCTGTGAATTCCAACTTTGCTTCTTTTGTTATAGCCACGTAGCTGCCAGCCGTGGTTATCTCCACTGTGTTAAGTTTCTTTTACGACAGCCTGGTGTCGACATTCATGCAAGAGACCGCTGGAGAGCTACACCGCTTTCTGGTAAGTCTGTTTTCTGTAAAATATCCAGTTTATAAAGATTCCAAAACAGCTTCTTAGAAATGAATAGCGCAATATAGCAACCACCACCTGAATTGCCTGGAAATTGTGGTCGTTACAAGTAGAAACAGATTCATAAGAAGTCCTTTTTTGGCTTTTTTGGATAGACATCGTTCTCGTAGTTGAAAAACCATGAGACAAAGGTCACACGCGATGGAGCCACAAAAGACTGGCGTGCCAGTCAAATCTTGCACCCTCGCACCTAGCATTCGCCTCGCTTGAACGGCTGAGTTATTAATAAAAGTTAAGTTGTTTATTGTAGAAGCTGTACAGCGCGGACATGATCCAGTGGTTCAGTGCCTGTTACGTCACGGGGCTAGCTGGTGTGAAGATGGAGTGGGAGACTTGCTGTGCAAAGCTGTAGGTTCGTTTTCAAGTCTTTCCGAACTAATGAAATTCTGGAAAGACGTAGATTTTATGTGCATGTGTATTTGCATTCAGGCCTATAAATCCTTAGAAAAATTGCGAAGGGTCAGTGATTATAGTCAAGTCAAGTTAGACTTATTTGTTATCCCACAAACCTAAACCAAGAGAGAATAAAAGGGACAGAGAGTGAAATGCCCAGTCTAACCCTTAAGTTATGTGAATTTGCCCAAAGTTATTTAAAGACCAATTAAACGTTTGAAATTAATCGAAAGGTTTTTTTCCGGATAGGTGCGGAAACTTTTATTCAGTTATGTCAAGAGAGAATTTAACAGTCCTCATTACAGATTTTCTGCGCGTGGACTTGATGACGTTTCAAACAATTGAATTTATACATATTTGCTGACATCCCAGGAATTAATCTTCTGTTTGATTACAACATCTAAAAATAACTTTATTGAAGTTCCGTCACATGTCCCGGCCAACGCCCTAAGATTCCCTCTCTGTGCCATTACTCTCTTGCCTAAACACAAGATAGTACGCGCGCTTCGATTGGCCGTGAGGAGTGTTTGCATGAGAGTACGTAAACATGGTTGTGTTTTAAGCGAGAAAAATCCGTATTTTCGAAAGCGTCTTTTTGCAAAACAATAACTGATTACGCGTGCAAATCTTCGTGTACAAGACTTTGCATCTGGTAAGAATTTCTCTCGTTTTTTCTCGGGAAAGTTATTTTATAAGAGCAATAGAAAACTTACCTGTGTTTGCATAGCCTGATGTAAACACTTGAGTGGTTGGGAGAATTCTCGACGATTATGCAAACGCCCGAATTCGTCTCGGGTTTGCATAACTGTCCCTAATTTTCCCAACCCCTCTCGTTTTTATTTCAGGCTGTGCAAACACGGAAAACGTTTTCTATTGCTTAACTAGTACAGCTGTTATTTGCTTTAAGGCTATATTACCCTACTTCCACGAGCCTTGTCACTTTCATTAGTTTTGCGATTGCCTTAAATGGCAATTGCATCAGAGGCAGCCGTCGACGTGGAGGAGAACAGTGTCTAGAATTTTCGAAAGCTCGAGAAAGGCTTAACATTTCGAATCTGTATAACCGTTCCATTCATCTGAGATATTCGAAGTTGTTTTTAGTAATTTAACTGCGATTTTCGGAAGTTTTATTTTTACATTTTATCACCAAGATCGGATATTGTGATTATTGTTAAAAAAAAGTCTCCTGAAAAATTCAGGAAATAAAGACAAACCCTCCCCAAGAATCTTTTAATGGAAGTACGGCTACGCCTTGTTCTCGAACTTTCGACCGGGGACCCCTTAGGGTGGCTAACAGTTTCGGATGAGACGAAAAAGCCACCCAAACTTTGGAGATGACCAAAGTTCCCCAAAGACATCCGAACAGATAAAACGTTTTCAGGGCAGCTCCAAATTAACCAAACAGACTTCTGAAGCATGGAGAAACCTATTTGAGACACTTCTGACGTATTAAGAGACGTTCTGTCGTTCGGTTTCCCTAATGACATCATTTGTCTCTTTTCTTCCTCTCTGTAAAGTGAAAAACAATCTCGACGAGCTTCAGCGGCTGGTGTTACTGGGTGTAGATGTCAATGCTCCAAACTCAGATGGCAGCACAGCGCTACATGTGGCGGCGAGTCTGGGCAGTAGAGGAGTTGTACAGTATCTTACTGAAAACAGGGCAGACATTAATGCTGTCGACTCCTTAGGAAATGCCCCTCTGAATGTGAGTATACTATCGTCTCTCTGTCTTTCCTTTCTCGGGCTTAGTACTACAGTTAAAAGATAATATTGAGCATTGACCCTCTGACTTTTGCGTTTTTGAATGAAATCCTCTATTGTTGCCATCAACTCAAATTAAAACAAGCGAGCAATTTCCCTGGGCAGTGTATTTCTAATATATTTGAGTGGATAGAATCATCTGATGGCACAATAGAATGAGAAGGGTACTCAGTGAACTTTTCCTATGGTGCCGTTTAATATATAGATTTAGCCAGGGCTAAAAGCGAAGCTCTAGTTAACATAGTTATGATTTACTCAAAGAGAATTAAAATCGTGTAATGCTGAAAGGCGACGGCAACAGGAAAGGCAAAAAAAATCAATAGGTCTAATCAGCAAACAACAGCAACAACTTGGTTTTCGCGTGCAGCACACTTTTTTGTACATTTCTTTGCCGCTGTTGTTGCAACGCGAATCTTCCTAGTTAGATGTTTTAAGGAGGAAATGTCGTCGTGCACACAAAAAATTTTGTTGCGTGTGTTCCTGTTCGCTTTTTTTCTCACTGCCGCTCATTTTCAACTTGCTGGCCACTAGCATTTCTTATTTTCTCACCGCCGGTACAAAATTTTTATGTTCTTCCAACGAAATTCGTCTCCTTTGCTTTTTATCTCCCGCAGTCTAGCTCTCTGTCGCTCTTGTTATTGTTGAGTTTTGCTAGCCTGTCGCCTACTTTCTCGTTTTCACTGTCTTTCTCTTTCTCTATATTCCAAATTTGTGGACTTGACAGTTAATCTAAGCTTAATACTTTAGAGAACACGGATATAGAAACAATTTCCGCTTTCCATTTTATTTGTCTTTGTTGACTCTTTCATTGTCTCTGCTTCACAAGACGCGGTCGGCCATGCAATTTCCCGCCAAAAAAATCTCCAGTTGCATTTGGGTTGCTATACCTGTTGATAGAGTTACTTTACAGTGGTTTGCCTGTGGTGCGAACAGACGCGCGGTCATTCGGACGTACGGTCACGTGACTACAAGACACTACCAAAATTTCTCGGATGCTTAGAGAACCAAATTCTCTTACCCATGGTGCTCCGCTATAACAGGGTTGTTCTAAATTTAAGTTTCACTCATGGATGCAGTCCTAAAGGATGGCCACTTCAATGAAAGTAGCCTGTGCAGTAAGTAGCCTGTTCACAGGCTATAATGAAAGCTATTTAGCAGCTCTTTCACATGGTGATGTTTATTTTGCTGTATTAGATTAGGACCGTGGACAAAACTTGTCATGCGACTGTTATTTCTTTTTTATTTCACTTGTTTCTGATTGTTTTTTGTGAATCTAGAAAATCAGCTTGCGGTAACTAACCCCTCTGTTCTTTTAAAAATTCCTCGAGCGCAAATTTGTGTCAACATAAAAGTAATTAATCAGAGTTTAACCCATTCGCTACTGGAGATTTTGCTGAAAAGCGCGTTTTGAAGCTAGTCGAGTGGTTTTCTGGTCACTGTCGTGCTATGAAGAGCTAAAACTTACCACAAACCGGTTTACAGGTGGTACACTTCGCGGCCTTCTAATCCAGATGCAAAATATCAGCTTGCGAAGTTCGGGCATGCGCAGAAACAAAATTTCTCTCCTCCCTTCTTTTTTCGCTTTTCTTGCCTCATTTTTTTTTCTCTTGCTGAGCATTTAGTAGGCTTCATTTTGGTGGGAAGAGTTTTTAGGAAAGCTTTTAGGATCTTAGGATTAGGTTAGAGGAAAGGTAGGTGAGCAATAGGACAAGATTTTCATGGAGATTTTCAGGTCAATGTCACGTGGTTTTTTACTTCTTTCTCCGGTGTCCTTGACTGAATTGTGCTCATTCTGGTATGGTTTGAAAGATCTCTTCACTCTGCACAAGTTAGCGAAGAAAGTTGTCCTTGACCGTTAAAACTGATGACGTCACAAAGGGTAGAAAGGACCTGGATCCACACGGGCGGTTACGGGCGGTTCAGGGGCGAATGGGTTAAGATACCACGATGGCTACGACAGGAAAAACGCCTCTCACAAAGTAAATGGGCGTTCTTTCAATCTTTATTTCCATTATTCCAACTTGCTCACTGCCAAATGTAGTGGGGCAAACTCACCAGGAGTTAAGAACCAGAATTCTTAAAAACCAATCCAAGTTCTTCGTCATTTGTTCAAGTTCTCCATAAAACTTCAAATTAGGCAATTTCACGTCGTAGTGGTGGAGTGACTGCAAAGAAATGTACCAAAAAGTGTGATGCACGCGCAAAATTGTTGTCTTGTTGATTAAGGCTATGTTCACGCTATACACGATCGTTTTTGCGCCGCTACAGAAATCATATCGGATTGGGCTTCTGTTCACAGACAAGGACGATGATTTCGGCGCGATTTCTGTAACGGAGCGAAGCCTCGCCGATCTCGAAAGTGTAGCGTCACATATCGGAGAGGTTTTGTGCCATACTTTGATGGAGTGTGAATACCTATTCGACCCCTCGCGGAAGTAAATAAGTAGGAGCGAGGGCTGGAATTTACTGAAACGGAAGTAAATATTCAAGAGTGTTGACTGGAATTTAGTGCACCAAACCCTCTCGGCCAACCACGCGGCCCTGGGTCGTTGCTGTTCACACTGTACCGAAAAGCCTCTCGTGGTGCCATGAAAAGCTTTTGGGTACAGTGTGGACATACCCTTAACAAGGAGCCAAGTAATCGGCTCCTGCCTTAACCATTTGCTTTTTTGACGTTTTCGTTGCCGTCGCCGTCGAATCACAAGATCATGCCGTTGACTCTCCTAAGATGCTGTCAGTTAAGTATACTACCCGTCCCGACCTTTCTCTTGACCTTGTGTTTTCCAGTACTCAGACATGCATGAACACCGCGCGGTCAGTCAGTTACTTGAGGGACTGGGAGCCAGACGGTTATCACATCATTACAGCATGCATGAAATCTGTGAAGTAGCGACAAGTGGAAACTTACAGATGCTTCGTCATATGGTTCATAATGGAGCGACGGTATGCTACAGAGATCTGAACAAACGAACACCGCTGTAAGTTTCTTTTCTTTGCACGTGCAGTATGAGATGTAGCAGAGAGTCCACTCCTTCACGTCATTTTTCTCTTACCGTGAGAAACCTTTCCTAGCAGGGAACCAAAGCTTCTCACGCACACCATGAAACTATGAAATTTACGAGCCGAATCAACTATTTTACTAAAAATACGTGACTCACAGATCTCGCGAGGCAGAGGTTAACATGTGACCATTAAGCATTTTAATTTACAAAGTGAGGTTTGAATTATACGGTAGTGTTAATATCTACTAGTATGGCGTTTACAGAATACTATGGTGTTCTATTCCCATCAAAGTTTATTGCTGTTGCATTCAGTCGAAGCTGGCATGCTCACAGGGATCATGACACGTTTGTTAACTCTTCAATATCATAATTTGCCACAGTGGTCTTACGGTTATACAAGGTCTCCCATTTGAGACTAGCTTCCAAGCAAGCTGAGGGGCTTATTTTTGTTGTTTCTCTGTATGCAGGCATGTTAGTGCGGCTGAAGGTCATTTGGATGTAGTAAAGTTTCTGCTGTTGCAGCCCGGTATTAATATCAATGCTAGAGACAAGAATGATTTCACTTCACTTCTCGGTAGGTGCTGTGTTTTCGTTTAGCTTTCTGTGTACTTTTCATAGTTTATCTTTTTCGTTCGAACGCGTGTAAATAACGGGAGCCTGGTATCGGGTGCTGTGGTCAACAAGGTGGGACATGGCGAGGTTGCGTAGCTATATGGGATGCTAGTCTGCCCACTCCTCACTCTCCCCTCCCTGGCGGTATTATGTTCTGTCGCTCTCTTCTCCCGTTACATAATTCCCAGTCTTCTCTGTGAAATGTCTATGTTTCAAAGATAACAAAAATGTTGTCGAAATCCGAAAGCCTGTGTAGTAAACTCCCCGCGTACATTTTGTATCCCCAACATTGACGCCACTTCTGACAAATTAATAAACCGAAAACCGAGAAATAGAAAAAATTCTAAATGAGAAACCAAATGTATTTATATTTGCAATTAATGATTCAGATTGAAAGACCGTGTTCGTTTCATGGTCGTCTGTAGAGCAGATGGCATGGTTCATTTATCCGTTATCTAACATTTCTAGTTATTTTCCTGGGTAGTTTTACAATCCTATTTATGCATCTTATAATTCGTTAAGTCCCAACACTTTACAACTAGTGTACTCAATATTTAATTAACGTGTTGAACATAGTCTATTTCGCAAAATGCAGACAGTGTTAAACCAAACATAAGAGAACAAACAGATCTTATAACGTTCTCTTGGTAGCATTATTTTTATAATTCATTTACCTAAAACCGTGTAATCTTGTCAGCTGTGGCTTTCTTCTCTGCTCTTTCATTCAAATCGTAAAATGAACAACGATTTGTTGCTGTCTTTTCGGGAACATAATTTAATGACCAACGAGTCAATCGGAATTTTTACCCACAAAATGTTTCGAATTATTTCTTATATACTATGATCTGATCCCTCGAAAGTCCCGGTAAGGTTTCGGGGCCGGAAAGCTGTTTTGTGTTTGCCATATTTGCATTTACAATCAAAGTTTCAATTATTTTGAAATTATACAATAACTAAACTATCAGTTAAAAAGGCAAAATTGACTGGTTGGTGAGCTAGGAACTGTGCTACTATTCTACGGGTTTCGATTTTAAAAAATTGCCTTCGAGCGCGAAAAGTTTCCGGTTGGGGCCTTTTAAGGAACGTACCCCTGGGACGTTTTTTCTTCGCCCCTTTCTCTCCGATAATGAATCCGAACAAAACTGCACAATTTGAAGGTCAAAGCACTTGTCCCATTTTAAGTTTAACACTATCTAATTTTATCCAAGGAGAAGAGAATTAACACCTATGAGACTAATAAGATTTGCCTGGACGAGATCTTAATGTTTTCTTTGTAATTAAGTAGTATACGAAAACCTGTCAAACTTATAATTCAAGTATCTGGATGTCAAATTGAAGTTAACTTGTCAAAGATTATTTAATACTCCCTCCAAACTGTGTTCAAGACATTAAATTTAACACGCGTGCCCTGTCCACACGTGCTGGTTAAAATCTTTTTTCGTTGCAAACTCACTTTTTAATGCCGTTTGACACAGTTCCACAAAAAGTGATGGAAAAGTGTATACAGCGAAAAGAGAATATGTCTTTAGGGTTTGGGGATTTCGCAAATACGAATTGAAAGGACCCATAACATAAATGTTTTCGAAACCGACGCAATAGCAAGAAGAAATAATAGTTTGATCGTTTTGTTTACTGTCTTAATATCATGCTTTATTTTATGTTTCTTATAAATAATGAGAATTCAAAACTACATAGTGATGCGAAATATATTTTTGTCAACTGAAACTGAAGCTTCCTGTTATGTTTCCTTTTTAGCAAGCTCTTCTGTTTTTACGCACTAGAATTAAAACTGTTTTACATATTTTGTCGGAAAATATTTAGGTCTGTTGCCCTAAACATTTCTAAAAATGCAAACCGTTTTTCTTACAGCCTAACTTCTTTTTCTGAGGATAGACCTTAGACCTTATCGAACTCTGTGGGAAAAAGTTTCCTCCTTCCTTTTTTAACAAGCTCTTCCATTTTCATGTAGAAAACGTACTATTTAATACCGCTTCTAAATTTTGTCGGAAAGCAATTAGGTCGGTTTCTCTAAACATTGTGTTTGAAAAATCAAATCATTTTTCTCACTGGCTGCCTTCTTTTAAAGGTACTTTTGTGTCTGTTTATCCGTTGTAAATTCCCACGATATGTGCTACACCGGGGAAAACTATAGAGGTACCTTGTTGATCCTTGTTAAGTCACTTGTTTAACGGATGTCTTACAAGACGTGTATGTCTAGGTTGATATTAAATACGATTAAATTTTACAAACAGCTGGCATTTGAAAATGCGCTCGTCTCGTCAAGAAACCATTGCTGAGAGTTGCGCTCAGAAAACATCGAGCATGCACACCAATCAATAAGGACAAAATCGTGATAAAACTATTTCAACAGTGAGTACTTAAAGCCTTTAAGTAACTTCTGCGCCTCAGTCAAATCAGTATAAAATGAACTTAAGCGAAATAGATTCAGAGAAGATCGACCCAAGCGAGTTGCCCTCAGTGTACTCTTGCCCGCACGAACCAGTCTATACATGGATTTTAACTGAAACGGCCGCTTTCTATGTTACAATCACCACAAAATCTATCGCTAGTCCTTTCGCGGTGCTGTTAAACCTCTTAATTATCGTTGCAGTGAGGAATCGAAGAGCTTTGCAAAAAAACTCAAACATTTTGTTAAGTAGCATGGCCGTTGCGGATCTTCTAGTGGGTGCGGTTTCGATGCCTCTAACTATTGCGTCGGATATACTTCTCCTCCGTGAGAAGTTGAGCCTTAAAATTTGTAAGATTGCAGGTGCAAATCAAATAGTGCTTTACAGCGCCGTTAGTTCATCCTTTTATCATTTGACTTTCATTGCCTGGGAACGCTACGTAGCGATAGTAAAGTGGACCAACTACAAGAACATTATCACAAAAACCCGCCTCAAAATTTGCGCAGTGGTGGCGTGGGTGCTTGCTGCTATAGCGGCTATTGTTTTACTTATCTTGAGCGTTGCTGAGGTCGATCAGAAGGTCATAGCTGGCTTGAGTATTTTCTCTGCTAGTAAGACGGTGCTTTGTGTCGCCATTATCGGTTATTGCTACATTACGCTTTACCTCTGTGTGCGCAAACGAAAAAATAACGAGATCAACGAAGTTTCTGTGCGAGCAAACGCCAAGCTGGAGAAGTCCATCGCCAAAGCGACTGGCACAGTTACAGCGGTTTTGCTAGTCTCCTATGTCCCGTCAATCATCGCTCTTTTCTTGGGAGATGCTGTTCCTTTCCTTCGTACAAGCTCATATTTTCGTTGGTCGGAGTTGTTGATCCAGATGAATTCCTTTTTCAACCCAATAGTCTACTGCTTCGCGATGAATCGCACCTTCAGAAACGAGGTTCTTGAGATGATTAACTTGAACTCTGTACTACAGCTTGTATCACGTCCCAAGTTACCTAGTGTTAAACGAAGAAGGCAAGGACGTGAACCAGCTGTGGTCTGGGAAGAAGAAAACCAGCTTCACGGAGAAAAACAACAGCCTGACCGCCTTGCCAGACTTAGGTCATGTGATTCAACTGAGCTTGCTGACCCTCGTCCGATCCCTGGCGCCGTCGACTGTTCTCCATCTCCAACGTCTGAAGATCGCCGAGTCGTCCACGTCGATGTGCACCAGCCCAGTTTCAAAAAAAGAAAGCCATTGTTTCCCCAGTTTACTGGTAACTCCAATGAAATCAATCCAAGTCAAAGTGAAGAAAGAGGCGACGAGAGCTCTTCTGGCTGCACCCCACAACAAATGGCAGAAAGACCCAAACCATCGTGTAGTGAGGAACATGACATCTGTAGTGATGGAAACGGACCAAAAGCCGTGGCAGATGTTACTACAAACGAGGAACAAAGTCAATTTCATGACAACAATGATCGACCTCTTCCCACCAGTGAGCCATCAGAGCTGACAAGCCTTGCTCTACTTGGTAAAGAAAACCGGGCTATCTCAGTCCATGAAGATCGAGCTATACTCAGCAAGCAGAAACCCCAATTACGATACACTGGGGAGTCCACAATTAAGAACGCTGCTAAAACTGAGGACGAAAATGATTTTCTTAAAAATTTCCGTGATGCTTATGTTACAAGAGAAAGGTCCTGGCCTCGCCGAGTCCCTCTTGAGCTTACGCCTGTTTTAGGACGGCGAAATATTCAACTGAAAGGGGAACGTATTAATCGTCCAAAAACACGGTAACGTCAGAAGTAAGACTAGTGCAGTTAATTAAATAGAGGATATTACACGGTGGCGGGAAGATATGAATTTTCTTTTCGAGTGGCAAAACAATATTTTACGAACGAGCTCAGCGAGTGAGTAAAATATTGTTTTTGCCACTCGAAAATAAAATTCATATCTTCAAGCCGCCGTGTAATGTTCTTTTTATGATAAAGACAAAAAGACATTGATGAAATAATAGAGGGAAATTACCGAAATTGCGTCATCGATAAACTCACGTGTGAGATTATGGAAAATAAATCACTCGGGTCCCGGAATTTTACGAGTGGTATATTTTCCAATAAAACACTCTTGTCTATATAATAAACCAGATTAATCTCTGAGATAAAAGGGGTAGTGTTGTTAGAACATGTCTGTCAAGTTTTTTTTTTCAACAAGGGTATTACAATGCTTTGTTGAGAGACAGTAAAAACCCGCGTATAAGAACCTAGATTTTAAGAACCTGTTAGGCTAAGATTGTCCATTAAGACTCCTTTTACACAAGAACCTGTTTTAGCCTACATTTTTGAAGCCAGGTTCATATTTTGAGAAATTCAGTCAAACACTGAATACATAAATTTAATAGAACAAGCTCTATCAGTTAGTAAAATGTATAAACTTCATAAATGGCTTTAACATGCTTGGATTAAAGGGATTTTCCTACCGTATTACAATATTATGCATGCAATACCAAAAATAGGCCCAAAATAGGCCACACCCACAAATGACAAACACCTTATGTACTTTTAAAAATAAGAACCTGTTTAAGAACCTGAGGAACCTAATTTTCCAGTTAGTGCCATTTTTATACAAAGCTTTAGTTCTTAGCCTAGCTTGGAAAAGCTTAGGCTCTTTTACGAGGGTTCTTACAGTATTCAATCCTCTACGATAAAATCAGATGATCTTTTGAAGAAAGAACAAAGGGCAAACGATAGTGACAGTTTCAGTTTAGAAATAAGAGATTAAGACTTAAAAAGCGCGAATTTGTTTGCTCTCGGCCATCAGAGATGTTGGTGAGAAAGTCTCTTTTGCAGAGGCGGCGGAGCGTTTTGAAACTTGATGGGGGGGGGGGGCGTCATCTTTACACAGCCATGCACATAACCCTACTCAAATTTTCCAAAATGCCCTTTGCGTTGTTCCTTGGCACCAGGAAACCTTTTTGCAATCTTCACAGTGTCTTTAGTGTTCGTAATCCATTTCCGACAATGCATCCGTAGGCAGTTGTTCAGGCGGTCCTGCTTAATGGTGCCTCTTAGGTAGTTCTTGAGTCGTCAGCATAGCGGGGTAGAAGATGTATGGCGATATCACAGATAGCTACAGGTTATGCCAAATACATCCGTTAGAGTTTGTGGACCTCTCCTAACAGTGGTTTTGGGCACCAAAACACGGGGGGGGAGGCTCTGCCCAGGCAAAAATATTTTTGCCTGAGGGGTGGCTGGGCTACCGGGCCCCCCTGCTCCCCCGCCTATGTTTTGGATTTTTTTTTCATTGTTACTGACAAAAGATGACGCTGTCCTTTTAAAAGTGGCCGTAGTTTAGTACCTGACGCAGTCATAGCAAAGCCATATTAGTAGATTAAAAACTGTTATTGAGGATTAATTTCCATTATGATGTATGATAATGATTCCGAAGCAATGGAAAAGGAAAATTAAACAAAGTTTAAAAGTGAACCGCAAGTCAGACAAGGCTATAGAAAGAATGAACCTTGCATGTCAAGTTCGAGCTTTGACCAGTTAGTGTTCTAAACATGGTGCGCCCTCCATGGAAGTGTCAGTATCTCTTAAGGTACAGTAAAACGAGCAAAAGAAACGTGCAACTTGTTTTGCGACATTGCTGTAAAACGAGTTGAATATCGATGTTGCGCGATTTACTAGCCACGTTCAAACTTGTCTTGCAAACAATTCAGGTTGTTGAACTTCGCGCCTCACTCTACTATCCTAACACCTGGAACAGACTAAACAGGAAGGGACCAAGAGAATTTCAAATGTTGGAAAAAAGGAATTTCCATTCCCATGCAAAATACGCATGATTTGCTCGTTGGCACTCTATCGATAGGTGTACGTAGTTTATTTTCTCTGGTAAGCGTTGTAGACCATTGTACACTGTGAAAATGAATTGAGTCCGACTAATTAAGTTCGACGTCTGAATCAACTGTCGAACTGGCATCATTTGGGTCGACCTGCATGAAAAGTTATCGGCGTTTTCCTGAATTGGGCCTGATTACTGCAATTTTTCTGAATATATACGTGGACAAACAAGATGAATTAACTGCATTCTAAAACGTTTGCTTCAGTTCATTAAAGTCCTGAATTGTCTCGACTGGGCTTTGAAATTGAAAAGAGTAGACAGTATGGTTTCTTTGGTATGGCGCGGATTCTTGTTTCTTTGATAGTTAATCTTTTACTTCGGAGGCGTGTAAATAACGGGAGCCTGGTATCGGGTGCTGTGGTCAACAAAGGTGGGATTTCTGGGAACTTGGCGAGGTTGCGTAGCTATATGGGATGCTAGTCTACCGACTCCCCACTCTCCCCTCCCTGATGGTATTATGTTCTGTCGCTCTCTTCTCCCGTTACATAATTCCCAGTCTTCTCTGTGGAATGTCTGTCTTTCAAAGATAACAAAAATGATGTCTAAACCCGAAAGTCTGTGCAGTGAACTCCCCGCTTACATTTTGCATCCCCAACCCCACTTCTGACAAATTAATAAACCGAAAACCGAGAAGAAAAAAAAATCTAAATGAGAAACCAAATGTATTTATATTTGCAATCAACGATTCAGATTAAAAGACCGTGTTCGTTTCAAGGTCGTCTGTAGAGCAGATGGCAGATGTTCATCCGTTATCTTGGCAACTAATTTTAACATTAATTTTTTAGCTATTTTCTTGGGTAGTTTTACAATCCTATTTATGCATCTTATAATTCGTTAAGTCCCAACACTTTACAACTAGTGTACTTAATGTTTAATCAACGTGTTGAACATAGTCTATTTCGCAAAATGCAGACAGTGTTAAAGAAAACAAAACATGAGAGAACAAATGAAATATCAACAAACAGACCTTAAAGCGTTCACTTGGTAGCATTAATTTATCTAAAACCGTGTAATCTTGTCATCTGTGGCTTTCTTCTCTGCTCTTTCATTCAAATCGTAAAATGAAGAAAGATTTGTTGCTGTCTTTTCGGGAACATAATTTAATGACCGAGTCAATCGGAACTTTTACCCGCAAAAGTTTTCGAATTATATCTTAGGCCATCCCCATAAAATGTTTCGTTTCCCATCGCCCGACCGACCCATTTTTTTGGAAAAGTTAAAAAAAACAATTGAAACAAAAAATTTAACACCAATTGTCTTAATTTATCATCGATGCTTCGTTTTTGTAGCCCTTTTAGACATTTCATAGTCCTGTTAATATACATGTTTTACCATCTGATTATATCTTGCAGACTAAACGTGAGATTTAATATGCAATCATGTGTTCATTCTTTTTTTTTTTTTCGCCCGACCGACCGACCCACCTTCACGAGAGGGAGGGCGATGGGAAACAAAACATTTTATGGGGATGGCCTAATATACTATGATCTGATACCTCGAAAGTCCCGGTAAGGTTTCGGGGCCGGAATGCTGTTTAGTGTTTGCCTTGTTTGTATTTACAATCAAAGTTTCAATTATTTTGAAATTATACAATAACTAAACTATCAGTTAAAAAGGCAAAATTTACTAGTTGGTGAGCCAGGAACTGTGCTACTATTCTACGGGTTTTGATTTTAAAAATTGTCTTGGAGCCCGAAAAGTTTCCGGCCGGGGCCTTTCCGGGAACGTGCCCCGGAGATGTTTTCTCTTCGCCTCTTTCTCTCCGATAATGAATCCGAACAAAACTGCACAATTTGAAGGTCAAAGCACTTGTCCCTTTTCAAGTTTAACACTATCTAATTTTTTCCAAGGAGAAGAGAATTAACAGCTATGAGACTAATAAGATTTGCTTGGACGAGATCTTAATGTTTTCTTTGTAATTAAGTAGTATACAAAAACCTGTCAAACTTATAATTCTGGTATCTGGATGTCAAATTGAAGTTAACTTGTCAAAGATTATTTAATACTCCCTCCAAACTGTGTTCAAGACATTAAATATAACACGCGTGCCCTGTCCACACGTGCTGGTTAAAATCTTTTTTCGTTGCAAACTCACTTTTTAATGCCGTTTGACACCGTTCCACAAAAAGTGATGGAAACATGTATACAGCGAAAAGAGAATATGTCTTTAGGGTTTGGGGATTTCGCAAATACGAATTGAAAGGACCCATAACATGAATGTTTTGGAAACCGACGCAATAGCAAGAAGAAATTATAGTTTTGATCGTTTTGATTACTCTCTTAATATCTTTATTCTATTTTTCGTATAAATAATGAGAATTCAAAACTACATAGTGATGCGATATATATTTTTGTTAACTGAAACTGAAGCTTCCTGTTATGGTTCCTTTTTAGCAAGCTCTTCTGTTTTTACGCAATAGAATTAAAACTGTTTTACATATTTTGTCGGAAAATAATTAGGTCTGTTGCTCTAAACATTTCTAAAAATGCAAACCATTTTTCTTACAGCCTAACTTCTTTTTCTGAGGATAGACTTTAGACCTTATCGAACTCTGTGGGAAAAATTTTCCTCCTTCCTTTTTT
Source organism: Porites lutea (assembly GCF_958299795.1). Classification (NCBI taxonomy): domain Eukaryota; kingdom Metazoa; phylum Cnidaria; class Anthozoa; order Scleractinia; family Poritidae; genus Porites; species Porites lutea. Next base: position 2,794,001 of record NC_133206.1, read on the forward strand.
AACAAGCTCTTCCATTTTTATGTAGAAAACGTATTGTTTCATACTGCTTTTAAATTTTATCGGAAAGCAATTAGGTCGGTTTCTCTAAACATTGTGTTTGAATTATCAAATCATGTTTCTCACTGGATGCCTTCTTTTAAAGCTAGTTTTGTGTCTGTTTATCCGTTGTCAATTCCCACGATATGTGCTACACCGGGAAAAACTATAGAGGTACCTTGTTGGATCCTTGTTAAGTCACTTGTTTAACGAGTGTCTCACAGGACGCGTATGTCTAGGCTGTTATTATATACGATTAAATTTTACAAACAGCTGGCATTTGAAAAGGCGCTCGTCTCGTCAAGAACCCAATGCTGAGAGTGGCGCTGAGATAACCTCGACCATGCACAGCAATCAATAAGGACAAAATCGTGATAAAACGATTTCAACAGTGAGTACTTAAAGCCTTTAAGTAACTTCCGCGCCTCGATCAAATCAACATAAAATGAATTTAAGCGAAATAGATTCAGAGACGATCGACCGAAGCGAGTCGCCTTCAGAATATTCTTGCCCCTACGAACCAGTCTATACATGGATTTTAACCGAAAAGGCCGCCTTCTATGTTACAATCACCACAAAATCTATCGCTAGTCCTTTCACGGTGCTGTTAAACCTCTTAATTATCGTTGCAGTGAAGAATCGAAGAGCGTTGCAAAAAAACTCAAACATTTTGTTAAGTAGCATGGCCGTTGCGGATCTTCTAGTGGGTGCGGTTTCCATGCCTCTAACTGTTGCGTCGGATATACTTCTCCTCCGTGAGAAGTTGAGCCTTAAAATTTGTAAGATTGCAGGTGCAAACCAAATAGTGCTTTACAGCGCCGTTAGTTCGTCCTTTTATCATTTGACTTTCATTGCCTGGGAACGCTACGTAGCGATAGTAAAGTGGAGGAACTACAAGAGCATTATCACAAAAACCCGCCTCAAGATTTGCGCAGTGGTGGCGTGGGTGCTTGCTGCTATAACGGCTATTCTTGTACCTATCTTGAGCGTTGCTGAGGTCGATCAGAGAGTCATAGTGGCCTTGAGTATCTTCTCTGCTAGTAAGACGGTGCTATGCGTCGCCATTATCGGTTATTGCTACATTACGCTTTACCTGTATGTGCGCAAACGAAAAAATAACGAGATCAACCAAGTTTCTGCCCGAGCAAACGCCAAGCTGGAGAAGTCCATCGCCAAAGCGACTGGCACAGTTACAGCGGCTTTGCTAGTCTCCTATGTCCCATCAATCATCGTTCTTTTCTTGGGAGATGCTGTTCCTTTCCTTCGTACAAGCTCATATTTTCGTTGGTCAGAGTTGTTGATCCAGATGAATTCCTTTTTCAACCCAATAGTCTACTGCTTCGCGATGAATCGCACCTTCAGAAGCGAGGTTCTTGAGATGATTAACCTGAACTCTGTACTACAGCTTGTATCACGTCCCAAGTTACCTAGTGTTAAACGAAGAAGGCGAAGAAGTGAACCAGCTGTAGTCTTGGAAGAAGAAAACCAGCTTCACGGAGAAAAACAACAGCCTGACCGCCTTGCCAGACTTAGGTCATGTGATTCAATTGAGCTTGCTGACCCTCGTCCGATCCCTGGCGCCGTCGACAGTTCTCCATCTCCAGCGTCTGAAGATCGCCGAGTCGTCTTTGTCAATGTACACCAGCCCAGTTTCAAAAGAAGAAAGCCATTGTTTCTTCAGTTTACTGGTAACTCCAATGAAATCAATCCAAGTCAAAGTGAAGAAAGAGGCGACGAGAGCTCTTCTGGCTGCACCCCACAACAAACGGCAGAAAGACCCAAACCATCGTGTAGTGAGGAACATGACATCTCTAGTGATGGAAACGGACCAAAAGCCGTGGCAGATGTTACTACAAAAGAGGAGCAAAGTCAATTTCATGACAACAATGATCGACCTCTTTCCACCACTGAGCCATCAGAGCTGACAAGCCTCGCCCTACCTGGTAAAAAGAACCGGGCTATCTCAGTCCATGAAAATCAAGCTATACTCAGCAAGCAGAAACCCCAATTTCGATACACTGGGGAGAACGCTGCTAAAACTGAGGACGAAAATGATTTTCTTAAAGATTTCCGTGATGCTGATGTTACAAAAGAAAGGTCCTGGCCTCGCCGAGTCCCTCTTGAGCTTACGCCTGTTTTAGGACGGCGAAATATTCAGCTGAAAGGGGAGCGTACTAATCGTCCAAAAACACGATAACGTAAGAAATGAAAGTAATGCAGTTAATTAAACCAGATAAATCTCTGAGATAAAAGGGGTAGTGTTGCAAGAACATGTCTATCAAGTTTTTTTTCAAAAAGGGAACCGTAAAATTCCGAAAATAAGTCCCTCCATGTATAAGCCCCTCCAAATATAAGCCCCCCCAAAAAAACTCGTAACGCAAAAAACCCTCCATTAAATCGCCCCTCCAAATACAGGCGCCCACGGGGGCTTGTACTTGGAAATTGCCCTCAAATACAAAGTAAAACAAAGCAAAAACGGTAAATTTCCTCCAACTATAAGGCTAGCCCAATCGATTTTGAAATGCAAATTTCCCTCCGTAGATAAGCCCTTCCAAAAATAAGCCCTTCAAAAAGGGCCTTTGAAAAATATAAGTCCCGGGGCTTATTTTCTGAATTTTACGTTATTACAATGCTTTGTTGAGAGACAGTAAAAACCCGCGTATAAGAACGTAGATTTTAACAACCTGTTTAGGCTAAGGTTGTGCATTTAGACTCCTTTTACATAAGAACCTGTTTTAGCCTACATTTTTGAAGCCAGGTTCATATTTTGAGAAATTCAGTCAAACACTAAATACACAAATTTGATAGAACAAGCTCTACCAGTTGGTAAAATGTAATAAACTTTATAAATGGCTTTAACATGCTTGGATTAAAGGGATTTTCATACCGTATTACAATATTATGCATGCAACACCAAACATAGGCCACACCCACCAATAACAAACACCTTATATATTTTTAAAAAATAAGAACCTGTTTAAGAACCTGAGTATCCTAATTTTCTAGTTAGCACCATTTTAATACGAACCTTTTTAGCCTAGCTTGGAAAAGCTTAGGTTCTTATACGAGGGTTTTTACAGTATTCAATCCACTACGATAAAATCAGATGATCTTTTGAAGAAAGAGCAAAGGGAAAAAAGACAGATTCAGTTTAGAAATAAGAGATTAAGACTTAAAAAGGGCGAATTTGTTTGCTTTCGGCCATCAGAGACCATTATTTCTCATTCGCCGTTGGTGAGAAAGTCCGGCTCTTTTACAGAGGCGGCGGAGCGTCTTGAAACGTGATTGGGGGGTGGGTTATCTTTACACAGCCATGCACATACTCATGGTCAAATTTTCCAAAATGCCCTTTGCGTTGTTCCTTGGCACCAGGAAACCTCTTTGCAATCTTCACAGTGTCTTTTGTGGTCGTAATCCATTTCTGACAATGCATCCGTAGGCATTTGTTCAGGCGGTCCTGCTTAATGGTGCTTTTTAGGTAGTACTTGAGGCGTCAGCAGAGCGGGGCAGAAGATGTACGTTCTGTAGTTGCTGATGTCACAGATAGCTACAGGTTATGCCAAATACATCCTTTAAAGTTTGTGGACCTCTCCTAACAGTGGTTTTCGGCACCAAAACGTGGGGGGGCTCTGCCTACCCAAAACATTTTGCCTGGGGGTAAGCGGCGCTCCCGCCCTCACTGCTCCGCCGGCTATGTTTTGGATCTTTTTTTTTTCATTGTTTCTGACAAAAGATGACACTGTCCTTTTAAAAGTGGCCGTTGTTAAGTACCTCACGCCGTCATAACAAAGCCATATTTAACAGATTAAAAACTTTTATTAAACATTAATTGCCATTATGATGTATGATGATGATTCTGAAGGGATGGAAAATGAAAATGAAACCAAGTCTAAAAGTGAACCGCAAGTCAGAGAAGGCTATAGAAAGAATGAACCTTGCATGTCAAGTTCGAGCTTTGACCAGTTAGTATTATAAACATGGTGCGCTCTCCATGGAAATGTCAGTATCTCTTAAGGTACAGTAAAACGAGCAACAAAAACGTGCAACTTGTTTTGCAACATTGCTGCAAAACGAGTTGAATATCGATGTTGCGCGTTTTACTAGCCGCGTTCAAACTTGTCTTGTAACATCTCAGGTTGTTGAACTTCGCGCCGCACTCTACTATCCTAACGTCTGGATCAGGCTAAACAACAAGGGACTAAGAGACTGTCAAATGTTGGAAAAAACGAATTTCATTCCCATGCAAAATAAGTATAATTTGCTTGTTGGCACTCTATCGACAGGTATACCTAGTTTATTATCTCTGCTAAGCGTTGTAGACCGTGAAAATTAATTGAGTCCGACTAATTAAGTTCGACGTCTGAATCAACCGTCGAACTTGTATCATTTGGGTCGACCTAAATAGGTATTAAGTTCGGTACATGAAAAGTTCGACGTTTCCCTGAATTGGGCCTGATTACTGCAATTTTTCTGAATATATACGCTGACAAGCAAGCTGAATTAAGTGCATTCTAAAACGTTTACTTCAGTTAATTAAAGTGCTGAATTGTTCTCGACTGGGCTTTGAAATTGAAAACAGTAGTGTGGTTTCTTTGGTATGGCGCGTTTTCTTGTTTAACGTGTTAAGCACCCAGAACCGAGCGGAGGGCGTTGTCCACCTCGGCCTATAACACCCTCCTCCTCGACCGGCATAATTATTCATATACTACTCAGCCTCATTCAACAATTGCTTTATTATTCATTCAAAATAATTCCAAGTTTAAAAGCTAAAACATGCTTACCTCCGTCGATGTTAAGTTTATTTCGATAGTGCATCGTTATCGGGAAGTTTAGGAGATAAAAGGCTGTTCAGGTCTGCAAATATACCGATGTCGTCCGTCGAGTTGTCTTTTTGCTGTTCTTGCTATGTTTTTATGCTTTTAGTTCGCCGTGAAACGAGTTAAATGTTCCGCCATTACTCACTTGGAAAACTAAACTTCGTCCTCAGGTCGTCTCGGTTAACGGTTCAATAATCTGCAAGTTTGTTGCACTTTTGACGTCATCGGTTCGATATGGCAAAATTCTTCCAAATTTGATCAACAGTAGCTGGTTATGATGAATTATGCGTGTGATTTTAGCCAATCAGAAACAGAGAAATATTTTGAATGAATAATAGAACAACGTAATAATAATGTAGATGTGTGCTTTGGTAGAAGTAGCATTTGTTCAATAAAATGTGTAAGATGGTAAAAATTTTGAAACACCCTGTGTTGTTCTCACTTTGTCATGAAATATTTCTTCTCGACAGGGGGGGTTGGGGGTTGGGTGGAGGGACTAAAATATCCGTCCTGTATGGGGCAACACCCCCTTTTTTTTTATTTCAACTCCTCTTTAAGGCAATAAATAAAATAATAAAAGAATTAATATCCTCCGCTGTTTTTAGGACCCTGTTAAGAACAAACTGGCTCCAAATGTTATACCATTTTCAGGACACAGTGGCCAAAAAAATCATTCTCAGTGCAGCGTCTCCCCGGGGGAACACGAACAAATTAGCTGAAGTCCTTCCCTCCCTAGCTTCAGTTCTATGTACAAATCGAAACTCGATAGTTTTCGCTTCTTAATAGTTCTTATACTTTTGGTACTTCGTTTTAATCCTCTCAGCGCCTGGTATTCTGATCTGAAAAGAACCCTTAACACCAGGCATGTTTAACAAAATGTGGGTAGACATCTATAAACAAATTCAATGAATTAAATGGATTTGTTCTGCAAGTTCGAATTGCTAAATATAAGACTTTTTTTCAGATGATTTTAATTTTCTGGCGGTCTTTTGTGAAAAACATCGTTGTGAATGTTTTGACGGCCGTCCTCTTAGCAAAATAGCCCCGCCCATTTGGAAAAGTCCGTGTTTGTTTCAAGATTTGCAGTGTAAAGCAGATGGCACTTCTTTTGTCCGTTATCATGGCATCTAATTTTGGCATTTCTCCTTTATTTCCTGTGCTTTGGGTACGTTTAAAATCCTATTTGTCAATCTTATGAATTGTTAAATCCCTAGACTTCAATACATGTGTCCTTAGGCTCCGTCCACACGTTTCCGGATATTTTTGAAAACAGAGATTTTTTTTCCGTATAAGCCTTCCGTCCACACGTAAGCGGTTTTTTTCGGACATCAAAAACGCAGGTTTTCGAAAGTGGTCCCCAGGGTGGAGTGTTTTGAAAACTCTGGATTATCGTTGTCATGTATCAACAAATGGACCTTAGTATAGCTAAACCGTGCAATCTTAAATCTTGTAGTGTTTTTTCTGTTCTTGATTTATTCATATCGTAAACCGAACAATAGGGCCATTTATACGAGGAAAAATAAGACGCGTCTTACATAAGACGCGTCTTAAATAAGACGCGAACTGTACCATTTATACGAGCATGTCTTATCTAATAAGACGCGTCTTAGCTAAGCCGCGTCTTATTTTAGACGAAATGTGCCGTTTATACGGAAAGTTCGCGTCTTATGTAAGACGCGTCTTATTTTTCCTCGTATAAATGGCCCTAATGATTCGTTTCTGTCTATTAAGGGGGGCAAATTAACGAGCCATTGCTCGTCAAGTCCGGCGGAGCTTTTCCCCACCCACGAAATTTCCGAACTGTGTCGTATGTAACGTAGTCTGATCCTGACGACGTCATCTTCCCTTTTCTTTTTGATCATAAATCGAAACGAAACTTTTGAACATAACGTTCAAAGCACTTGTCCCATCTTTCTCTCATACACTGCCTAATTTTATCTGCGGAAGAGGGATAATTAATTTTTTTTTTTTTTAAATTAAGTGATGGAAGTTGGGGTACACGGAAACCTGTGAAAATTATTAAGCGTAAAGACCACGAGAAATCTCTGGTTTTTCCTCAAGGGTAGCACTTAGCGAACAAATCACGCGAAGCCGCGTGAACTCCACGGAAACCTGTCAGTCGTATAATTCTGGTTTCTGTATGTCGAATGAAGTTAAATTGTCAAACATTCTTCCATATTCCTTCACAAATGTGTTCAACATATTAGATATAACACGCACTGCACTGGAAGTTAGGGAAAAGAACGCCTCGTCCACAGAGGCAGATGCAGCAGATGATTCTAATTGGCTGGGGTTTTTTGCTAAAAATGTCAAAAATGTTCAATTTTCACCACTCTTTACTTAGTAAAATAGTCCATAAAAATTTTTTTAAGACGTTGTTCGTTTGAAGATCTCAGACGAACTGATAAGCAGATACTCGTTTTGTTTTTCTGTTATCATGGTAGCTGATTTTAACATCCCTTTCTAATTTCCTGTTCTTTGGGATGTTTGGTGTTTTACGAAAACGTGTGTTTATAGTTCGTGGAACTATAAACACGCTTTGGAAGCTACGTCAAACCTAAGGAAGAAATACGCATCTTCCACACGTGCGCACTGATGCCCGTTACAATCTTTTGTTTTTGTTCAGTTTTCTTTAGAAGCCGACCTAATGATACGCTTTGACGCATATCTACCAAGAGAGAAAAAAAAAAGAAAAAAGTGTTAACGACGTAGAATAAAATTTAATTATATAGGATGGATCGGTTTTTCGTAAACGCGAAAACAGCATGTAATGCCAGGTTTCGAAAACGATTCAGTGTAGAAGAAGGAACAGTTGTGAAAGTTTTTAATCCTGCTATTTTCAATCATTTTCTTTTTTTAAACCAGGTGAATCTCTGAAAACTTCATACGACATCAACAAATCACAGTTAGTATTTAACTATGTTTTTTGTTTCTTATGAGGGATTTTCTGATTGCTCAAATAAATTTTCAACTGTCCAACTTTCTCTTGAAAGTAATTGTTCTGCTCCCTGTTTCTTTCTTTTTTTCTCGCAAGATAGTTTATAAAACTGGTTGACATGGCTTTAAACATCTTTTTCGGGCGAAAACGATTGGAATACGCTACGTGTGGACGAGTATTTTTTTCGAAAACGGAGAAAAGAATCTCCATTTCTAAAAATAAAAGAATACGTGTGGAAGGGACCTTAGTGTTGTCTGGAAATGGTCATGGTGGCTATCGGAAATAATCGAACATTGCCGCTCATTACGCAAAATGCAGTTAGTGATAAAGAAAAACAAACGTGGAAGAACAAAGGAAATATCAGAAACAGACCTTATTTCGCGTATAGCATTCATGTTAATGTATAGCAAAAGCGTGTAATCTTGACAGTGTAGTGTTTTTTTTTCTCTTCTCTTCATTATTTATTCGAATCGTAACCTGAACGGTGATTTGTTTCCTCTTTTTCGGGGGGATAAATTAATGAGCCAGCGAGTTGTGGAGATAAGAGCTTTGACTGACCCTCGAAATTTCCGAATTGTTTCGTATGGAAAATAATCCGATCCTTAGGACGTCTTCTCTTCCCTGTTCTTTCTGATCATAAATCGAAACGAAACAGTTGAATTTAACTTTAAAAGAGCTTTTCCCCTCTTGCCCTTATAAACCTCCTAATTTTAACTGTGGAGCGCTGAAGCGATAATTAACACCTTCGAGATCAAGAGTAGGATGTGCGTGGATAAGGTCTTTGTTGTTGTTGCTTTTCTGTTTTTTTTTTTTTTTTTTAATTAACTGAATAAAGTGAGAACGCAAGGAAACCTTTAAAAATAGCTGATTTAGATTATAGACTTGGACTAGTCCCTTGTTTTTCCTTGTACTGTTCCTTCAAGGATAGTAGAGCGAGCAAATCACGCTAGCCCCTTGAAAATCGCCCCACGCGAGAAAGGCGAGACACCGCGCCCACTAAGTTTACAAAAACCTGTCAATCGTATTATTGTGGTTTCTGGATGTCGAATGAAGTGAAATTGTCAAATATTCTTCCATACTCTCTCCAAAATGTGTTCATCATATTACATAACACTGGTTGAAAGTTAGGGAAAACAACGCCTCGCCCATAATTGCTAGTTTGAATCTTTTGTTTGTTTGTTTTTTTTGCGAACCCACTTCCTGATACAGTTTGACACGATCCCACAAAAAAATGATTGAAAAGTGTTAACGAAGTAAAAAGAATATGTCTTTCAGGGTGGAACATTTCGATAGCACGAATTAAGACGACTCATGATGCCGCCTGAATGAATGAATAATGAAAGGTTTCGAAAACGAAGCGATATGAAAAAAGTGATAGTTTTGGTCGTTTTGATTATTTTCGTAATTTTTTTTTGTATGTGTGTAAGTCATGCAAATCTTTGCGAAACCGCACACGAAATTAGTAAAGCACAACTGAGACCGCTACCTTTTTCGTAGTTGTGAGGAAAAGCTTCCTGTTCCCTTTTTTTACAAGCTCTTCTTTTTTTGTCGAAAACTTACTGTTTAATGCTGCTATTAAATATTATTGGAAAGCAATTTGTTTGGGTGCTTTAAACACTGCGTTCCAAACAGCAAACCATTTTTTTCACTGGCTGCCCTTGATCTTTTTAAGAAAGCTTTTTTGTCTTTTATTTGTTGTAACTTCCCGCAATGTGTTCTACATCAGAGAAATCTACGTAGGTTACTAATGGATCCTCATTAAGGTACGTGTTTAACGTGTCCGTTGCAAGTCACATGCGTCATTTCCTCTAGTTGACTTTTCGTCAATCTTCATGATAAATGCGATAAAATTTTGCAAACAACTAGCATTTGAAAACGCACTCGTCTTTGCGATGTTCAAGAACCCACTGCAGGGAGCTCCGCTCAGAAAATGACGACCATGGACACCGAATCAGTCAAGAGACAATCGTGGTAAAACTAATTTGAGCGGTGAGTACTTCAAGCCGTCCGCGCCGTAATCAAATCAGCATAAAAATGAATTTAAACGAAACAGATTCACACAATATCGATCCAAATGAGTCGCCTTCAGTGTACTTTTGCCCGGCCAAACCAATCTATATATGGATTCTTACTGAAACGGCCGCCTTCTATGTTTCAATCACCACAAAATCCATCGCTAGCCCTTTCACTGTGTTGTTAAACCTTTCAATTATCGTTGCGGTATGGAGGCGGAGAGCGTTGCAAAAAAACTCAAACATTTTGTTAGCTAGCATGGCCGTTGCGGATCTTCTAGTAGGTGCAGTTTCCATGCCTCTAACTACTGCTTTGGATATACTTCTCCTCCGTAAGAATTTGAGCCTTACGATTTGTAAGATTGCAGGTGCAAATCAAATAGTGCTTTACAGTGCTGTTAGTTCGTCCTTGTATCATTTGACTTTCATTGCCTGGGATCGCTACGCAGCGATAAAGAGGTGGAGGAGCTACAAAATCGTTGTCACAAAGACCCGACTCAAAATTTGTGCAGTGATTGCCTGGCTGTTTGCTGTCACAACAGCTTGTTGTATACCTATTTTGTGGGTTGCTGAGGCCGATCAGAGAGTCATAGCTCTCTTGAGTATCTTCTCCGCTGGGAAAACGGTGCTAAGCGTCGCCATTATCGGTTATTTCTACATCTCGCTTTACTTGTCAGTTCGCAAACTAAACGATAACAAAATCAGCAACGTTTCTGCTCCAGTCAACGCCAGGATGGATAGGACCATCGCCAAAGCGACTAGTACAGTCATAGTTGCTTTGCTAGTCTCGTATGTCCCTTCAATCATCGTTCTTTTCTTTGGAGATGCTGTTCCTTTTCTTCGTACAAGCTCATATTTTCGTTGGTCGCAGTTGTTGATCCAGATGAATTCTCTTTTCAACCCAATAGTTTACTGCTTTTCCATGAATCGCACCTTCAGAAACGAGGTTTTTGAGATGATTAACCTGAAAGTTGTCATAGAGCTTGTATCACGTCCCAAGTTACCTGTAAAACGGCATACCAGGAGAAGACGTGAACCGGCTGTGGTCTTAGAGGAAGAAAACGAGTTCCAAGGAGAAAACCAACGGGCTGGCCGCCTTGCCAGATCGAGATCATGTGATTCGATTGAGCTTGCTGACCCTTGTCGTCAGCTTCCTGGTGCTGTCGACAGCCCACCACCTGCAACGACTGAAGGAGTCCGGGTCATTTGCGTCGAAGTTCATCAGCCCAATCTCGAGAGAAGAAAGCCACGATTGCTCCGGTTTCCTGGTACCTCCAATGAAGTGAATCCGAGTGAAAGTAAAGAAAGAAATGACGAGAACCCGTCTAACTGCACCCTACAGCAAAAGAAAGAAAAAACCATCTCATCGTGTGGTGAGGACGATGACATCTGTAGTGATGGAAACAGACCAAAAGCCGCGGCGAGTGGAACTACAAAAAGGGAAGAAAGTCACTTTGATGATGATAATGATCAGAACTTTCCTACCAATCAGCCAACAACGCTGCAAAGCCTTGTTCTACCTCGTGAAGAAAACAGGTTCATATCCGTCCATGAAGATCAAGCTATACTCAATAGGCAAAAGCGACAAATCCGGTACACTGGGGCATCTGTAGAGGAGAACCCTGGCGAAACTGAAGACAGATATGATTGTCTTAAAGATTTCCCTGATACTGATGTGACAAGGGCGGGGTCCTGGCCTCGCCAGGTTGCTCTTGGGCTTACACCTGTTTTAGGAGGGCGAAATATTAAACTGGAAGAGATGAGTGGTCGTCCAAATACACGATAACTTAAAAACTAAAACTAATACGTTAAGAGAGATGAAGTGACAGTGTCATGGGAAAATTATCCTGTGAGTTTTTCTTTTTCTTTTTTTTTTTTAATACAATACTTTTTACTGACTTAAAGTAATATTCCTTCCGGGTAAAATCAAATTGAGTAAACGTTTAAAGAATAAATTACAATTATATAGTAACAACTGTTTCTCCTAAGAAAGGAATTTACACAAGTTAGAAAAGAATGAATTTTTTTGCCGCTAAGAACGTAGTAACAGTTTTATCTCAGAAAAATCAAGACTGATTGAAAACTTAGAAACCTCGCTCTAAGTTGCTAAAGATGATATTTTTTTCATCATGGACATTTAATAGATTTATTCGTTATTTTGGATGCAATTTTGCAACTATTTCTTATTTGCCATTGGTGGATAATTCATAGCCACATTGTTACTAATTCTTGATGGACAGATCTCAAACAACTACTGCTCCTTCACGAATATCTAATTGCAGTAAGCAGAAAATGTAAGTGCCTTGTTGTTTGGAATTAGTATTTCTTAGGGGTGAAACGAGAATCTGCCAAATTTGGGGGCAAACAGAAAAAGTCTAAACACGGCATAATGAATGGTAAATTGAAATGACGGCAATTGCGTGAGCCTTTGTTGAAAGGACAGAAAATGTCTGTATTAATTATTTTTAAAAACATATACAGAGATCAAAGGCAACCTATTCCAGAGTTTGCCTTCCGTAACAGTGAAAAACGGCCGCCCTCTCTTCCTCAGGCCACATGTAAACGTAAAAGTTGAGTGAGGTTCAACTTTTACGTACACCAGTGACCTTCCAAACAATAGGGACCTTTAGCATCAGGTTTTTCATGGGAAACGGCAAACCGCAAACCGCAAAATGTCACGTGACCATGGCCTTGCGGTCACGTTTGCAGTTTGCAGTTCACGTTTGAACCGCAGGAAGGGCTTCCAGCGGTAAGTGATTTACGGCAAGGTTTTTTGCCACAAAAAATTGTACAGCCTCGCGTTTAAAGGTATGAACTAGCTTTTTATATCCGTTTGCCATGTGTTTGTTGGATTTTTGATCTCGAATCAATGAATTATTGCTGATTTTTGGGCCATTAAAGTGATGCACTTCGACTTGATGAAAACAACATGGCGGCCCTAAACAATGAACGCGTAGTTCAAGTCAATTTTAAATTCCTTTCTGCCATACTAACAAAGGAAAGTATTCTGTTCCAATCCAGAGTTAATTTTTTTTTTCTATCTTGTTACTGAATTCATAACTTAACTCAGTCTCTGTTTGGTTCCAATTTTTAACGTATCACTCCGCGAATATCATTTTCTTTTGCTTATTTCTTTATACTGGGGAGCCCAGGCTTCATAAGCCTTCTGGTTTCTTCTTGGCTCCCTTGCAACCTTACAATTCCTATATGTATTCTTGTATTGTATTGTATTTTGGCTAAATAAAAATGAACTGAACTGAACTGAACTGAACGCCTTGCTAAAGTTTGAAATCTCGGCAACGCGAAACTGCAAACGCGTAACTGCGGTTTGCGGTTTGCGGTTTACCTGATGCTAAAGGTCTCTAATGTCTCTTTATTACGCGCGGAAGATTTACGTGTGTACGCACGAAAAAATTACGCGATAGTGGAAATCCACCTTAAGCGTAATAAACAGGTCCATTGTAGAATGTCGTGGCCTGGCATCTAAAATTACTCTTGTGCATCGTTTCTGGAGCCTGAAAGCCATACTAACGTTATCCTTATTGCACTCTGTCCAAGAGATACAACAAGACAGCGTTAGTTGCCTATTTAATAAGTTGTAGAATAATACACGCTCTCTTCTAGGAAGATCGACGACTTAATTCTATTCAATATACGAGTACGCTTAGATATTTTCTTCGACAGGGAATCTATGTGGTTATCAAAACTAAGCTGCTCATCAAGTTCAAATCCCACTGATAACTTAACGCTATCAACTTGCTCTAGTCGAGTCCCATTTAACTCAGTATTGAGCTGCTTCTTCCTTGTGGTAAGCTGGCTTCTTTTGATCGATCAATCAATCAATACCTTTATTAGAGTGTCTAACTAACATAGCCGTAGAGGAACCACTAAATGAGGACACGCTATAAATTAAAATAAGCAACTATTGTAGCATTAAAGTCAAATTAATAAAACTATTTACAAGTGTATCATTATTGACTAGAGACCCAAGTGTAAAATTTATAAGATTATCACATGTGAACAATTACTGAATCAAAAAAATTTTAAAAAAACCACTTAAGTGCGTATGAGCTTAGTAAAAATAGTTCATAGAGTGCAATTTTAGCTCTGAAGGTCAGCAAGCAAGGAATTTAGGTCAAGCTGTAGAATATGCTGCTTGAACACAGATAGTGTAGGAAGGTCGCTGTTCTTTTTAGGCAGTAAGATTCCAAAACCGATAAGTATTGTCTTGGTCTTTGAAGAATTTAACGGCAATTCCTTAATTGGCTGTGGCCCAGTAATCAACATCCAAGACCTCTCAAGATAACATATCTTCCATCTCCTCGATACATTTATAGTCTACTGATGCTATTAAAGTTGTATCGTCAGCAAATAGATCTACTGTGTATTTATGTATAGAGGCAGGTCATCAAGAAAGATCACAAACAGAGAGGCCTTAAGTTAGACCCTTGGGGTACCACTGATGTGAAGGCTATTATTGTGAATAGAATACTTGGACTATGGAGACGTCTCCCTCGTGATATCAGAGGAGTGTCCTCTGTAGCAGATCGCGATAAAATTATTATGTTTGTCCCCGGAAAGGAATTCACTGAGGCATGATTCACTACCTCCCCTTTTCAGAAAAAGCATAAATTAATTCCAAAAAATATGAAAAACGTTTACACCTTTATTTTGTTGTTTCATTTTATCACTTCTCGAATGATCATTTTTACACCACTCATTTAGTTTGTCTTTCTATAACTCTCGATTTACCGTTTCCAAGGACCAACGCAAATCCAAATTCGGCTTCGTTTTGAGCTACCTCTAATCACGAATGGATTTAAGAAAATTAACCGGAAACTTGGAATAGCGATAATATATTCTGTTATGATATTGCAGCGGATGATTCTAATTGGATGGTTTTCTTGTGCAAATATGTCAAAAATGTTCAATTTTTTTACTGCTCCTTTCTTAGCAATTGGTGCTCTTTTTGAAAAGCAAATACCTGTTTTGTTTTTCTGTTATGAGTGTAACTGATTTTAACATTTGTTACTAATTTCCTGTTCTTTAGGTACGTTTGCTGTCTCATCACTCAATCTCATAAATTCTTAAATCCCTAAATTTCGTTACTCTGTGAACTCAATTTTGCAGTGTTGAAAACAAACCAAATGACTGTGAAGATAGTTCATTAGACAAAATTCAGTTAGTCGGGGTTGCCAAAAAACGGGTGAGAACAATTGATAATACTAGGAAAATTGTAACAAACAGACCGTGTAATTTTGACAGCTGTTAGTGTTTTTCTCTGTTCGGTTTCTTAAAATCATAAAATTCTTTGGGCCTTTCACGGAGATCAACTAATGAGTCAGTGAGCCTAAAATTCTTGTATTGTTTCATTTAAACGTAACATCCTGAAGACTTTTTTTTTCCATTCCTCTCTGGTAACGAATCTCAAGCAATTTTGAACTTAACGAAGTCTGAGAATAGGTATAAACAGCTGAGACCAGGGTGTGAATGAGATCTTAAATTTTTTTCTCTGATAAAAGGTATACGAAAGCCTGTGAAACTAATCATAATTCTTGTATGGGGATACCGAATTTAAGCTATAGTTGTCAAACATTCTTCATCATTTCCTCCAAAATGTGTTAATGGAAGTAAACACGCTTTAGAAGCTATGGGAAAACAACGCCTCTTTCACACGTGCCCCACGCACGAGTCCGTTAGTGTTTACGACGTGAAGAAATGAACAAATATTTACCTTACAGGGTGGGACTTTTCGTTAACTTGAAAACAAATTGTAATATAGAAGGTTTCGGAAACCATTCGATCTAGAAGTAACAGTTTTGGTATTTTTTTAATCGTGTTATTTTTAATCAATTTCTTGGGTTTTAATTAGGTGAATCTTTTGAAACTGCATACGAAATTAACAAAGCACAATCAGGATTAACTTTGCGTTTGTTTCTTGTGAGGAATTTTCTGATTGCCCATGTGAATTTTCATTTGCCCGCCTTTTGCATGAATATTGATGAAGTAACTGCTCAGTTATAAGCTCCTTTAGTTTTACATAGAAGAAAACACTGCATGATTAAACATGGTTGGTTTGGTTGCCTAAAACATAGCTGTTTCTAAAAAAGCAGGCCATGTTTCTAAGAAGTAACACTTTTGATAGTTTTTATGTTGTTATTTTTAATCATTTTCTTGTTGATCAGGTAAATCTTTGTGCATGAAACGTTTAGCTATAAAAAAATTGCGAAAAAACTTTCCTTAAACACATTTAAGACATTTTTAAAAAATACACGACGTTACCGGACGTCATTATCAAGTGAAAAGAAATACAATATGAATGTTTTATAAATACAAGAAAAACAGTAGTTCATTAAAAGGAAAGTAACATAAAAATGTGTTACAAGTCAAACAAAGAGTTAAGCGCTGATGGAGTCACTCCTAGTGTTAAGGCTAGGCCTCAGTTCTTTGATGAATAGCATTTCGTAAACGAGGCAGTTAAATTTCCCGTGGCATTTCTTGAGAGCGCGAAATTGGCCCTCACTGAGAAGATTTTTGTCACCTTGCGCTTCTAAAAAATGTTTACCGATAGCTGAATACTTGCGTTCGGTAATTGCATGAAACTGCAAACGAAATTAGTAAAGTACGGTAATGATTACCTCCATGTTTTTGATCCTTGTGAGAAATTTTCTGATTGCCAAACTGAAATTTCAACTGTCCAACATTCTCTTCAAACAATGAATTGCTCAGTTTCCTGTTTCTTTTTCTTTTTCTAACTAGATCTTCTATTTTTACTGGTTGACATGGCTTTAAACATTTTTTCTGAACAACCAAGGTATTTTTCTCACTATACTTGTCTGAGCCTTTAATGAAAGTTTGTTTGCTTCTGTTTTTACGTTGGAAATTCCCATTACATGTTGAAGTCACTTGTATGTTTCCTCTTCTCCTACCAAAAAAAATACTCGTAAACAGCTGCCATTTTAAAATATGCTTCTCGTGGCTGTTAAAAGAACCCATTCCTGGCAGCTCCAGTCAGAAAACGTCCACCAGGAACATATCGCAGAGGAGACAACCATGGTAAAAAACATTTAACATTGAGAACTTAATTCAACTCCCTTAAGTAATGGTTCTTCCTATTGGCCGTACCTCAGTCAAATCAGTGTTAACATGAATTTAAGCGAAACAGACTCAGAGGCGATCGATCCAAGTGAGTCGCCTTCGGTGTACTTTTGCCCGACCAAACCAATCTATACATGGATTCTAACTGAAACGGCCGCCTTTTATGTTTCAATCACCGCAAAATCCATCGCTAGCCCTCTGACTGTATTGTTAAACGTTTTAGTTATCGTTGCGATGAAAAAGCGAAGGGCGTTGCAAAAGAACTCAAGCAATTTGTTAACTAGTATGGCCGTTGCGGATCTTCTAGTCGGCGCGGTTTCTATGCCTCTAACTACTGCTTTGGATATTCTGCTACTCCATAAGAAGTTGAGCCTTACGATCTGTAAAATTGCGGGTGCAAATCAAATAGTTCTTTACAGCGCTGTTACATCGTCCTTGTATCATTTGACTTTCATTGCCTGGGATCGCTACGTAGCGATAAAGAGGTGGAGGAGCTACAAAACCATTGTCACAAAAACCCGCCTCAAAATTTGCGCAGTGGTGGCGTGGGTGCTTACTGCCATAACAGCTATTCTTGTACCCATCTTGTGGGTTGCTGAGGTCGATCAGAAAGTCATAGCTGCCTTGAGTATCTTCTCGGCTACCAAAACGGTGTTATGTGTTGGAGTTATCGGGTTTTTCTACATCTCGATTTACCTTTCCATACTCAAACGAAAAGAAAACGAAATCAACCAAGTTTCTAGCCGAGGAAACACCAGGCTAGAGAACGCCGTCGCCAAAGCGACTGGTACAGTCACAGCGGCTTTGCTAGTATCCTATGTCCCGTCGATAATCGTCCTTTTCTTGGGAGATGCTGTTCCTTTTTTACGCACAAGTTCATATTTTCGTTGGTCGGAGTTGTTGATCCAGATGAATTCCCTTTTCAACCCAATTGTTTACTGCTTCACGATGAATCGCACCTTCAGAAACGAGGTTCTTGAGATGATTAACATCAACTCTGTACTACAACCTGCATCACGCCTTAATCCACCTCCTAAACGCCATATTAGACAGAGAGATGCACCGGCTGTGATCTTGGAAGTAAAGAACGAGTTTCAAGAAGAAAAACAACAGCCTGACCGCCATTCCAAACCAAGGTCATGTGATTCGATTGAGTTCCCTTATCCTGATCAGACCCCTGGCGCTGTCAACAGTTCCCCATCTTTAAAGGCTGAAGAACTCCGAGTCAATGTCGTCGATGTGCATCGACCCAATCCTGACCAAAGAAAGCAACGGTTGCTTCATTTTGCTGTTGCTTCCAAAAAAGAGAATCTAAGTGAAGCTGAAGAAAAAAATGATAAGGAGACATTTACCTGTACCCCACAGCAAATTACAGAAAGACTGTCCAAACCATCGCATGAAGAGGAGAAGGGCATAGCTACTGACAGAAACCCATCAAAAGCAATGGCGAGTGGGACTGCAAAAGAGAAACAAGGTCAATTTGGCGAAAACGATGACCAGAACTTTCCTAACAATGAGCCAGCAAAGCTGAAAAGCTGCATTCTGACTTGTGGAGAAATCTGTCTCATCTCCGTCCATGAAGATCAAGCTGAACTCAGGGAGCAAAAGCCAAATATCCGGTACAGTGTGACATCCACAGAGGAGAACCAAGGAGATAAAACTGACTACAGAGATAATTGTTGTGAAGGATTCCTTTCTAGTTGATGCTGATTTGACAATGTCAAAGTCCTGGCTTCGTTGAGTCCCCCTTGGCTTACATGTGTTTTAGAACTGCGAAATATCCAAATGGAATATCATGGACGGGGAGAGTTTTCTTCCAAATACACGCGATAGTGTAAGAACTTTAGCTAATTCAGTCAACACACATACCACGGTCATTCTTTCATAAATCATGATAGATAAACTTTCAGAAGGCGTCAGTCAATACGGAGGGCGATACGAGACCCTTTAAGCGGCGGACAATGAAATATGTTGTTTCACGTTTACTCTTGGTTTAAATATCATTTTCCTTTGTTTTTCCTTGTGAGAATGGTGGTGTATGATAATGATTTTGAAAATGGAAAATGAACGTTATCCACGGATAAAATTAAACCGTTAGTCATACAAGACAATAGAATTGGCGAACCTCTTATCATCTTTTCCTCGACCTTTTGAACGTCGACCTTTCAGGTGCACAAAATTTAGGGAAAGTACGGTGCAGATACACAAAAAGCAACGAAACAAATTGTTGGCCTTGTCAGTACCGTAATTAGTGACATACCGTGTGGCACGAAATTTTTGCGATAAGGACATGTTGCATTGGTTTCTTGCTGGGAAGTAATTTTTGCGATTTTCTGACATTCCCGGACAATTCATTGATAATTTTCGTTTTTATTGGAATACATATTTTCAAACAATACCAGGGTGTGCTAACCCTATGTAAAACCAGTAAAACAGAATACTTTTCTTTGCCATTCGATTACACCAACATCTGCGGTGACTGAAAGAACGAAAGAGAAAAGTTGTAATTGAACAGACACGATTTCTTAGTGCTGTATTTTTGTGTAGCAAATTTAAGTAAGAGAATATTTACTCTGGAGTAAATTTTTGCGGGAAAAATGTTTGCGGTAATTATATTTTGCGGAAGCTTATTTTTGAGGACCGCTGGAAAAATCGCAAAAATTAGAACCCGCAAGAATTTCGTGCCGCACGGTACCTTTCTTGCATCTTAGGTATGATTAATACTTATCAAGGTTGGTAAACCCCAGTTTCTATAAAATGAGTGCTTGACCATACAAATTGACAAGATAGAGCAGATAAGAAAAATGTGGTAAAACGCTGAGTAACGGATGTATCAAAAGAGGCAAGATATTGCACGGTGAGCAGGTGTGAGCATTAGAACACCGGTCTTTTTTTTTTTCAGTTCGCAAACGCCGAGGTTCGATTACTTGTTGGAACCATGTTTTCACATAGAATGTTGTATTCTGCTTTTATATGAGATTTTGCGCTTTAAAATCCACCTTTTGAGAAATTTGCAGCTTTTAGTTCGTAGAGTTCTTAGCGGTTTTCGACTTTTCCTTTTGTCGACAATCGGTTTTTGCAGTTGATTTCAGTAGCCCTTTCTGATCGTTGAACTAAGTTTGTGGTTTTGGTTTTTCAGTGACTTTTATCGCTGTTTTTCGGTAGCCCAATTAAGTGCCGCCCTCAAAATAGGCTGGGGTGCCCTGAAATGTCCAGCTGATCTCACCCTGTTTTTCCCTACGTCAGAACATTTTTTAAACCGAGGAACGGACGCTTGGTCGTCATCAATTGAACTAGTCTGAACTAACACTGCTGGAGTAACGATCACTGGAACTCTTAACAATCGTCAGAACTGGCTGTTATTCTTCAAAATAGTGTGCATGGCAGTGATGGGTTTAAGTTAGAAATTCGAGAAAATATACTAATATTTCATTTTTAAGATGACCAGTCTGGCCGGCCAGTTTGACTTTTGGTAAGCACCCTTAGTAAGACTTCAGTTCTATAAAGACTGGGTAACATGACTGAAACCGTTACGATTATATATAGAATCCAACCTTCACACCTCACCAGCTCAGGGACAGATTTCCTAAAGTTGAAATCCGTTTTCTTTTTCGTTTTATCCCAAATCTGAAATCCGGATTTCAAAATCGAAATCCAGATTTCCCAATCAGTTGAAGCCGTCAAAAGGCACGATTGAGCGTGATTCCATAGGCGTCGTGGTCGAATGCCGCCTCCGCCTCTCTCCAGATGTGTAAATGGGTGACGGGAGAACTGTTTGGGGAAACTTTACTATAGAATGCTTACAGTAATTAACCCTGTGAATGACTAGCATCCAACTCATGGATGGGGCGGGCAAAAGGGAGAGTGAGCGCCGCTGTCTTGTTCTTAGTGTCTACTTGATTAAATTCGCCTCTTCAAGATTCCAGCTTAGCTCACGACTGTCTGTTTGTGAAAAACGGCTGCGTTTTCTGGGTACTTAAGCATTTTCGTTCCAGTCTACATTCGAGAGGACAAGCTGTCACAGCGCAGACTGAGGGAGCGAACGAGAAAAGAAGGAACTGGAGAACGAAGGTACGAAGTTCCTCTTTCTCCTCGCTCCTTCTTCTCGTTTTCCTCGTTCGCGCGCTCATAACAGAGAAAGTAAGCATCGCGTTTACGGCAAGCATTAAACGACAGTAATGACCACCTGGCTACCTCTCCCTCCTGTTTATTACGTTTGTCGCGGTATGTTTACCATGTCAAGATGAGTGCTTCCACATTATCAAAAACGAAAAAGAACGGTACTTTTATTTTCCTTCTCGGATACATTAGTATATAATCGTATGACAGTTCTGCCGGTTGCCGTAAATGCGATGCCTAATTGAGCAGTCTTTGGTCATGTGACCTCTGGAGTTTGTTCAAAACAAATTCAATCCAATCAGACCTGAGGCTGGAAAACTTTTCAACACTTTTGATTCATCGAAGTTGCAAGTTTTAGGCGTAGTTTATGAACAAGCATTTTCATGATCATGGATTTATTCAGACGCTGTGGTAAATGGCCATCATGAAGTTGCTGAACATCTGAAGGCGCGTGGAGGTTCAGTTAGTGAGTTCCAGCTGGCTCATCTTATGAATAGCGCTGCTTGCACCGGGGACATAAAGACCCTCAAAAGACTGATAAGATGGACCGGACAGGTGAACGTGTCTGACTTTGATGGGCAGACGCCGCTTCATACAGCAGCCATGAATGGCAGGCTCAATGTCACTAATTTACTGCTGAAAGAGGGCGCAGGTAAATATAATGTCAGGTCCCGAGGGAAACAGTTGACAATTATTGGACGAGGTGGAGCAAAATATCGTGATTTGTCAGTGGCGACTGGATAAATTACTTCCCGAAACCGAAGGCTGAGGCAAATAGTTGATCTGCTCGCCACTGACAAATCACGATGTTTTGCGATAACTGAATTCAATAATTGTCTTATCATTCGATCACCGAGTTTGTTTTGTAATGAATATCTTCCGGAAGCAAAGCGATTTGCCATTTTTACACAAGAGCGATCGCTGAAGGAGCAAGAGCAAAATATTATTTGCAGCCAAACACAGTCGGACGACATTGCGACAATTGTTAGTAGGCTCTCGGCCAGTAAAAAGGAAGAAAAATTGAATCGAATGATAATTACTTTTGGTTTTCTGGGAGTCTTGCCGTTTCCCAAGACGAAGTCGAAGGAATTGGTTTCGCGAGAGACCTGGCAGTAACTGTATTATTGTCAGTATTCATAGGCAAATCCGGGCAAGATTGTCGATGGGGCTTTAGCCCACCCAGTTCCACAGCTCCGCGCTCCCTGAACACTTCATTCGAGATTTACTTCAGATCATTAACCCGCTGTGTTATGTTTTTTTCCCTGCAGATACTACACTTGTTAATCGGTATGGACAAATTCCCTTACAAGTAAGGTCAATTTAAAGTCACTCAATGTAACATACTCATTACGGTAACGTTTAAGACGGAATCCACCAGGAAATTGAGTAATCTTAATTCTCAATCTGTCAATGGACAAAAACTTGTACCGGGATAATTTAAAGAATATTGCATTCCTTTTAACATTTTTCAAGGCCAAATAACACCAAAGAAAATTTCTCATTGGAGTCTGAGAAAATGAATGTCAAATTTCACAAGAATTGTGAAAACACAGGTAAAATTATGAAAATTTCACGTGAAAGATGTAATTTTGTGAAATTTGACATTCATTTTCTCGGGTTCCCATAAGAAATTTTCTTTGGTGACAGTTATTACAGATGACTACTACGTCTTTAGCCCTTGAAAAATGTAAAAAAAAAAAAGCAATATCCTTTGAATTATTCTGGTACAAGGTTTTTGCCCACTGAAAATTAAAATTACTTAATTTCCTGGTGGATTCCGTCCTGAAGTCTGTTTCACGTTGGTCACTGCAGCTTGGGAAAAGACGTGCTAACGCAATATATCTCTTGATATCGTAAAAATGCATGCTTGTAGTTGTTTTACCTTAATGGCATTTAACAAGGTCAGTTATCCGCCCTACGTTCCGCTATCTTATTTCAACCTGTTACCCTTCCCAATAATGAAAAGGAGCGGAGGGGAGGATAGGCGTTTTCTCGCGGAGACGAGCGGTATCTTCAACCGCTAGAAATAGCCGGCTAAGTGGCTATGTTTTGTTGGAACGGATTTGGTTTATGGAGTAACAACGCTGAATTTATAAGGGGGACGTTTATTCAAGATCAATGAAATTTCATGGACCCTTTGTTAGAAGTGAGGTGTTTATTAGAGTGTACACGCCGTTCAGTATATCATTCTTTTACGGTGTATCTTTTTTCTTTAAAAGGTAGCCTCGGCTAATGACCATAAAGCTGTTGAAAAGGAACTAAGGAAGTTTCTCAAGGTATGAACTTCGGTATTAAGTGACAGCCTGCAAGCGACGCAGCAATTATTTTACCTTTAATAGACGACGGAAATTTTCAACAAATCACGTTTGTAAAATACCCCATTAAAAAGGCTTCTATTTTTGAATTTCTCGACCGCGAGAAAATTTTCCGTCGGGGACACTAAACAAGCAAACGAAGATGCGAACAACTTCGTACATGCGAGAGAGGATAGTGGGACGAAATTCAAAAACTCAGTTGCCAGAAAGAAACGTTATGGTCTGTCAAATGGTCAGGTAGATAAAAGCTAAGCAATCTCTCATGAAGTGCCGAGTGTTTATTAGTTTATTACGCTGCACAAGGTGGTTGTGATTTTTGAGTTGGTGGATAAAATTCCATTGTACGATAATTCTAATGAAACCTGTGTTTGTCACCAAAACAATTTGGCAATATTTTGATTTACATTCCCAAGGACAAACACATTCTTTCCAGTGAGACTGGTTATTAGTTATTCCCTCATCTACGAATCTTGCCAACTTCTTACCTTTTGTTTCAACAGCTCACAGAAGAAATTCTAGCGGATGACTCAACCACGACAAAATGCTACTCTCCTCGAGGGAAAACTCAAGTGCGAAAACAAAAGAAAGAATCCACATCGTACCGCTATGCAAAACGAGAATCATGGTCTTCGACAGATAACTCCATGGAGGTACCGCGAAGACAGAGAGGACACAGCGGTGTTAGTAAGTCACCTCACAGCTCAACAGAAATGCTCAATCTAACAGATGTACGGACCCCGTTACAAATGAACACGTCTGCCCGGCCTTCATTTTTGCGTACACGAGCAACGATACCAAACATGTCGATGAAAACGAGAGAAATGGCAGGAGGACAAGCAGATTATGTGTGAATCTTACCTGGTTGATTGGCTCCATTTCGCAGAAATTATTTTGGTTTTCCTGGTAGCTTCAGTGACCCGAGCGGAAAGGACAACGAGGACTGCATGAGAAGAAAGGCCCGGCGCGATAAAAGACGAACTGTATCGGGAGCAGAAAAATCATAAAAACTGAGACTCACTACACTCTTTTTTTATGAGAACGTTGTTTTTCCGGCCCACGGGCTAAATACTCTTATTTTTCTGACGATTTTGGGCTGAAAATATTTTCGTATTTTTCTTAAATTATAGCTTATGAGTTTTTCGTTTAAGAATGTATTGGGGTAGTACATTGCAGCGCAGGTTTCCTAGGTTTGGTGGCTAGTTTTGCCGTTTAGAGAAAGGGATAATTTTATACAGTTTCGTTGAAAACATCAGATTGTATTTACAAATTTCAACACAAAATATAATATCCTTTTCAAAATCCAGCCTTGGGTTTATTTCTTAGCATATTCTTCAACTTTGGCAAATTTCAGCCTCAATTTAAAAAAAAAAAAAAAAAGAGTCTAATCAGAATCGATTATGATTGTTTTTTGGCCACGCTGAGAAGACTACCCTTTGTACATATTTGCTAATCTTAAAATAACAAATAATAAAACTGCTTACTAGTTTTGGAGCCTCACTTGTTGTTGTTGTTGTTGTTGTTGTTTTTCAAGAGGTTTTGTTGCTCTAAAAACGAACTCAGTGAATAGAGAGTTGAGGATGCGATCTCTTCAAACTGGCAGATGTGTGCTTACTGCGAGAAAGAGGTGTATCAACTACTGGCCCACTCCACACCTCTTATAACCCGTCTTTTTGCGATTCCCTTGGAATTTTAATTTGTTGCTCAAAAATACATTTACAAAAAAAGAAAATACAGTAAATTCCATGAGTTTTGGAAACTTTCCCTCACCCCTTCCTGGCCGATCATTTTAGGGCCTGTTTACATGGAGGTGGGGGACCCCGGATAGGTGAGGTAACATGTGGCGGGTCACCCCACCTATCATGTAAACGTGATCAAAATTATAATGAGAGATTATTTGAACGGGCGGGTTACCCAACCTAAGCAGGTTACCTCACCTACCTGGGGTCCCCCACCTCCAAGTAAACAGGGCCTTAGGCCTAGTTAATACTCTGTATTTTAATACAATTTACGTATGTAGGCTGGCTTTCCTTCGTCATAGGGAGCTTGACTACCGATGACGGCAACGGGAATGTCAGAAAAAGCAACATAGGATTTATAAGCAAAAAAAACTTTGCACGTGCATCACACTTTTTTGTGCATTTCTTTGCCGTCACTTTACCACTAACACGTGAAATTCCCTTATGCGACGTTCTATTGAGGACGTAGACACACGACGACGAATTCCCCTTCTACTTTCAACCTTGGGATTTGTCTTCACGATTTCATTTCCAGGGACATTTAACTACCGGCATATGTGACATTTTAAGCGAGTTGGAGTTTGATATTACGCGAAGTCCTTTTAACAGTGGCTGTAACGTTTTGCGGCTGTCGCCGCCGTCGTTGCTAAAGCTCTTTAATAGGAAGCCAGGAACCTTACGATCCGACGGCCACGCCAATGGAGACGTCGCTGAGAAATAGACCGGCTCGCATCCTTTCAAACCTTTTCGTTTAAGGCTGTAAAAAATACATCGAACTATCGATTAATCGCGATATTAACGCGGCAATAGCGATGGATCGATGGTAAAAATGAAACATCCATAGCAATCGAGGTAGTGTAGCGAACTATATCGATAGTTTCTATGCTTCTAACATTTTAACTTCTTTGCAAAGTAAAGACACCTTTTTTACTCATCTTTGATTCACAAGGTCACAATAACGGTAAAAAACAGAAACTAAAAACAATCTGTAACCGTCCTAATGCACCAAGAATGTTTTGGCGTCTTGATTCTTGAACCGCTTTGGCGACAACGGTTTGACTGTTTAAGAGTGTTTGTTCAACTTTCAACGGTTATCATACTGAAGCTTTACCGAGTCAACGATTTCAGCACAGTTACTGAATCAACAGACAGCTCTTCTTTTTATGTCTTATTCTTTCAGCTTTCTCAGGTAACAAACTGAATTCCATGCTCTTCTTTCAGAGTTCACCCTGAGAATAAACCGACTGGCTGATGCTCTCTTTTTCCTCAAACAGCCTTTCTTTTTCTGTATCCGCTTATTTCACTTTGATCCAGCACTACTGATCGATCTTTGCTAATCATCAAACAGCCCTCCTTTTTCGGCGTCGGATTCTTCCTGCTTTTCTTTCAAGTTCTTTTTCCTTGGAAGCTTTTTCTGTCTTTCTAAAATCTGCAACAAAAAAAAAAGGAACGAATCTTCAGGTATTAGAGTATTAAAATTATTACTTAAGTTTTTCTTCATATCACTAAAAATAAGATCATATTTAGTATTACAGTGGAGCCCCGATAATCGATTTAAGGATATTCCCATTTAAAGATCAAACTGTCCTGACAAAGGTTAAAGTATCACTTATTTGTATGGAGCAGAATCCAGGGGTCAATTTAATACAACTTTTATAAGTGTAGCCGTTGTTTAAGGGTCCGAAAACAATGAGTTAAGTGAGCTACTTGAAAATGCTGAGAGAAGGGACTTTGGCAAATCGGTCGTTTCGATATAAGTTGTTTTGATACAAACTCAGGCAGTGAAATTGCACAAAAAATTTGGTTCACTTTAAGTATAGGTTGCGAGTAAACACAAAAAAACATTTTGAGTGAATATCTTCGTTCTTTAATCCAAGTACGTGGAACGAAAAAAAAAACTTGTATCAAAACAACCGGTAACCAACGTTTGAGGCTGGTAAGAAGTACAAAATGTACGAGTACATGCACGCTAGAAATACTTCACTTTATCATAAGTGTCTCCTTTGATCTTCCATGTGGCTTTTTTGAAATATTCCAAATTCTGTTCTGTGAAGTCTACAGGCTGCTCCTTCTGTTTTCGACCTGCAAGTAGTTTACAATCGACTGTCATCAATTTAAACACAATGTATTGAGAACCATTTCCACCTCTGACCAACCTCATTCCTGGGATCTCTCCCTACGGAAGAAGATCAACTTTAAACAACCAAATGCGAAAACCCAAGCGAAATGCATTTGTCTATTCTTCTCGGAAATCAACAGACCAAGAGCCCAAGAGCAATAATTTGACAGGCAGAGGGGAAGAGGGGTGGGAAAGAGGGGGAACTTTATGAATTTTTAAGTGGGTGTGTCCTACCGGAACCCTGAAACCTTAAGCTTTTACCACTAGATAATGTTCAGTTTCATTTTACAACCCTAATCTAGACTGAGAACAAAAACTTCCCACCCTATCCTAGACTACTACTAAATAGTAACTGTAATATTATTCTCCCTACTCTACAAATCAAGTTCATTCCTATAATACTAGAAATCCCAATACTTTCTACTTATTTCCTGCACGAACAATATTAATATGAGACTTTTTGGTACAATATTTCAGGGTCCAAAATTTTTCAGATCACTAAATCATAATATTCAAAGTGCTGCTTCTCTATATCTGTCTTTTTAAATCTAGATTGAAAGCATTTCTCGTTAGCTGATTCTCCACATATAGATATTACTAAGTGTTTCATTTTTTGCTGCCCTTTATCCATTAAGTGTGGGGTTTTTTGCTTGCTTTTTATCTTAATTTATATTTCAACATGATTTTGCCACTCATTTGTTGTATTTATGCTCTTAAGTTAGGGAGGGAGCTCACAGTAATAAGCCCTAACAGTTTTTGAGCTTCCTCACAAGAAAAAAATATTTATTATTCTTTCACTTAATGTAATTACAGCAAGGAGCCCAAAAGTGTGACCTACTTTAATTAACTCACATTCTTTCACCCAGACATTAACCAATCAGAAGTAGAGGAAAGTTTCCAGCTGGCATCTGATTGGA
The DNA here is from genome assembly GCF_958299795.1 of Porites lutea. Lineage (NCBI taxonomy): Eukaryota > Metazoa > Cnidaria > Anthozoa > Scleractinia > Poritidae > Porites > Porites lutea. The sequence continues at coordinate 2,822,108 of NC_133206.1, forward strand.
TAAATTTCTGTATGAAAGAATCTGAATGAATCAAAAGGGCTCACAAGGCTCTGTGCTGTAACATCACCTTTAACCTTCCACTATTATTTTTTCAGGTATACAATTTATTGAATGTCCGTATTTTTTTTCTTGCAAATAAATAAACTGAAACTGAATACCACTAATATGTAAAATAATGCCTCCATGCAAAACATCCCCCTCATTGCCGTTGTTGTTTTTGGTTTATTTTTCTCATGCCTTATTGATTTCCTCCTCCCAACACAATGACATTTCATAAATATCTCTGGTGTTCACAGTTTTGTGAGTTTGTCGGTAATAGGTTATCAAAAGAGTGGTAGAGTAGAATTGTTTGATGTATTTCTATATACCAGAAAGTTAATCCTCAAATATCATATTGTTCTGTCTGTCTGCTATTTTCTCCTTGGTTTTGTGCGTCATTTCCCAGAAATTACGTAGGCACCACATATCCACTTTACTTTCTGCCACAACAGACCCTCTCCCTCCCTCCCCTACACAATGATGTTCTTCATGTAATGGCAATGTAATTCCTCTTAAGGCCGAGGTTAATAAATTTGTTAAAATTAGCGTCGTGTGGGGACAGTGGTTCGTCAGGTTTTCTATGAAACTATCTAGCTTTGTTGCAAATTTTATACCTGTTGATAACTTCAAGCCCTGGTTTTGAACTCCACGTGCTCCTTGTTTATCTTTGACAGTACCCGTACCTTTGAGCTTCTTGGATGGCTCTTTCGCCTTTTCCGCTGCCTTACGCTTCTGAGATTTTAGACCTGCATCCTTATTTAACAATTCTAAGCCTTTTCGGACCAGTTTAGAAGACATTTCATCCGAAGTATTTTAATCTCGTGTCTCGTAGATGATTTCTTTGCTCGACCTTGTCACCTTGTGCCCAGTCTCTCTAGTACCAACATGATTTTTGCCTTTGACCGCATTTGATTGGTTAAATTCGGTACAACCCCAGGTTGCCTCACGAGACAACTGTTATTTCAAAATGGCGGCTGAAGTTTGTTGATGCATCTTTTTACAACGTTTACCCGTCTTTTGTGAAAAGATCCCTTCTTTCAGCAAGATGAATATACTCAAAACGCCAGAAGATAGCACTGCCTTTGTGAGAATCATGGGTGAATTCGACCAGTTTTTGTCTAACAACCCGAAAGGTCGGCTAACGTACGAAGACTATTCCAGTGAGACACACTTCAAACAAGGAGGTGTTTCCTCCTCCAGCAGGGTCTTGAGTAAATCGCAGAGCCAAGGAAGTCTCCTTACTAAAGAACGAGAGAAGGATGTGGAACTGATAAAAAGCCGGAGCAAAATAGTGCAGTTAGAGAATGAAATGAACAGCTTGGAATCTGAAAGAAAGCGAGCTCGAATAGAATTCGAGAAAGATGCTGGAAATCAGAAGCTAAGTTTTCGCCGAATGGAAGAGAAATACGACGACCTGCAGCAAAATTTTTTGTGCATTGCGGAACAGGAGAAAAATGCTAAAGACCAGTTAAAGGAGCTGAAAAAAGAGTACGAAATGTTCCGCAATAAATCAGAACAAAAGTTGCAAAACCTTCAAAGAGAAAAACTGAAAGCTTGCGCGGAACGAGATGAGGTTTGTATATATTTTGCTTTTTCAGATTTCCATGAAGTGGTCAGTTATGTAACCTTCGATATCAAAATTTCTTTTAAACTGATCCAGCTAAAAACATTTTATTCATCAACTGGAAGTTGAGGTGTCTCCTTCTTGTCTAGTCAGCTGGAGATATGGGAAAAGGCCCCCATATCTCCATAATTTAAGACCAAAACTGTGGTTTGAGAACAGAGAGACTGATAGGTCTGTACCTTAAAATTAATAAAGGTGACACTAAAGTCTACTCTCCACTTTCTTTTATCCTCATAATTGATGTGAACCAATAACATCATAGGTGAGCTAACAAGCCATATGGGGGCAGTTGGCTTGTTACTTTAATTGTTAGAGTGCTGCACCTCTATCGCATGGGTCATGGGTTCAAACCCTGTACAAGCCTGAATTTTTTCAGGCTTTCTTTTTGCAACTGCAAAAGCTGCATCTAGAACAGTGATGATCTTCTTTCACTAATTCTTCACCCCGCTGTTCCTATACAGAGGTTCCAATAAATGATTAATATTTTTTCATTTCATCCATCATCCTTTCAAAGGTCTATAACAAGCCAACTCAATGACCCGCCACTAGCTGCCTTGCTGGCTCAAATGGTAGAGCACTGCACGAGTATTGCAGAGTTCAAGGGTTTGAATCCCTTACAAGCCTAAATTTTTCAAGTTTTCTTTTCACAACTGCAAAGCACAACAGACTGCAATTTGTAATGAATTTTGCAGATAAGGGAGGATTCAGGCAAAAAACAAATGGAGATGAAGAGTTCTTTGTTTAGGTAATTATTTGCATCAATTGATATAAAGTAATGAGTAAGTTGGACTTACCATTTAGGAGTGGCTTAGTCTCTCTTGGGGAATCAATGATTTTGATTTCTTAGTAAGATTGAATTATTAATATTTGTGTTTGTTAATAGTTATGGTAGATTAGTGAGGCTTTGTCATTAAAGGGTAAGCTTTTTCTTCTGCTTAACAGCATGAAAAAGGGGAAAGGTATTGAAAACATAAATGAATTGTCACTGCTTTTAAAGGAGTTACCTATGCTCCATTCACTTTAATCACTGATCCCTATCTGAAGTGATAAATAAAACCTCGCAAACTTTGATGAAGTTTAACATGTAGCATTACATTATGTTTAGCTAATATGAGATGGGAAGCTTATTTTTGAGTTTAATTCTAATTTACAACAATGGCAATATTAATGCAGTAAACCCACTGCAAAATAATGGTGGACAAAATAGTACAGATTTCTGCATAAGGTTCATTGCTGCATGTACAGTAAAAGAAATAATTGTTCTTTTTTTCAGGCTAGAAACTGAAAAAACTGCAATGCAAACTGAGCTGGAAGATACTAAGAGTCAACTTGAAGGCTTTAAAAGGTACTAATGAAGGCAAAACTAGCCAAGAAGTAACAATTATTATTGTTATTATTGAAGGCATGTTTCAGCCAATGAGGAACATATGGCCAGAGCTTTTTACTAAGTTTCAGTTTCAGAGTATTGTCACTCCACCGTGGATGGGATGCTAGTCAAAGGTTATGGTACCCCAAGCAGTAGGTTGCCAGTTCCCATTTATTAGTGCTTCTGATAGTTTGTGGAAAAAAGTCAAATCTCACGCAATTTTTGGTGACAGATTCACAGAAAAATTGGCCAATTTTTGAAAATTTTTGGGGCTAACTTCACCGAAAAACAATTAGTAAAGAATGGCAATTTTGTGGGAGTTTTCTAGGCAAGTTTTGCTAGAAAATGATGGATGTAGTGTTTTATAACAGAGATAGTCATTTGCTATTTTAACAACAAAGCACTCAAGAAATGAGCCAATGGCAAAGCTTTTAACATCATGACTAGTGCCCAGTTTTTCGCAACATAATTTACGTCTATTAGTTTTGAAATGTTGTTTGCTCATTTTGGTGATGAAGTTTCAAGATAAATTTGCAAGTTTACAACAATTAAACAGCCCTAATAGCCGAGATAAGTTTTCAAATATGTTGTATTAGACATGTATTTGTAAAATTTTTAGCAAATTTTGTGGTACAACTGTACATGCATGTTTTTGTGAATTTCATGTGATTTCACGGATTTACCTGAATTTTGTGGCTCTGCGACCGCACAAAATATCAGAAGCCCTGATTTATACACCTGGGCCATAGAGAAAAATGGGACAGTGAGGGAATCTCAGGGCATTGTTGGCTGGGATAATACTTATGTAAATTGCATCATGTTATTTTTAGAGGTTGGTGCTGTGACATCCACTCATTTTAATTGATTGAAACATCAAGTCCAAATGCGACCGCCTTAGGGCAAACAATGCAGAATATTGTAATGGCAACACACCAAGAGAGCATAATATCCCATTATTCTCTCTTGAAAACACTGAATAAAAGTTTGCGGACCTCTCTGGAACCCATCTTCCGATTGATTTCAAGTGCTTGTTGGTCTAAAAATAGCTTTGGTGAAATTCACGTATCCCTTGGGCTAGACTGGGCGTGTCTCTCACTGTACCATTATTCTCTCTTGACCTAAGTGAAGAGAAACATGGTGGAGGAAAGTTTATTGTCTGACTAAGGAAACAATGGGATAGCAAGACTTGAACACCAAACCTCCAGATCTGAAGTTCAAAGTGTCGACCACCGGGTCATCATGAAAAACATTTGTGCCTCATTTCCAAGAAATCTAATCTGTACAGTTATGTAGCTTTTCTTTAGGCTTCACTTCAGAAGCTGCTTGTATTGATTTTTCACACCTGAAACTTGAAAATTAGCAGAATGCTGGTATTAAGGGGACATTTTGACACAGAACTCGTGAATATTAATTCAAAGTTTGTGTCTTGCTTAATTCTGACCTGTAATATTTGCAACAGATATGTCTTATGTCATATTAATGCACTAGCTAGAGATAATAAGAGGTTTTCAGACACGTATGCCTATAGTTTTCTTTCATATTAATTTTTACAGAAGACGTAGTGAGTTAATGTCTCAGTTACTGGAGCTTGAGCAACTCAGAGAAAAATCAAATACTGCTGAACACAGGGTCAAGGTATGATTTTAGTACTGCTTGTACATGAAGCTCTGTAATTATGCCTCAAGATCAAAGAACGTAAAACACAAAGCATGGGACTCCAAAGTTTTTTAGGATAATCTGCCAGTTTGGCAATTTAGCATTCTGTCAAGTAGCTTTACCATAAAAATAGCCTGACAAAACAACCAACATTTTTGCAATGTTGCCACTGGTTTCTGAGGAACAACTGCAGAAATTCAATACTGATGACGCATTACTACCCAGGTCTATTTGGGTAGTGCTTCTGATCAGAAGCACTACCCAGATCTGGGTAAAGTCACATGATCAGTACAGATTTCTGCACTCGTCCTCAGATGTCATTTGGCTGGGAAACAGGTGTGGGCGTCACAAAGTGATGGTTGTTATCGACTAAGACTACATGCATCACAGAAATAAATTACCAGTAACATCATATGAATAACAAAAGATGTATCACTATTGTACTAACTTTAATATTATTGATAAGGAACTGGAGCAGAAGCTGGCTCGCCAGGAAGAAGCTACAGGGGTTGCCATGGTGATGCAAACACAACTCACAAAATACAGGGAATTACAGAAAGAAAATGAGAAATTGAAAGAAGGCAATCATTATTACAGGTATAACTAACATTTCCATTATTAATAAACACTGTTATGCAGAAAATAGCAACTTTGCAACTACTACCAAAAGTGAATGTATGAAAATTTCATGCTTTTTTGTTTGAACTGCACACAAAACATCTTATATTCACATTTTAAGTTTGTGTACTTTACAGTAGTAATTTGTGCAGTGCATGATAATGACAAGGCTTGAAAAAAGTCCTGTCCAGTCATCCTGGACAAGTAGATTTTCTTACTGGGCAAGTAACTTTTAAAGCTAGGGTCTAAGCAAGTCATCTTCTAACTGAATCAGTAACTTAGATAAGGAAGAAGTGGCCCCAGGCAGGCAAAATGTTAGAGCTGCTTGCAAGCCCAAAGGACAAGCTGTAATTAAAGTTTTCTTGTGCCCTGAGTGAGACTGAAACAGGAAGTAAAATTTGATTTAAGGATGAAATTGAACCACATTCTCATGATAATTTACAATTTAGGTCCATGATCTTGAAATTGAGGTCATAGTTTTGTTCTTAGCAGGTGAATATATACTTTTTACTGGATGAGGAAATTTTTTGAAGCACCTGAAATAACCCACAGAAAATAATAGTACTCTAAGCTAAATATGCATTTAAAATGTATTATTATGTACCTTTAATACTAGTTTAACAGGTATCTCATCTTAAGGCCCTTGAGTTTAAATCCCCCAAATTATTGTCCCCTAAACTATTTACCTCTGTAAAACTGTGAAAGGTTTGACCCAAGGAGTCATTAACTCGTGGGTACGCACAAGCGTACCACGAGTTATTGCAGGGACTGAGATATGCAAATGAGTCACTCACTCACTCACTCGTAGTAGACGCACTTCGTAATTAATCGGGTCCAAACTCAAGAGCGCAAAGATCTATCGTTTCCAAAGAAGCACGCGCTCGCCGAAGTTCGGTAGCATCAAATTCCTCGCTGCGAGCGTGCATCGTGCGCTACAGCACGGTTAGGATAGAGGTCTTACCAAATTTAAGACAGGCAGGAATCTTTCAAATTAGTACGATTCAAAAGCCTTAGACCCGTCCAGGCGTTAAACTTGACAAGAAGATAAGCATTTGCTCTTCGACTCCTTCAACTTCGATGCTGGCTTGATCTCCTACCTTGTAGTACTGTAGTAGGTTCTATGTATGAATGAATTTATTGCGGTCAGTATAAAACACGGACTGAGGACTGGGTATAAAATACAGACTATAAAATACGGACTATAAAATACGGACTGGTGAAATGTATGGTAAATAAAGGCACTTCTTCTTCTTCTTCTTCTTCTTCTTCTTCTTCTTCTTCTTCTTCTTCTTCTTCTTCTTCTTCTTCTTCTTCTTCTTCTTCTTCTTCTTCTTCTTCTTCTTCTTCTTCTTCTTCTTCTTCTTCTTCTTCTTCTTCTTCTTCTTCTTCTTCTTCTTCTTCTTCTTCTTCTTCTTCTTCTTCTTCTCTTCTTCTTCTTCTTCTTCTTCTTCTTCTTCTCTTCTCTTCTTCTTCTTCTTCTTCTTCTTCTTCTTCTTCTTCTTCTTCTTCTTCTTCTTCTTCTTCTTCTTCTTCTTCTTCTTCTTCTTCTTCTTCTTCTTCTTCTTCTTCTTCTTCTTCTTCTTCTTCTTCTTCTTCTTCTTCTTCTTCTTCTTCTTCTTCTTCTTCTTCTTCTTCTTCTTCTTCTTCTTCTTCTTCTTCTTCTTCTTCTTCTTCTTCTTCTTCTTCTTCTTCTTCTTCTTCTTCTTCTTCTTCTTCTTCTTCTTCTTCTTCTTCTTCTTCTTCTTCTTCTTCTTCTTCTTCTTCTTCTTCTTCTTCTTCTTCTTCTTCTTCTTCTTCTTCTTCTTCTCTTTCTTCTTCTTCTTCTTCTTCTTCTTCTTCCTTCTTCTTCTTCTTCTTCTTCTTCTTCTTCTTCTTCTTCTTCTTCTTCTTCTTCTTCTTCTTCTTCTTCTTCTTCTTCTTCTTCTTCTTCTTCTTCTTCTTCTTCTTCTTCTTCTTCTTCTTCTTCTTCTTCTTCTTCTTCTTCTTCTTCTTCTTCTTCTTCTTCTTCTTCTTCTTCTTCTTCTTCTTCTTCTTTCTTCTTCTTCTTCTTCTTCTTCTTCTTCTTCTTTCTTCTTTCTTCTTCTTCTTCTTCTTCTTCTTCTTCTTCTTAAGGACTCCCCAAGATCACGGGGGGAAATGGATGTGAGTTTGAGCATTACCTTTTTAAAATAACAGCGGAAATTGAGATAAGAAAACATAAGCAAATGTTTTGCATCCTACTTCGCGGAGGAGTTGTGTCGGCTTTGTATCACATATGTTCTTTCATTGCCATGAAATGCGTTTACATTGTTTTTTACTGTCAGTAGCCTGGTTTCAATTAGCCTTAATTTCATCCCATTGCTTTGAGCCGTTTTTATGGCTCGATCGTTTTCCCCGGTCATTTGCCGGCGGAAGTTCCATGGAAAAGGCATTAAATATGAGACTTTTCGCCAAATCATCGGACCATCCTCAATGGTGTAGTGGCTATGTGAGATTGGGACTAACCGAAGGTACTGGGTACAAATCCCGCTAAAGACCTTTTTCCCTTCTTCCTTTTTTTTTTCTTTTTTGTTTTCTCTTGTTTGCTTATTTGTTTTGCTGTTTTTTTGTTTGTTTTGTTTTTAAATATATACTTAAATAACTGTTACTAAAGTGCAATAAACAGCAAGAAAAGTATTGTGTTTCCAGAACAAGAATAGTATATTTATAATATGAATTTCTATCATTTCCTAAAATTCAATGTGGGAAAACCAGAGGTGATAACTAATTGATTATTTTCTAAACAACGTACCCATGAGTTGACGATAGTCTTTCTTTGATTTTATTTAAGACAAGTACAGGTAGGTTGAGTATGATTGTTCGGGTGAACATAGTCCCGAATAGGACTGATGTTTTGACAACCTGTACAGTTGTCATCTTCAGACTCAAAGTGAGTTGTATCACATCAGTTGATGGTATTTTACTCTGGTTAGTGACCTGGTCAATGAATTCACAGCGTTATTGGTTGTCTGTCAGTTAAGCAGTGATGTTATTTTTCGATCCATCTATTGTCACAGTTTAACAGTTGTTGAAATTTTGCATTATAGCTAGACCCTGTCCTCAAGCTGAGGGCATTTCCACTGAGCTGGGCATCAATCTTACAGTGCAATAGGAACAACTTTTGTAGCAACAATAATTTCTTTATTTTTAGAGAGACAAATGAAAGTAACCTTTTATTGAAAGAGAAAGCAGACAGTTTGCAAGGAAAGCTTGTGCGGGCTGAGCAGAGGATTACAGAACTGACAAGGGTGGAGATTGAGAATGAAGTCAGTGAAATCTAATTCAAGTCAATGTTACTGTGTCTGTTTGAATTATGCTAATACTAAGCTCCCCTGGGCATTGCTACACTTATTAGGTACTTGTTATTATGCATTATTTTTGTGCCTTCCTTAATGATTTTGTTAGAAAATTTGTTCCTCACATAAGTAAGAATTTTTAAAGACAACAAAGGTGTTTTGTTTACTTCTCAAAGGTTTCCATAAATATTATTGTTGTTGTGATTTAAGTTAAGTAGTGTGTTCATAGACCATTAATTTTCTCGTAAGAGATCGTCGAACATGTGTATGAAATCACTCGCATGCTGCTGAATTGCCAAAGAAAAAGAAAAATGTCTGTGGATAGGCTGAGCTTTAAGGAATGAGAAAAACATACGCACAATCCATGGGCTTTCATATCTGCTAGACGTAACCAATATTGTAGAGAACTTGGAATTTGAAAAACTGTCATTTAGTTGTTTTGTTTTTCTTTTGTTTTGATATTTATGTTAGGAGCTGAAAAAGAAAATTCAGAAGTGGGAAACTGAAGATTTATCAGGAACAAAAAGGCTGAGGTCTGGCTATCATTAATATGAACTATGTCCTAATATTTTATTTCTAGTAACTAACAACAAGTTTTTGTGAATTATGTAAAATATTGACTTGGCTTGATTGACTTGACTCACATTTTTAATGAATTTATGAAATTGCTTACTTTACAGATCACCTGCCCAGCTTGCCCAAGATGTTGCAAATCTGCAGAAAACTCAGGTGGTATTACTGGAAACACAGAGTGATTTAAAATCCAGGTGTGGATGCTCTTTATCATGTTATGAACAAGCTACTAACTACAAGCTACTACTGACGTTCCCGTTCTGTTGCTTAATCAGCCTATTATCTAATGGCCAAAACTGATTGTCAAAATCTCAGTCAGTTTTGTGCTTCCAAACTGATTCTCATTATTTGAATGATTTTGTTATCTTTCCAGTGCACAGATTAATGAGAGAGCTTACCATAGGGCAGCAGAGGAACTAGCTGTTGTTAAAAGAGAGGCAGTAGAATTAAAGGTAACTTATAAAAAGGGGAACTCTTACAATTAAATACTAACATTATATAATATGTAGTGAGTACAAGGTAACTGCTATCGCTCTGTTAAGCCAGGGTTGTCTTCATGTAAACGTGGTGGGGATGCTTACAAGTCAGAAACTGTAGAATTTTAAAAACCCTTAGAGGAAACAAATCTTGGTTAAACTACTGGTTTCTGTCAAAACTGGAAAAAAACTGTTTTACGGGTCTATTATTTTGATTACCTGCTGGTTAATGTGTCATGGGCACTCGCTTAAAAAGTCGGTGCTATTAAAATCTTTTATGCAACTGTATAGTTAACTTCTAATATTTTGGAATACACAGGAGAATGCAGAACGGCAAAGGGAACGGAATCAAAAACTCCAGCGAAGGCTGTTTCTTGTCACAGCTGTAAGTGAACTATTAGCTTGTTTGTTTCAAAAAGGTAATAGTAATGTTATGGTTTTGCTGTTGAGTGGGAATTTTTCCAGCACTTAACTAGTTTAATTTCACAAATCATTTGGATGGTTTACCGTGAATAATCTCAATAGACACGTGGGGGCGTCTGTTCAATTTTAGGGGTCCAAGAGGTGTCGTTTATTCTCGTAACTGATAGAACCTCAACAAAACTAATATACTTCGGCGAAAATGTTAAGAGAAATATCCACTCCATGAATTGATTCGTCTAGGCCGTCTAGTGATCCATATCGCTCTTTCACATCTCAACATTAAGGTCAGAGTCCTCGTTTACGGACATTGTGTTGCCATAGTTAGTTTGTCCTTACTTTGAACTTGTTATTGAGCAAGATACTATGTGCAAACCCTTGTGATTCCTAGTATCTTGGAGTATATCTCATAGGGGGCGTCTAATACAAACTGTCTTAACATTGTAGAGGGGTGTTTATTAGATGAGAGGCGTTTGTTTCAGAGTGGGCGTCCATCAGATCATTGACGGTATACTTTCAGGTTACAGTTGTTATATCTCTCCCAGTGAAATGAGTGTATCTAAATAATGATGACAAAGAAAATGAAGATGATAATGATTTTCAATGTCGTCATTAGGAACGCGATGGATGCCGAAGGATTTTGGATAATTACGATAACAGCTATTCATCAAACTATGACCCTCAGATTCGTGCAAGACTGCAAGAGGTTGGTAGGACAGGAGGGTCTGAATGTTGTTTGGTGCCATTTGTCCATAATTTTTAGTGTTTGCTGTATAATTGGGCAATTTAACAGAGAAAATACTGTTTAATCTTTGGAGGGTTTTTCTTGAAAAAAAACGCAGTCTTTTAGCATATTTGTCAATTCTTATCTGCTCTTTGAAAATTTTCGGATTTCTCCTGAAAAATCTCCGGTTTTCTTTGGACATCTTCAGATATCTTCGGAAATCTTCTGAAATAAATGGGAATTGTCGCAGAACGGCCGAAAACCCCGTGATATACTAAACAAAATAATGTTGAATTTTTTGCGGAAGTTTGTGTTTCGTTCTGGAAAAAATTACTGTTACAGTGAATTTTTTACTTTCAATGTTAAAATGCCTAAAATTCAACTGTTTCATGTTACAGGACCAAAACATTAAGGGCCAGTTATTAAACGGAGTTTAGCCAGTGCTTAATAAAACCCCCTTCTAAGCCATTTTCAGTTTGCAAAACGCCTTTATGTAAACAGCATTTATTGTGAACAGTTTCATGAAAACATATGGCCCTTTACTAGAAAAGCAATTGTCTTCTTAAAATGACCCACTAAGAAAAAGATCTGAAGGTCCAAAGTTTTCCTAGACCGCGGTCTAAGTTAGACCTCGTTTAAATAACCGACCCTAAGTTTTTAGTGTTACCGAAGTACCCCCATTCAGATTCTAGCTCGTAAAACGTTCAACAGTGAACGCTGAGTTTGTTACCATCATTTAGCTATCATTTATATTGAGGTTTTTTCTCCTTTTTGAAGATACATCTAGAAGATACATGTGAGCTAGAATGAAGCTGTTCTCCTTTAATTATAGCTCGTTAAAGATAGTTTAGATGCTATAAGGAAAAGAAATCGACGTCAATGCCCTTGCCAAGATTTCAGTAGTATTATGACAATACGCCTATCACTATCACTATCACTATCATTATCACTTATTCGAACTTTATCGTAACGTAATTTGACTGGAGGTTTTCTATATCTTTGTAGACTCACGGGTTTGTCGTTTTTATTTGTTGAAGTACATGCTTCTTTGTCACTTACCGCTTCGAGCCCAGCATACAAACGGCTTTAACATTTGTTTCTTTTTCCATCAGGCTGAAACTCGTCTTAAAACATGTCATGAACACATACAAACTCTAGAGGTTAGTCCGCACTGAATCATCAGGAAGTTTTAGATACCATGGCAACGGCGGCGAAAACGTCACCACTAAAAAGTGACTTCGCGTTCTTTGAAACTGCAGCGCTATTATCTCGACTGGCTTACTTTGTTTATAAATATAGGTGAACCATCCCGGAGTTAAATTCCTAAGAAAAATATCCATATTTAATCAGTGAAAGAGAAATCCGTCTTCGTTTGTTGACGTACTCGAGAAAACGTGAAATTAAGCAATTTCACGTCTTGTCGTGCAGTTACGGCAAAGAAATGTTCCAAAAAGGCGTGCTGCACGTACAAAGTTGTTGTTTTGCTAATCGAAACGTAAACCTAATCCTTTTTTGACGTTCTCGTTGCCGTTGACGTCATGATTATTAAACCTTCCTTCATCAAAGCTAATCCAAAGGTTCCATCTTTTTACAGAGGTATATTTACTCAGGGTTACTTTATCAACTCAGTTGAAAACACAAAAAAAAGTGTTTGACTCCCCCTTTCAAAGTTTCTGTTGAAACTAACCCCTTTATTCTTTCATTACTGTAAACTTCCGCTGATAAGCCCCCCCTCCCTAATTATAAGCCCCCATGCAGGCTATAGGCCCATCTACCGGTAGACGAAAAATACATGCGGTAATAAGCCCCCCCCCCCCCCCCCCCCTCCAGATATAACGGATATAAGCCCCCCTCTTGCTTGTATCGAAATGAATTCGATTTTTACAACGTTTTGAAGCTTTAAAAAGCGAGTGAATTAAAAAAGTATTTTGATTAGCACTGCTATGTAGCTTGTTTTGAAAGGCTTTTTTAGTCCGGTTATAACCTCCCCAGTTTACAAGCCATCTTAAAACCCATTTTACGAAGTTGTATAAGCCCAGGGAGTGTACGGCATATTGGCAACGATAAAAAAATGATTTTGGTTTTGGTATATTTTACGGCATGTTTTGGAGTATGGGGGGAGTATTTTAAGACGCTTGAATAAAAGTAGCAATAATTATTTTCGAGTGGAGAGAAACGAGGACCAGAAATACGTCTGTGTCTGCAGGCCACTCGATTGGTTATTTCTTGCAACTGTCTCGCGGAGCAAACGATGGGTTAATTTGCCATCATCAGAAAAATTAAACTTCTCTCTGATTACTTTATTTTCAGGTCGAGTTGAATGAAAAAGCAGAGCTAGCATGCCAGGAAAAGCTAAAATGTAACAAAGTATGTAATTTCACCATACTGATCCATGTACCTTATTGGTTCTTAAATTCGCGACTTTGGTAAGACTGTATTTCGCGGGTTTTATTTTCGCGATTTCAGTAGGCAAATATAAAAAAGGGCATTAAATTTCGCGATTCAAGCGTTATCAAATTTTTTTCAAAGTCTCAATTTTTTAGAATTCTTTTTACATTGTAAGATTCTCTACTCCATATGTGAAGTCTTTACAAGCTATCGTTACTTCACAGTAGAAGTTACAAAATGGAACTTACCACACCAGTCAAGCCAGTAAATAATTTGTGCATTTGTCGATGCATACCATGTGTGTGTTGTTGGTATTACAAGTTTCTCAGTTTTTCTGTGAATTGAATTTTCTATATGGGTGTTGAATTACGTTTGTTTAAATTTCGTCAGTATTTTTATTCGAGGGTCGTTAATTTTGCGAAGTTAAGTACAAATTAGGTGTCTAAGCACATCTATTGGAAATGACCAGTGGTTTGCACCCTGTAAGTTTTTACTGAGGTTTTGTCGCTTTTATTGTCTTTACAGCTTGAAGTTGAAGTTAATGAACTACGTGATAAGTTGTCTAAACAGACGCAAGGAACACCAGACAACAGTTTGTTACGGTAAATGTTAAAAATCTAAGAAATATGGAATATTTTGTGTGTCGAGAGCGTTGGACGGAGAAAACCCGATATAATTCAAACCCTTAATTTTCTCATTGCAAATCTGAGGTCAGGGCTATAAGTTCACACGGCACTGACGAGTTTACGACCGGTTGAAAATTCGTGCGTTTAGGTGTTCTGTTCACACAGAATCATCTTAACCGAACGAAAATTTAGACGCATAGTCGTTCAAAATTCCATGTGAACAGAACGGAAAAATTGAACGGTCTCGTGTGAACGAAGTGGCCGGTCAAATTTTCAGCCGGTCGAAAATTCGTCCGGTGCTGTGTAAACGTGTTAGCAGTACATTTTACTGAGTTAATTGCATTTTATGGTTTTCGGGTTCGGAGGCGTTTTCACAGATCTGTTAATCCAAGAACATTCATTCGGGTACAAAGTATTCACTCTTATAGATTCTGGATTCAAAATCTCCGGACACGCGGCCAAACCACCAGAAAGTTTATATAATTTGCGGATTCATGCAAAAGGAATCCCAGGGGTGGATCCAGAGTAGTTCAAGTGATTTGCACAAATCACTCAAATTTTTTCCAAATCTTATTTCTCAGCTCTTTATTGCTGTTGACGAAATCAATTATCCTCCTTGTTTTATTGTTTATTATGAAATTAATAAAACAACTGAGAGATTATTCCGTCGATCACACAGCAAACCCAGCCCCTCCGGAGCGAAGTGGACGAGTCACCGTTCGCGCGGTTTCGTCCTTTGTTGATCTTTCGAGAACCACGCGAAAAAAAATTCGCAGGCACGACCGGACAAAGTTTCTACCTAGAGGGTAGGGACTGGAGGCTTGGATCTTTTCACAAATCACTCAAAACCCACTTCGATTGGTCAGAATCACTCGCATTGTCTTGCGAACTACTCAAACTCGATTGTGATTGGCTATTCAGGTCGCAAACTACCGTGCAAACTACTGACAATCATATATAAAGAGAAGCCTCTCCCTCAGAAGTTCCTTCGTTCTTGTTGAATTCGTAAAATCGCTTCGCGAAGACAAGAATAATTTGATTTATAAACCATGGTTCGAGGCGATCCAGTTTGTCGGAAGGAGGACTGTTCTCAGTATGATATTGGCTTGGTTTCAAGGAAATCAGCTCGTATTCGGACCAGGATAAGCTCAAGTTCATAGAGAATGCGTGGAAACCAGGTGAGCTATTTGATTTCCCAGTGTCAGTGGAATGTTCAAATTCTAAGCGTCACTTTGTGTGGGGCTGGCTGAAAAGATTTCCCTGGCTAGCATACTCAAAATTTCTCGATGGTGCATTTTGTTTACCGTGTGTTTTGTTTGGAGTCCAGTGTGGGAGGAATTCGAATAAACTCGACAAATTGTGATACAGAAACCTTCAATACACGAATTTCTATTGGTGTCACCCACCAGGCGTCACGTAAGGCTTTATAAAAGGAGAAGCGTTAAGACTTCTGAGAACAAATTCCTCTCAATTTACTTTTGAGGAAAACATGAGTAATTTCAGAACACGCCTGCAGAATAGAGATTACCCAGCTAGAATTGTAGAAAAACAACTTTCAGAGATTAAATTCTCTGATAGAGAAATGTCGCTAGCGCAGAAAAACAAAACCGCACCTAAGAAAATACTGCCCTTTGTAACACAATACCATCCGGCTTTGCCTAACCTAAAGGACACACTCATGATAGAAAATCACCGCAACTGAGAGAAATCTTTAAGGAGCCGCCCCATCATCTCATACCGTAAGGGAAAATCCCTAAAGGACATCCTAGTTAAAGCTAAGCTATGAAGGCTTTATTATAATTTATTCTACCGCGAACTGCAGGAGTCGTGTAGGCTTGTCAACACTTTTATCAATGCTAATTCACTTGCTAGACCCCTTAGACACAGACAGGCAAAGTTCAGATCTAGACAAAAAAATGTTACCTTGTATAGTCAAACAAAGTAATGAATATTTGTACAGAATTATGCCTTTCTGGAGGAGGTACTGTTTATGTGTCTGAATGGCTTGAGGTGCTCTCAGAACGCAGGAAAATGGCAGTTTGAGAGCACTAAATTTCAAATTTTCTTGGGGGAGCATGCCCCCAAACCCCCCTAGTTTATATTAGTTGGTGCAAATCACTCATGTAAAATCCTGGATCCACCCCTGAATCCGGTGCCATAATGTTCCAGATTCATCACGAATCTCCTCTAATGTAAACTGAACCTGTTTATCGAACATTTCTAAGCATCCCTGAAGCATTAATTTTGGCCAAGAAAAGGTAGTGGGGGTGAACGTCACTAATACATCCGTTATCCAACGTAGGATTTGAGTAAGTACTTCAGAACTGACTATAGTCTAGAAAATCCGAGCTTTGTAGCTTTAGTGTGGACGGGCTTTCGATTTTAGTGAATATTCAAATATCAACTCCACACGCAGGAGGGGGGACTTAAAGCGGAAAGAAAGTTTCTCACATTTGCATCGCTTTGTTTTACAGTAAAGAGGTGGAAAACCTTAGAGAAGAGAACGCCAAACTACAGGAACAGCTGGAGATGTACGATCTCCGTAAAGAACAGATGCATATGCAGGTATGAACGCCTATTTGTTGGTTTGAGGAAAGCTGGTCAGTTCCCCTGATTTCTCCCCGAGACATAAGGAACCTTTAGATCCGACGACACCGACGGTAACGAGACTGTCAAAAGTCAGTGTTTAGATACGCAAAACAACAACTTTGCACGTGCCTCGCGGCAGGGTTTGCAAACTTCATTGATGGATGAAGTCAGTGTGACTTCTGCTTCACAAATTTTGGAGTCATTTTGGAATATTTAGAGTCAAGTAACACTTGCTTTGGCGGTTCTTCACTTGGTCGTTTCGACCAGATTGCCATTTCAGCGCGAGGTTCTGGCACGTATACGCTATCATGACGAAAACATGAGGTAGCTACTTTCTCTTTTGGGAGTCCACTGACCTGGAAAGGCTCAAGTCGATGATCATGATCATCGCTCGAGTGATCTTTATTGTAATTTAGCCTATACGTGTAGACAGATGAATAATTCTTCAGTTTAGGTGGTTTAAATCAGGTTTGCAACATTTGCGGTTAGCATTGATTACTTTGTATGTGTTTTGAAAAAGGTAAGGAAAAAACTATTTTGCAACCAAAAATTTCCGGAGTCAAAGCCCTCCGTAACCTCGGTGGAGCCATCTTGACTGAATTTGGCGTATTTGCGAACCCTGGACTCACATTTCTTTGTATATCCTTTGCCGTAACTACACAACTACGGCATGAAAATACCTAAGTTCAAATTTAATGGAGGACGTAAACAAGCGACGATGGAATTTTCTTTCTCTTTCTGAACTTGGGTATTGTTCTTAGGGATTCAGCTCCAAGACAGTTCGCCTTAGTTACCAGGTCATCCATGCACGCATATTTTCTCTCTCTCCCATGCACCATCGCTCCTCGTTTTAGAAGTTGTGATTTGTGGCTTTTACCACAAAAAGCAAAAAGGGAACAAATAAGTCTTAGTCGACTTCAACCTGCCGTGCAGTCCTGCCCAAAGGAAATTATATGTGAGTTGTCGCCTATCTTTTTTTAAGGTTTATACTTAGCTTTGAATTGTTTTAGGGTTACTACGATCCTACCAAGACCAAGATAGTTCACCTGTCGATGAATCCATCAAGCATGGCTAAACAGCAGCGGGCAGAGGAGTTAGAAAAATTGAGGAAGGAGAATGAAACACTTCGGAGGAGGCTACAGATCCTGGAGGAAGGAGGCGGCAGTAGCCAAGAGGAAGTCAGCCCCGGACTCAACAAACTCACTCCTGAAGGAGCGCCGAGTGTCATGAAACAAGTGGAAGGTCAGTCAGTTCTCTTTATCCATTGTGCTGGATTTATTAATGATAGTCGGCTTACGAATAGCTCCTCTTAGCCTGATTTGTATGTAATTGTCCGGACCGTCTTTATCGCCCAAAACGGGTCCCAGAAATGAATGTGTTCAGACCATCGAGACGTCGAGCGATTGGCGCGATCACGTATCTCCTGGATAGACCTGGGGCCCGCTTCTCGAAAGTCCCCGTAATTATTGAGCCCGTAAAG
>NC_133206.1:2847500-2877500 GCF_958299795.1 Porites lutea
TCCTATCACACTGAAACACACGGTAATATTTACCGCTCCTTGTTCTAATTAAAATAATTATAGTCAAATTCCTTTTAAAAATAACCACTATGAAAATACAAAGTGATTGCTTCGGCATAAAGTGTTCTTGAAAGCGCCCAACAGATGTAGCCTTCAGCAGGCTTTACACATACAACACATATATTATCACACATGGCGTTGAAATGTGATAAAAGATACGAAATTTCCGCCATCTTTGCTCGATAAAAAAGTCTTCAAAATGTGGGTACTTCTGGGTACTTCTTAGCCTGTACAATATTCAGGACCTCAATTTGCCGGCGTGAGGTCCACATTTGGAAGACTTCAACATATAATCCAAAAAATCGTAAATATTCATGACCTTGTTGTGGGTCACTGAACACTTTGTGATAAGAAGACTAAGTGAAACAATGAAAATAAATGTTTCTATGTTGTAATTTCGCTCCGAAGCTATTGCAAATCGGAGAAGTCATGTCAAATAACAAAATAATGCAATTTTCTTACTTTTACTGGAACACAAATGAGAAAAAAGGCGACGAGAAAACGACCTTATTTCACGATGGAATCTACCATGACTGCGATATCGCGTAATGCCTCTGGAAAAATGCATCATGGGATACTATTCGCTCCTCCTCTGGTAACAACCAGTATTTTCAAATCCTTTATCAGAAAACTGATTCTACCCAATAACCGCCTTGTTTTCTCGCCCAAACGATACTCAAGTCTCCCTCGCTCTCTATAATTACCATTTATACTTTAAAGAAACATCACGTACGCAGGTAAAAGAAAAGTTAAAAGCAAGCCTTTGCCTGTGTAACAAGCGTTTTCGCTCGAGTTATGGCGCGAAAACTTGGAGCCAGAGCCCCTCCCCTTTCTTTTATTTGTTTGCTCTCGTTCCAGCTTTTGCGCATTAACTCGAGCGGAAACGCTTGCTATGCAGGCTAAGCTAGTCTTTTTGCAAGCTACTATTTAGAACTTGTCCTTATTTCTAACAACGTATTCAGTGTATTCCTTGTTTTTGATGTTTTTTTGTTTGTTTTGTTTGTTTGTTTGTTTGTTTGCTTTTTACTATTGTGCTAAAGTAATGGTAACCTGGGTGCTGCGGCTTCTTCTTCTGCGCGTGCGACTACTTGTTTCATTTTTGGAAGAAAACTAAAAGATGAATGTACCTGTTTTGATTTTGTGCTTTTTTGTTGTAATTTTAGAGCACTTCCAAAGGTGAAATGATGCTCCTTGCCACAGACTTCTCCTCTCAGTTAACGGATCAAATAGAGACTTATCTGAAGAGATTCAACTCTATCCCTGCTTTCTTAAGCAGCATCACGCTTGAACTCTTCAACCGACAAACGCAGACCATAGTTATCAGCTAATAACGTCAGGATCTGATGAGAGAAAGATGTCAATCAAACTCGTCCCCAGGGTCTTCTGTTCTACTAAATATGGCTGTTGGAATCGAGGAGACTCTGGGGACGAGGTTGTAGGTCATTGCGAGCATTGCAAGTCGTTTCTGAATAGCCCACCTTAGATCTATGAAATTGTAACATGACTCCGAGGCTTTCCGGTCATTTTTCCTTATTTGGTTTGGTTTTCTTTGTGCGTAAGTCTCTTCTGGGAATTGCGAGACAATGGACTTGAAAAAAGTAACAATTTTGTCCCTAAAGTCTCGGAGTCATGTTAGAATTTTAAAATATCGAACGTGGGCTATTATCAAAATTGGTTTGAAATTTTTAGCCTTTTTGTTTGTTAAAAAAACCCTGCTCTTCAGTAGCTTTCAGATGAATGGTTCTCCTTTAGGACTGTCTAATCATTAACAACCAGGAACCTATACGCCACTTGCACATCTCCCATAATGCACCTTATTTGCCCCCCCCCCCCCCCCCAAAAAAAAAAAATTGCGTAACCTTTGCTTTTCATTTCCCCTGGGTATTACAGCCGTCCTAAGAGAAATTGAGAACAACGCTTATGCAAAATTATAGGGGCAAATAAGGTGCATTGTGGGAGATGTGCACGTGGCGTATGCTCCTTTTAACAACGTTTCCCAGGAATAGGGCCTTTGCAGCCAGCCATTCACGAGGTACAAAACCGCCATGCTGGAGAGCAAAAGTCGCACTGGGGCAAGACAAACAAAAGGCATACTAATTTTACGCGTTAATTTCCTTTGTTTGTCTTGTCCGTGTTCGACCTTTGCTCTACAGCATGGCGGTTTTGTACCACGTGAATGGCTAGCTGCAAAGGGCCTATTTAGTGTCGGTTATACACTTGTTAGAAAGGGACTTCAGTTGGAGAAAATTGGAGCTAATTTTGGTCCCTGGAATACTGGGCCACATATTTTCATGTTAAGTAATTCTTGTAAGTTTTAACTGTGTAAATAAATTTATTCATTGTTTATCCTTGTTGTTCATCCTTGATGTTCCAAAATTTTATTAACAATGACTTTTATTATCTTGTCAATAGCAGACAAAGAGCTCTTTCATTTACATTGTACCCGACTTAAGCTTCTCTAATTGTCGACGACCCAGGGGGTACGAGTATTCTCCATTTTTGCTCAGGGATAGTGGGTCGAGCGAAACTTCAGGGTGGAAAAGAGCGAAAGACGCGCGTTCGCGTGAAAATCACCCCACGCGAGAAAGGTGAGACGCGGCTCGATTCGATCGCTCTACTATCCGTGAGGGAAAATGAGGGACTACTCGTAGTGTAGTTATATATGAATTCCTGGCCAATCATGTTCCATTTTACCTTTTACCATCCCCCGGGAAACCCCCTAGATAAGTCTAGTTCTTCAGGCTCGGGGATTTGGTCCTGTCCCGAGGGTAGGGAACGGGACTAATCGAAAATAACTTTCCCCTTGTTCTTGTGAAGAACATCATTTCTCGGTGCGAAATAATGGGTGTGGGACCCCGTGGAGAGTCTCATTTTGCTATTATTGTACGGAAATCAATATTGTTATCCCAAGTCTTGTACTCAAACAACGTCGTGTTGATGAGGAGCCTGGAGGTGGGGAATAGATCGCCAAATTAAAAAAAAATGGCAAATCCCCCGCAGGTATGCCAGAGGGGTGGTAATAGGTAGAATTGGACTACGCATTAGGAATTCAAATTTTTCTGGAACTCGCGATGAGTTGTTAGTTGCCACTGATCTCACCTTTTAGGGTCTCCCCAGGGGGGAAGACCGGCACCCGGTCTTCTGGATTTTTGGTCCGAGGAGACTTTTTGTTTTCCCGCCACCTGTAAACGAGGCTGGTCCAGCGGCCTCCTTTGACAGTGGTAAATATTTTTCTTCGTTCGCTGTTTTCGACGTCAATCTGGATGTGACAACTGTGGGTAGTAATGGATTTTTATCTGTTTCAAAATATTCTTCCCGTCGTAATTGCCGTGGCTGTGGTAGCAATTAGCTGGTACTTATGGCGAAGAAAATCCAAGGGTTTTTATGTCAATTCTGAACAGGAAGAGTCGAGGTCGGGAGATGAAAGAGCACAGAATGTGTCCGAAAAGGTAAAAAAGGAAATTGATTTTCTGATTTCTACTTAACCTGATTGACGCTTATCATGCCGTCCCAAAGCTTTTTAATTCATTTGTCTATGAAATAAAAGAAGAGATTTTTAGATATCATTATATTTTCTGGCACTTCTCTTTGCGTATTGTAAAACAATGAGTCGATCGAAATCTGTCTGGACTGGTCTTAGTATTACATGTAAGCTTAACCTAACTTAGCATTCGAACTACCACAAAATTGTCTTTAAATCAGTTAATATTGCAAACTGTGTCTTTAAATGGAAAGTGGCATTCTGAACGTCTTGTTTTTTTTCTTTTGTTGTTTTTTTGTTTTTGCAATCAATCTTCTCATTTAAGCTTGTTGACCAAAAATTTTCCGATCACCTGCGCCTTGTTCAGAACCGATTTGTTAAAATAAACTTCACTTGCATTTAAGAATAAATACTATCAAAAAAAAGTTTTACACAGTTAACTAGATTTAGTTTCATTCCATTTCGTTGTAATAGAGTTGTTGTGTTACACAAAAACAAAGGTGATTTATTTCACTGAAATGTCCACACAGAATGGATGTTTTTTTTTCCATGTGTATCTTTTTATGATCAGAAGTTGGAAACCTTCAAACCAAGGAAGGAAATTAAAAGTTAGAGAATTTTGCCTACAGGGTGTTTACATCACCATTATTTATCAAATACAACGTAACTTTAATTGCCATATATAACAAAATAATGTTACATATTCTCTTATTTTTCTTTCTTTTCCCATGTCAAAAACTGGAAAAGTACAATTGCCATGACAATAACCGAAATACTGTTACAGGCCACATAAAATATAATTTGATTGATATCATGCAACAAACCATCTTCACCAAGACCAGGTGATAAGGTTATCAACTGCAGCTGTATTTCCGTTTTTCCACTTGTATTAATTTTCTCTAATAGTTTCCTTGGAAAATCAAGATGAAGACAAATCGCTCCCTTTTAGCTCTACCGTATTGTAGCAGGGTTGTGATAGTCACTCGAAAAACCTGAATTTTAGAGTTCAATGCTCATGTAGTATTTTTGAGTTAAATTATTCTGGGTTTTAGAGGTGGTATGTGGCATCACCTATATCATTGATGATTGCCCTAAAAGCAACTGTTCCATGTCTGCCTTCTCAGGGATGTAGCTAAGGAAAAGCTGAGCTGGTTTTTCTATTTGTCATGACGGGTTTTTTCTCAACTGCACCTTCACTGAATTACCCCACGTCTTTTTTTTCCAGAGTAATTTGAGCTGGTGGTAAGCTCTTTTTCAGCCAGTGAATTTATTAGCCAGCAGCTGGCTCTTAGCAACACTGCTATGGCATTTTAAACCCACAGATGGTATTTACTCTGTGATTGTCAAGATAGTGGACCCAGTATTCACTTGTAGTCTTTCACACCTAATTCTAACCACCCAAAGATATAATACTGTTAAATCTTATAGTCTGTCTGTCCATGACCTCATTTTCTCTTCATGTCAAACTGTAAAGATAAGGACAATGTCAGCATTTTCGAGACCCTTTGACTGCTTACTCTGAATTTCAAAAGACTCCAGCTTCCTTGTCAAAAGTATCTTTTTTGAATACCTTCATTTTTTTATCATTTTAGTGTAGATGTCTAATCCCCTAAAAAATGCCCAAAAATGCATGTATTTTCTAATACAAAATGTATTTTGGATTAGTCTTGCAGTTACAACTGTATGCTCATTTTGAGAAGTATTTACATATATTGTTTTAACTTAACCCAAGGATGATGAGGAAGAAGTGACTTTTGAAGAGGCTGCCAAGTTTTTACAAGGTGCAGGCCTAATAAAGGCGAAAGATATCCATTACCTTCCAGCAGATGAGAAAGAGATGCTGCCACAAGACGAAGGTAAACAGCAACTGACAGACAATGAACAGAAAAAGAGGATCAAAGAGATGACAGTCAAGGATGCATCTAACATTCAGACTTACTACAAGTCGTCTCGGCTGGGTATCAAAGAGATTGAAAGCCAAATGACCACAGAGGAATTGGCTGAAGAAAGAGAGTAAGATCTTTTGATTAAAAAGTAAATAGGAAGTAATAGAAATTAAAATAAATTAAAATGTTACCCCTTATCTTAAACCTTTTGAAGAGAGACCTGGCAACTTTCCATTAGTACAGCCAAGTGCTGTCATTTAGAGATGACCACAAAATAATTCTTGTCAACTTTAACTGTACTTTGAATGGTGAAGTTATCTCAAGAGTCTCCTCTTCAACGTACCTGGGGATAATCTATTGCTGACAATTTTTCCTGGAATGAACCTTGTGATACAGTTTGTAAGAAGGCAAATTCAAGTCTTGGTCTTCTTGGACAGATCTGGTTGTACTACGAAGGTCAAAAACACTGCTTATCTTACTCTTGTATGTCCCAAACTGGAGTTTGCCAGAAGTGTATGGAACCTTCACATGCAGTGTAAAATCGATAAGATACATGTAGAGATGGTTCAGTGCCCGGCCCTGCGGCCAGATTTTTCAACAACAATCATTCTCATTTCAGCCACATCTCTCCAATGATTTACGCCCTGGGATGGGACTCCTTGGAGAACCGTAGATTGATCAACCAAGTGTTCATGTTTTACAAGATCTATAAAGGGCTTGTTGGTATTTCCCTACCACCTGAAACATCTCACAATATAAGAACTTCAAGATCTCCTAATTGTCCACCATTTTACCAACTTACCATTTTGAATTACACCTATATTTTTTTAATCCTAGAACTATTAGAACTTGAAACAGTGTACCCTTATCTAAAATTCCTGATTCTTTCGGTGAAATTAAAGCCATTATCTCTAGCATGTAGGATACTAAAATTATGTTGTATTTTTATATTTTATTCACATTCATTTTATTAGGCCATTTTATTGTGTGCTCATTTATTCATGTACAAATGTACATATATGTTTGTTTATTTATTTATTTATGTACTTATTTATTTTTAAAATTTTCTTTTAATACTCTCAGTGTAGTTAATTAAAACTGGTTTAGGAGTATACTCATTAAAGATTAAAGAACCTCCAATGTTACGACAAAATTTTGTTAAATCAAATATTAATTTTCAACTTGTCAGAAATGAATGCCAAATTTCAATTCTTTTCTCAAAAGACTTTTAAATGTACCTTAACAGAAAATTAGTTTTAATGTTTCACATGAATGCATTTACCTCATAAGATTATCAAAAAGAGACCTGTACTAAGAATTAATGCTCTTCGGAGCTTACTTGCTCCTAAACAATAACATTATAAAAAATATTAAACATTAAAAATATTGGTGGCAGCCCAAGTGATTGCAAATTGGAAGGAAATATTATTATTGGAAGGTAATATCATGTGCCTGAAAAACTGGGTACTTTTGATTAATGTAATAGTTATTCTTTTTCATTTTATACAAGGACACAGAAAAAACAACTTGAAGAAATTTTTAAGCTCCTGGAGACAGATAAGGACAAGTATGGTGTAACAACAATGGATGATCTTCAAGCACAAATGAAGTTGTACACAAGATAATAACCTGAGGAATTGCGTTTATTACTGAAAGCTTCTGTTTAACTGTTTTTTTTTACCAAAATTGTTAAAACTGCATGCATTATTTTATGAAGTAGCTCATTCGATTTTGTTCAGAAGTATTCAATACTGATTGCCTAAATGTATTTAGCTGTCTAGTTTTTGCAGTCTTTTTCTTGCCTATTAACCACTTTTTGGCCCAGGATTAATGAACATACTAGCTTACTACTAACCAAACAAAGTTTACTGAGGTGCTGTAGTGAACACTCAATTTTGGTTTGAAATGTTTTTGCCTTCACTACCTCTGTAGCTATTTAGGCTAGTAGATAGTGGAAAACACCAGGCAAGAGATAAATTAATACGCATATCCCCAGTATTTACTGAATGACAAATGCATGTGTTCAAAAGACCCCAATTGAACATTTTTTTAACAAACTTCTATAATTGGTTGCTTTATTCTAAGTGGAACTTAGATAGAGCTGAAATTCCTGTCAGGAACTACCCAAAGTGCAAAAATAACAGGTCACTAACAGGAGGTGGCCAGGCCATCACCCTAAACCACAAGTATTCTTTTCCAAGTGGTGTAAATGATTCATATACTCTCAGTAGCATAATGTGTACCTTTCACAATGAATATAGAGATCAGTCCATGCATCAAGCAGTTAAAGGTGCATTATGAATTTGTAATTTTTAAGTATTATTATTATTATTATTATTATTATTATTATTATTATTATTATTATTATTATTATTATTATTACTATTATTTGTTAGTCTAATAACTGATTCATTTAATTTCCTTTCTACACTTTACCCAAAATGTCTCTTGGGATAGTAATGCCAAAGTGTAAGAGCATTATGTACCGAAGCAAAATTATTTAAATTATTTCTCATACTGCTTTGGTACAGGTCATGATTTTACATTTTGTCTAAGTATGTACTGTCAGGAAGAATATAATATATAAAAACACTGAAAAGGTTTTTAAAAGAGTAATTATTATTTTATATCATTTTTAGATGTTAAGAACATACAAAAAATTTAATGTTGTCCAATCTTTTCCTTTGTAGAGGAAATACTAATGTAATATGTGTGTATGAAGTCTAGTCCATTTGTTATTTATTATAAGCTTGTTATAAAGGGTACACAAGTCAAATTTAAGAATGTTTTAGTTTATTGGTAAAAAAAAAAGTATCTTAATTGGGTGGACTGAATTCGGCTCATGTGATATTATTATCACAAGCCATCTGGGATTTATGAAAATAAATCCCAAATAGAAATATTTTATCGTCAGTGATATTTCTGTTTTTTAGTTTTTCAGTTTGTGAACAACTGAACAAGTAAACGTGTTCTCTTGGACAACAAATAGGCAGTATTAAGATAATCAGTGTTGATTGTCAAAATCAGTAACAAAAATAGTTGCAAACATGTTAGAGAAACTACCTTCTCACTTATCTTCTACATAACAAAATGCCTTCCTTGGTTGGTTGATTATGAGGGATTAGGAAGAGGATAGGATGCTCTTTTTCCAGTGTTTTGACAGTTTTGTCAGCGACTGTATTTAAAGGAAGAGTTTCTGAAGTGTATAGTTATTAGTTGCAAATATGTTTTGAATTAATTTGGATTTTTAGTACTTCATTCTTCATATATTGAGAAAATTGGTTTTACACAAAAGTTTCTTCACAGGTTTCACAAGTTATTCCAAAATGTGTCATTGTATTATAGTAAAAGTAGTCTTGGTAGCGAGAATGTTACACCTGATTTTGAGTTTTTAAACACTTAGAAAATACCCCCAACACCCATTCCACCCTGTGCCCCCCCCCCCCCCCCCCCAAAAAAAAAAATGATGATGATGTATTACAACTTGACTTACGCAGAAACTTCTCTCTGAAATTTTTTTGAAACGTCTTAAGGTTTTAAAGATGTTAAATATCTTAATGTTAACAGGGCGTAAAAAGTCAATGCATTTGTTTAAGAACGAAAATTTAAAATTTTATTGTCTTTTTGTGCAGAAGTGTCAAGCTACAATTCTTATTTAATTACTCGACCTCTTCGTATTTTCGAAATAAAGGGTATATTTGTATTTCTTAAATTGATGTAAAATTTGATTTTCACATGTTATTATATTATTTATTAAAAATAAAACTTGCTCCCCATGTTTGATACGAAGTAGTATATTACAAATATTTTCCCTGTTTTGTAGCCATAATGTAATGCTCGTAAAGGAAGGAAGCGCGCCGGCGTTCAGGTATCCCTGGGTACCTACCTTTCACATGGGAAAACCGGAAACTTCGGTAGGAAACGTACTTTGTGCCATTCCCTCTAGGAAGGTTCAGAAAATATGGGCTGTGATTTTAGTCTTTTTAGCAGATTTGGATATACTTTGCAGCGGGTCGTTCTACCACCAATTTGTTTCCGCACAAGATTTCCAGCCGGGTAGTTTGTGCCAAAATGGTAAGCACCCCCTGTCTCCCTTCAATGTGTCGCTTGAGTTTGCTCCGTGGGAGGTCTACCGACGTTAACATAAGAAAGTGACGGGAATTCTTCTCATCTCGCTTAGGGTGTTCTGGAGGGAAATTCGATTTCTTTATCCAAGGGGAAGGAGGAAGTACTCCCTTATTCGGCCTAAACGGGTATGGACAAAGGTATAAATCGTTGAACAGGGAATAACTTTTTACGAGTCTTGAGTTTTAAACAGGGGTATCTATTTTCATTTTTGGCGAGTGAAGGCCTTGGCGGCACACCCCTGCCCTACACAAACTTCCCTTGAATGCTCTCCTGAGAATTTTCAGTGGCGGATCCAGGAAAGGGGTCCGCCCCCCACCCTTATTTTTAGACCAAAATGAGGCCCGAAGGGCCGAAAAAAAATTTTTTGAGGCCGCCCCCCCCCCCCCCCCCCACTTATCTCAGGGTCTGGATGACCGCCCCCCCCACCCCCCTTTACCTGAAGGTCTAGATCCGCCACTGATTTTTACCCGGCCATATAGGTATCGTTGAAGCCTTGCGTAAAGAAATGTCTATATTTAAGAAAATAAACTGTGTTGAAGATAGCATTTGATGACAAAATCTTTAGTGCAGTTAAAATCACTTCAGCTCTTAACTATTTGCCTGTTCTAGTATGGTCTCCTCTAGGAGTCAAATAAAGCCTAAGCCCCCATCCGGCTTTGTCTACTGATGAGGCATGACATGCCTGTTTAATTCAACCTTCGAATGCTAACTGAAGGGATCCCCTCCAATGTTTTTTATAGAATTTTTGAAGGTTTTTAGAACACTCCACAACACGAGGCCGGGAAGTGAGAAGAATTTACTGCTCCCCTTGTATCAGTTTTGGTTCAATACTGTGGACGTAAATAATGATCAAGTTAACCAGTTAACAGTACCTCTTGCATACACCCAGTGCCTCGTGGGTTTTATGAATAAAGAGATTGTTCATGATTAGGTAGATATCCCTGGGAGTCCTCCCTTTAAAGGCCTATACGGGAACGCTCCGCTCGAAAGGGGGATTTCACTAGTTGAAGTACAGTAGAATCCTGGTATCTCGAACTCTGAAGCGAAAGGAAGAACAGTTAGAGTTAGCGAAGGTTTGCCGTTTATTGGGGTCGATTGCAAACTTCCATTTTCAGTGTTAAAAATTAATAATAATTGATTTTTCAGCATAGTCCGGCAGTGTATAATACTACTATTTGCAGCGCAAGTTTAACTTATTTTATCAGAAACGGTAACATGATTCTAAAGGCATTTTTTGTGATAAAACCTGATTTGCCGTTGCACAAATTAAATCAAATTGCTTTTAGTGTTAAACCAGTGTTAAATTTAGTGTTTTTACTGATTATACCGACAAGAAGAGCAAATGTAATGGCATCCGAGTAAAGTTACAAGGACCAGAATTCGAGTCATCCCGGTAATTTTCTGTGACTTTTTGATCAAGGGAAAGGAAATCTAGTTCGAGTTAGCGGGGAATTAGAGGTGCATTTGCATGGCACACCCTGTCGAATATGTCCGGCAGTCGTATCTTATCCAGCCCTCCTACATCGGTCTTGATCTGACTGTGTCGCTTTTTCAGTGACAAGAAATAGGGATCAAAAGGGTAATGTCCTTGTTCTCTTTATTATATTTTCTTTTTCCTATTTTTTCTTCTTTTTCAAGGGAAATCACTTTTTTTTGCAGTAGAGGATAGTATGGGACCAGCCACCTTAGTAACGTTTGAGCTTCCTAGTGACGTAAGTTTGCGCATGCTCTAAAGCAGAACTTCATTTTTTCAGCGTTCCGTTTGTGGGAAAGTGAGTCATCGACATGTTCGAAGCGGAAAAACACCTTGTATAAGTATCGAGTTGACATCTCTGTACAGTGAGTGATAACCTGTCTCGCAGAAAAGCTGCCCTGCGGTATAGAGTAGTGGAATTGTCTTGGATAAATACAGTTGCACTTCCTGCCGAAAGAAAATGTTTCACAGACGTTCCGCAAGTGTTGGTGAGCTGCACGGAGGTCACGGCGCCCGGGAAGTTAGCGCGGACGAGGATGCGAACTTGGAGAGGTCTAAGAGCTCCAGGCAACTAACGAAAAAAAAGAGCTTCAGATTTGGCTCGAGGGATTTTGTTGGAGGCAAAAGATTAGTGAGGAGGCCGTCGATGAAATCTGTTACGAATATGGTTCACAAACTTGTCATAAGAGTATCTGCTGTGCAGTTTCCTTCGAACGCGGCTTACTCGACAACTTCGATTGGTAAAATCGACGAGAACGCTTCATACAAGAAGAAAAATTTCGATGCAGCTGAACAAACTCCTTCGAACATTCAAAGAAGTAGATCGGCTGAGGCAATCAACGTTTCTGGATTGAAAAACCATGGCAATACTTGTTTTATGAACTCGATTATTCAATGTCTCGCTCATACTGATTTGTTAGCTGAGTACTTCGTAATGGACCAATACAAACAGGACTTAAAACTTCGGAAGGGGCAGACCAAGAAGTTTGGAACTCGCGGTGAAGTAACGGAGAAGTTAGCTGTGTTGCTCAAGAGTTTGTGGTCATGTCAGTACAATTCGCAGATTAGCAGCGATTTCAAAATGATCGTAGGAAAATATGGGGCTCAGTATAGAGGCTACTCGCAACATGACGCCCAAGAATTTTTGCTTTGGCTTTTGGACAAAGTACATGAAGATCTGAATCGAGCAACCAAGCGAAAATACAAGGCGAACAAGGTATTTTTAAAGGATATGAAAAAAGAGACAAAAAAATACATTTTCTATTTTTGACACTTTGCAGTGTTGATCAAATTACCTGCTCGAATGTCATGCAATTTAATGCGAATTTTGATTTCACCTCGTTCACGATTAAAAGCAAAACAAGTCCTGTTTTTGTTTTCTTCAGGTCAGTGTTTTGACAATTTGCATCAAATTCGTTTATCTGTGGTTCCCTTGAGATAAAAACCTTCTTGTTTTGACCTTTTGTTGGGGTTTTGATTAATAGCCAGACACGTACGAGTTGTCGAAAAATATTTTTTCGCGTGCTCTAACCGTATTTACTCTTTGATTGATCCCGTCGCATTTCATAAACCAAACGTTTACAAATTTTCTCCCTCACGTGAACTTCGATGGGACGTAAGAGATAATCGTGCTTTGACTTTCTTTCTTTCTCTGGCATCGCAGAAGTTAAACTTGAGTTGTGATCGAATGAACACATACAGTTCGTTCGAATTTAGATTACCTGTTCGATGCCATATGTTGACCATATTTCTTGTTCTAATAATTATTCTTGTAAGAACTTTGTTCGGATGTTTTCCACATGAAGTGTAACGTAAACCATTTACTAAGTTTTCAAA
This sequence comes from Porites lutea, assembly GCF_958299795.1. Taxonomy (NCBI): domain Eukaryota; kingdom Metazoa; phylum Cnidaria; class Anthozoa; order Scleractinia; family Poritidae; genus Porites; species Porites lutea. The sequence goes on from NC_133206.1 coordinate 2,860,366, forward strand.
CGGAAGCAAAAAGAATTTGAAGTATGTCTCGTCGATGATCAACGGTACGCTTAAAATACTGAAAATGGAGTGTTAATTTTTAGCGTCCGGAGTGATATTCCTAATGATTGATTCTTTGTGTTTTCTTCACGGTGGGATAAAAATGGCCCGAAGTTTCGTGAACCAAAACAGTGTGGTTCGTTCTGGTAGATTGGCTTGCTGGAGGCCTGTTTTTTTTTTTTTTAAGTAAGAGGGTGAACTTAAATTAATTGAAGTGTTGGTGTCGGAACTTATTTTTAAAATACACATTAATTTCTCTGGTCCCTTTTCGTGAATTCTGGTGTTAAATTATGTTTTCTTGTTAGGCGCTATTATTAGTTGCTCAGGATGTAATAAGACCACTTGCAGTTGAGTCCATTTGACACATTCACTAATTGTTCCGAAAAATTATTAGCAGAAGTAGAGACAGTGGCCAGTTTTCTTAAGAGATAAGGTTCCTCCATTTTTACAGTTTTTTGTTTTTTCGTTGAGGTGTATGACTTTTTAAATTCTGTGCAGTTTCAGTCTTTCTGCATGATTTCCTCCCAAAATGTTACCAGACTTGCCAACCCCCCAGTAGGCAAAAATCTTTAGATTCTGAACCTGGAGCCAGGAAAAGTAGTGAGATGTCCAAAATTTCGTAGTGGAAGGACTTTAGGTGGGGATCATGGGTATTTACAGTCTATCATCACTTTAGTCTTCATTGCTGCAGATATCCACACATTTGTTGAGGGGCCAGGGGGGCATCTTGAAATGAGAGATAAAGTTTTATCTCAAAAGTGATACTGGGTATTTGGTGGTAGCAACAAGTGGTGGTAGGCTGAAGAGTGTAAACTTAACAATGTACCAAGTTGGCAATTATTCACTTCTTTACTAATCAAATTCGACCACTAGGTGTTTCTTTGGGTTGAGTTTATTATCTAACTTCAAAACATCAAACCCTACAGATGCTCCAAAAGGTGTTTTTTTTGTAGTGTGACTTTCCAAGAAAGCGTGAGAAATCAGTGTTGTCAACTCATAAAATTAATGATGAGATCATGATATAGGTTGTGATAATATTCTGAGACTGACAGCAAAGTTGAGACTTGGCAAGTCTGCATTACACTACCTTCCATTGCCTAATGGCGCTGTTAGTCTGTTAGATTAGGGAACTTATTCTTGTGTGTTAATAACCCAATTTTTAAAGAAGGGTATGAGAGGAACTGAAATTTTAAATGGACTCTTCAGTACTGTATTGGTATTGATTTCCTCTAATAACAAAAAACGAAAAGGCAGGATATCCATTGCTGGTATAAAACAAAATGGCATGTCTTTTTTTGTCTGATCAGTGGCACATTGCATGTTGAAGTACTTTCAGGTCAGAAGCCTCTTTTGCCATAGACCACATGGGCTGACTAGTTGATTTATTACTCATTCAAATGAATGCTGTACCAATTGTAAGATCAAACATACAGTATAGTAATTGAACTGAGTGGAGTGCAATTTGGTCTGAAATCATACCATGATTTCCAAATTGAAAAGCGTGTTGCGAAAGTTCGATTTGAAATCACAATAATGCTTTCAGACCAAAATTGCACGATACAAAGTTCAATTACCACTTTATTGCAACCATTTTGAAATCACAGAATTCAGTCAGTACCAATAATTTTTTTGTACTATAGTAGCAGGTTTGTTAAAAAGCAGAGAAAAAAGGCTTTTACATCTCATTTTGTATTTGAAACAGAAATGATGTGATACAGAGCAAAAATGAGGTGATTTAAAACAGAAATGACATGTTTTAGAACAGATTACAGCAAAAAATTAAGTGTTATTTGTGAATAAATCACACTGCTGAGAGTGAATCAGATTGCATGGATCACCAGTGATTTTCAAAGTGGATGTAATAATGTCCATTCATCTTAAGGTTTTCATTGAAGCTTACATTTTTGTAATTTTATTTCAGGAAAGTATGGGTAAATCAGATGACATAATTGCCTTTGAAGCTCTGACCAATCACACTCGCTGTAATGACAGCTTTGTTCTGGATATATTCCAAGCACAGTATCGCTCCTCACTCAAATGCCCTAGGTGCAACCAACAGTCAACCACATTTGATCCATTCCTGTGCCTCTCATTACCCATTCCTCAGAGAGAAACTCGACCCATCATTGTCACGACCGTCTTCGTACATTCAACTAGAGTACCAATGCGCATTGGAGTTAGCGTACCTTTAAATGGAACTATCGCTGATTTGCGAAATGTTGTGTCCGACATGACAGGAATTAAAGAGGAATCTTTGATTCTCACAGAACTCTACTATGATGGTTTTCATAGAACATTTCATGATAAGCAGTCATTGAGTGTTGTTCATGAAGGGGACAATATTTATGCCTTTGAATCACCCAGTCAGCTTTTTCCTGAAATGGACACTGGAGAGGCACAAAGCCCTGTGATGTCAGCAGACAATGATGGCCCCATTCAAGACACCATTGTGATTCTTGTGTCAAACTGTGAGGGACCTAGTAAAACTACATCAAGTAAAAGGTAAAATTCCTGCCCTAAAATGTTTTTAAGGTAGAGGATTCAAAAGTTAGTAGTAAGCATATCGGCAGCTTGTCTGGTTATCAGAATAATTTGCCTTTGCATTAACAAACATGTGGCCAGTCACAGAAATTCAGCATTTAATTGAAAATGGAGATGCTTTTATCAGTGGAAATCCCCCTTGACTGGGATAATGTTGATGTTAACAGTTACTGTAGTCAAATCCATATCAAGTATTCACCCTACAGGAAATGACCAACTGACTGCTTACCACAGCTGGGTTGACCATTCAAAAGAGGTGAATTAACAGCAATGTTTCGGTCATTGTCATGGAAGCAGAAGTAAGAGACCAATTTTGAAGGGATTTTGCTTCTGCCTTATTTTCCACGTGACTTAAAAGACAATGACAATAAAAACAAGTCAGTCACCACTCATTAGATCTAGGGTGACTAAGATTTCAAAGTGCTAGATGTATGAAATTATTAGGCAGAGTATTGAACAGCTAGGAATTTCTTTTGGTTTTATTTTCCTTTTCTTTCCTATGAAAGTAGCCAGGGATAAAATATGCTCATAGCAGCTGGGAGAAATCCCCTGCACCCAGCCCTGAGGGATAGCCTTGGTAAGTGCTAAGCTCTGCATACAGGATACCCACAATTAAAGAGATGAGCATCCATGATACAATCCAGCCTGCATTCCAGATGTAACCTAACCCTGACTGGTGACCTTTGCGAAGCAGTCCCAAGATCTTTGTTCTAAGCACCCTAATAGACTATTGTATTTAACCGGAAGTACATTTTGAATTATTTTCCCTAAACCCTGACTGGCCAGTTTTTTAACAGGCCAATCATCGCTAGCTGACAGCTAGGTGGACTTAACCAGAGGTTTAGTTTCATCTCCATGGTGTAGACTAGATACTGTCTGCATCACAAGTTATATTTTTCCTTATTCTTTTTTTTTCAGATTTGGTCTTCCATTCATTGTAAGAGTTCTTAGAGAACTTAGTTATGAGAATCTTCAAGCAGCAATCTTGAAAGCCATGTCGAGGATTCTTTTAGACAACGTATCATCACAGGTAAGGTTCATTCAGTTATTAAGAGGAAAAAAAAGAAAAGAAAGAAAAGTGCAGTTCGTTGCATGTCTATTAAAGAAATTACCAAATGAGTTACAGAAAAGCTTAAATTTTTGCTCAGAACAGTGAAAATTCAAGGCAACTTGATTCACATTTTACTGAATATTAATTGAGTAGCCTGTCAATATGTAATAACCCGTTGTACAATGACTTCAGAATTCATCATTTTTTGTAGTTTGACAGTTAATATTCGTTAGTACCAGAACGATTTTTTTACATCTTATTTCAGACAATGCAGAAGCAAGGCTTGATTTTCCGACTACGTGTTGTGAATGGTTTGCCAGGAAAGAGTGCACTTTCCCCAGAGGTAGACCACCCCCTCTACCAGGCGACTGTTGACAAGTAAGTCTTGTGATATACAGCTGTATAATCCTTAACCCAGTCCCTAATGAAAGTAAACAGACTCTGATGCAAGTTTACTGTGCAGAATTGCTGGACAGAGCTGTTTGAAAGATGATGAGCACTGGTCAGCTGCCAAGATAATATTCATATGCTTTATTGATTTGCAGTTTATTAACCCATTATTACCAAATTAAGTCGTCCACTCACAGTTTTGGGGAAACTGTTTAAAGGCTGTGTAGATAAAAACAAAGTCAAACAGCAACCATGAGCCAAAATGTCAAGATTTGTAGTCACTTACAAGAAGTGGCTGCTTACGACAAGAGATTTCTATGACAAGTGCTATTGTCAGGTGCCAGGGTGCTTACCATTTACACAAACCTCCCGGGTGGAAATCTTGTGCATAAACATAAAACTAAAATATTTGACGTGGTGGGAGAGCAATCCACTACAAAGTATATCCAAATTGGCTGAACAGACTAAAATGAGGAGAAAAATTGATCGCTTCAAATTACAGCCCATATTTTCTAAAGCTTCCCAAACAGAACAAAGTAAACCACTTGACTTTCTAACCAGAATCTCCAGTTTTTCCATGTAAATGGTAAGTACCCGGCCTAGTTTGGGAGAACTTATTTTGGTGCGTAGGTGCTGGCGTATACAGGACAATATCCCACTTTGAAGTTCTAAATTGACTATAGAGTTTATAAAAAACAGTCTAGACTGATGTAGAAAAGATTTTCATTTTTGTTACTATACTTTGTTCCTACAGAGCACTCATGGCTTGTGGGCCAGGCAGTGGTCCTCAACACATCAAAGTGATTGCTGAATGGGAACAAGAGACAAGAGTCAGGTAAATATAAATAACCACCAATACAAGGTGAATATGTTGAATTTCAATTCACTTGGTTGAAAGACCAGTGTTGCCATGATCATTTCAAGGGCATTTTCTGTCAAATCCTGATTAGCCACAGGCTTCTTGACAGGGATGATCTTCTTCATTCCACGGTTTATAAATTTCATATATTCATCAACAACTCTATAGTACATAAACTTGCAAATCACAGTAAAAACATTAATGGTTATATTTTGGGTTGAAAGTAATCTTTCAAACTTCCCTTATAGATTTTTTAGGTCCAGTGTCTTTCAAGAAAGGCCTGAAGAGCACTGCAGTGTGCGTGATATGGAATCATTTCATAATAGCTCACACCATGCTGAATTAGAGGACTGCTTCAGGTTGTACACCAAAGATGAAAAGGTAACAAGAACAAATTAATTTATATAGTACCGGTAACTGTGATGACAAAATACTAATCTGAGACCCCTAGCCGGCCTGGGTGTTACTTCCTGTAATGGCCTGTACAGGAAGGCTCAGCTCAGCTTTTTCTCACGTAATCATCTCTCAAGGGTATTTACAGAACTTTACTGACCTTTTGCTCTGAATTTTCAACTTTTTCAGCTTGGCTCTGAAGATGCTTGGCTTTGTCCAAGATGCAAAAAACTCCAGCAAGGAACAGTGAAGAAACTGAGCCTATGGACTCTGCCAGAGGTGCTGGTAGTTCATCTAAAGAGATTCAGGCAGGTCAGTATTATAGTAGTATAGTATTTTTTTTTTTGTTACACAACATCAGCTTCTCTTTTATTATTTTTTTTCTCTTAAGAAAATTACACAGTGTTTTAAAAGTGGTCAGAGATGTTTTTAACTCCCATCAGTCAAAATGAGCCAACAGCTGGCAATTTTGCTGCTTTTGGTGGAAGATTTGCCACGTACTCAACATGAGGCCTTTGCCACCTGCTACTCTGATTGTCAAGTGCACTATTGTAAATCATTTGCCCCATATGTTTTACCACCATAAAAAGAAGGGGGATAGGAATATTATTTTCAGAGCAGCTTTCAGATTGGAGAGAAGGAATTTTTAGCAAAAGAAATAGTAAAATGAAGAGTTTTTTCACAGATTGCATTATAGAGTTACTTTGCAAAAGAAAGAACGAAGAAAGAGGTTCAGGCACTAGTTCTGTCAGTTTAGGACTGATCCAGTATGTCAGAACTCCTCTCTCCACCACCAAAAGATGTAAAAAAGAAAAATCTGTGACGGTTAAATGAGTGTGCTAGTCAGCAATGACAACTGCAGTGTACTCATTAACACTTGCCATTCCCCCATGCAGACATCGGCAGGTCGCACCAAGCTCCACACCTTGGTAGACTTCCCACTGACTAACTTGGATATGAAGACACATTTAGAACCCCGCATCAAAAGATCATCCCCAGAGACACACTCCTTAGGGTGGGGTACATGGAGGCGTCATCGCGTCCCTTCTGTAATCGGATCAGATGAAGAACACCTTTATGACTTGTATGCTGTATGTAACCATACTGGTGGAATGTCTGGTGGTCATTACACAGCGTACTGTAAGAATCCTGTTGATGGCACATGGTGGTTGTTTGATGACATGCGTGTCGAGAAGATAAATGAGAATCAGATTATCACCAAGGCTGCTTATCTTTTGTTTTACGCCCGACGTAATGTTGGCTCCTCATCAGCTTCGGAATCTTCTTCAGGATCCGATCATTGGACAAGGAGGATGCCGCAATTTTCATTTGAATCTGTGTTAAGATCGCGTGATGAACTTACTTCTAATAAAGAAAATGCAAATGGTAAGCTTAAGGCCTGTTTTTTCCCGAGGCACAATAGTAGGTCTAGTTGATTTTCTTGTAGTGTTTAGGTGTTGTTTGAGCTAATTCTATACCCTTCTAACCAACCAGTTTTGTGGTTAATGCTTAGGAAATGATGGTTAACTCAAACCATTGGCATGTTTTCCTTTTTTATGCCAAAGGTCTCTCAGGATCTGTATATGCATGTTGATGCTGGCTCATCCCCAACACTCTATCATGTAATTATTGTACTTGCAGTCGCAAAAAGGTCTTGTAAGCGATCGATCCTGTGAGCAACCACAACCACTTTGTTTTTAAACTCTCATAAGGGACCAATCAGAGTCCTTTTCATCTAAATCAACACTTTAATGAAACTACACACTGAGCTGATAGTTCGTTGATAAAGATCTTGTACAGTGCAGTATTGAATTTGTAAAAGTTCATGGCCCTTTCCGTAGCGTTCACTTAGCCTGCATGGCAATGACCACAGAGCCTAACGTCAACATGAACACTTAGTGACTCTGAATTATTCATGAGTTTCTGAAGCTTTTGTAATCCACCACACCTTATTGTCTTACCATACGGTACATTCTTGTAAGCAACCAGCTCTAGTTACAACCACTTTTTTTAATTTCCAAGGTGTTCACTTGTGAGAGCTTGAACTGTATTCTCCTCTCAGACTAAGTTTTAAGATTGAATTATCTAAAATAGAAATAAGAAAATATTTCTCTTGTATTTTCTACTCAGTTTTATCATATGAGGCTATATTATTCTTGTATCAGTGCACCCATGTTGTGGTTCCATATTTTATTCTTGCTTGTAATTCCTTAGTCTCAAATATGTTACCTTAATCTGAGATAAAGAAAATAAAGAATTGAATAAGGGTGAAAATATTATATTAAGAATTTGCTCTAGTATGATGTCTCTCCTAAGATAGATCATTTATGACATAAATACCCCTCTAACCGCCCAAAAAACTTTTTATCCAGAAAATTATATTCCACCAATGTTTTAAACATTGTAAAGTCTTGACAGTGAACCATTTTAAGGTCTGAGAGAAGGCTGTAATTGTTTATTTGTCTACTTTATCCTTTGATTAATTATTTGCAAACACCACTTTCCTGTAATTGCAGGTAGAACCACAACTCCGTCAAGCAATGACTATCCACAAAACCATGTGAACAATACAGCCAATAACAAATGGAACAGCAGAGAAAACATCATGACTGAATCATGTGTGTAACTTATCACTTACAGTAACCCTTGTTCGTACGTAATCTGGAAATGTTGGCGAGAAGACTGCTTCCAACAGCTTCCTTTACATTGAATTGCTTTCATACTGTCAGACGGGAGCTTAACCCTTTAGCCCTGAGAGTGATCAGCATCAAATTTCTCCTTGTGATATCAATGCTTTGTACAACAGAGTGGTCATGAGAATTACAGACATGATCACACAAGATGAATTTTTTTGATATTTTTTCCACTTCTCCCCAGTGCTTCTGTAGGAAATGAATAGGGGAAACAAATGAGAATTCAAATTTTGATCTTAGGGCTTAAAGGGTTAAGCAATGATGACGGTTACAGTGGCGAAAATATCTCTTGGTAAGTCATCTAACACTGTCTCAAAATTCATTGCTCCTACTCCATGTCGCTCAATTTGTCAAATGTTAGTGAATTTTTGTGAGTTGAATTCTTAAGAACTGTATTTAAGTTTTTAAAAAAGATAAAAAATCGTTATCTGGTGTTCGCATCCTCCAGAAAAATGTGAAATCAGGCAGTTCACATTGTGGTCGTGCAAGGACAGCAAAGTAGTGCACGAAACAAGTGAGATGCAGATGCAAAGTTGTTTGTTTTTCTAGTCTAAACCAATTGCTCTTTGCCATTCTCAGCGCCCTTGTTATCATCATTGCTTATAACTTCCCTTATAACGAAAAAAAAAGGAAATTGCTCTTGCGATTGTAGTTGAGGAGGATCCCCTTATATTCCCCTTATATAGTATTTTTTACACATTTGCCAAACTCGTGCCTTGAATTTCTACAGGCATTGTTATTGATAAAGAATCTCTGCTACTTAATCGAAAGTGATTCATACAAGACCTTGGAACTAGTCCCAAAAAAATCTTGGCCATACCTGATTTTGCTAAAGTACAAAGACGAAGATTATGTTCATAGAAGGCAAAAGTGCAGTCAAACCTCGTTAATACGGGCACTGAAGGGACCCGAGAGAGTGTCTGTATTAAGAGGGTCATGTTGTCAAAGTAAAAAAAAACTTTTACTAGAACAAAATACTAAAGAAATTAAAGAGGACTTAAGTATCGTCAAATTAAACTTCTCTAACCTTCACAAAGCTGTCATTACGCGGCTTAAGTGCACGGAAACATCTAAAAATGGCTCATTTATAGTATTACTTAGGGGCTGTTTACGTGGAGGGAGAAAGATCCTATTACTAGGAAAATCCCAGCGCTAGGGACAAGTACAGTCCTTTGCATGTAAACTGAATACAAAAAACATATGGCGCTAGGATGACTCCACCTTCTAGGATCTTCCTGGTACTAGGATCTTCCTTCCTCCCTGTAAACAGCCCCTTAATCAAAATCCTTCTCGCATAACTGTTTGATGCCAAAACTTGACTCTACAAATCATCCTATCTGGTGTATGGTAGCGCTGGGAACATCGACGTGCTGTCAACTGAAGGATTTTTTACCTTCAAAAAGGAAAGGTCTATTACAGCATTAGCGAGGTTGGCTTTCTATGAGAATTCGTTGATTGGGCAAGGAAAAGTGTCCGTTGTCCGCATTAGCGGGTGTCCGTATTAAGCGGGTTGAATTTAGAGAAAATGTAAAGGCTTTCCCCAGGGACAAAGAAAACTGTCAGTAATAACGAGGTATCCATAAAACGGGGTTCGACTGTACTTTTAAAAATCATCGGCAGCAGTTTTTTGGTTAAACACAGATATTCAGAGTGAGGTTTTTATTGACAGGGCGCGGGAGTGTATTAAGAGATATATTCTTTACTATTACTGAGAGAGTTAGAATAACAGTATAACTCATGGTTAATAAATATTTGTGATATTTTATTACTCCTATTGCCTAACCCATCTTTAGCTTGATTGGATGTCGATCACAATTTCAGCAAAATTTGCTGTTTCATAATAATATTTATAATAAGTACTTTAATAGTGTCAGTTTTTAATATTCTAAAAACAATTTTCTTAACATAGATTGAGGACGTTCACTATTTCCACATTGACAAATATGCTTGATTTAGATTGGTGAGGTGGTTACGTCACTGTTGATGTGAGGTGTCCAGTTCACTCTGTGTAGCAGAAACAAGCATAGTAAAAGAGGGGTGTGTCATGTCCCTTTGTTACAATACTTTGGTCATTATAGTCAACTAAGAATGTGAGAGATGTTACCAATAGCTTCCTCCAAGAAAGCTAGATTAAATTGGATACAGCTACTTTTGGTTGCTAAGCAACATCTTCTAAAACCTTTTGCTATATTAATCGTTTAACTGACATTGTTACATTCTCCGTAATGGAAATAGAAAGAAGTTACTTTAGATTATTCTTGTACATAACGACTCCCGCGAGTCCATAGAAAAAATACTGTGAAAGTGAAAAAGATACCCGAAATAGATAATTTATTTTTAATATTTTCAAAACCGTAAAACATCCACACCATGTACTAACGAGAAGTTGATTCACCGAACAGTTTACTTGAAAACTGTTTATAGAATTTTGTTGAATAAAGTGTTTCTAAAAGAATTGGTTTGTTTGTTTGTTTTTCTGTAGTATCTGGAAATGTAAGTTAATCTGAGGTGTGGATTGAATCTACAGTCAAACCTCCCGTAAACAACCACCCAAAATGAGAAGACTTTCTGGTAGCTTACGGCAGGTGGTCGTTTACAGGAATCTGACCACAGGCATCCCATCTGGTTGTCCCGGACAAGTAGTAACTTTTCAAGCTTTAATACTTGACAAAATTAATAGGAAAGTTTCCAGGCGGGTGATCTTGTAACTATTAAAATTCGATAATATGATCGACCAAAGGTGATATTACATGAGACGATTCGCAGCGACCATTTTCGGCGCAACACAGCGTTGCGACATTGTTTCGAATAGTTACAACATTGTTCCAGCACTGGAACGCTGTGTTGCGAATCGTCCCTTGTAACAGCACTTTAAGACAAACAAGTAGTGGCCCTGTGCGAGGAAAATGAGAGAGCTGCTTGCCCAAACGACAAGCTGGAATAAAAGACGGTCTTAGGGACTGTGAAATAATTATCAGGAGGGGTGGCTGAAAAACTAGAGTTATCTAGCAAAAACTTAGACAGTACCCCCCTCCAAAACAAAAAAAATTAGTCCTAACCCCCCTCTGTTATGTTAAAAATAACGTCGCATCCCTGACCCTGGGGAGGTTTGCCTTGAAACGCAAAAGCGCTCAAATTTCCTAGCATGCCCATTTTGCTCGTGGGTTGTCCGGGGATCGACCCCACGGGATTGCCCCATGATACCCGCCTAACTTTCGTTAGCCTGTTCATAGACCCTCTATTTTCTCTTTGAGAGATCATCGAGCGCGCTTATGAAAATGAAAATTTCACCACAAGCGCTTCGTGCTACACGAAAAATAAGTGTTCCAAAGAGAATACGGTGGTCAAAAATCGAGGGCTTAATTTTGGCGTTTGGAGGCTGGGAGGAGGTGGGAGGGAGGATGTGGTGATAGTGACTAAATTTAACCCTTTTTTATTTTTTCGCGCAAAACTAGCTTCTTTTTGTCACTCTCCGCGCCCGAGAAATATTATCCAAGCAAAGGCGTTTACAAGGTGTTTTTGAGAACACCGCCGATCCATCGAAACCCAGCATCAACCCAGTGATCCCACTCCTGTCCCGACAGCAACCTTTGGCCAAGAAACCCTGCATCAATGAACATCAATGGCCGGCCAATTTGGCGCCAGCTGAAATACTTGCGTATCTTACCGCGGCTGATTGGTTGGTTTTGGCAATGAAAATGACAAATTAGCTTGGTAGGCAGCCCACAGTGAAGCACTTTTCTCATTTGGCCGCACTGGTAAAGACACCTTGGCTACAGCAGCCGAGCGCACAGGGTCTGGAAGGGTATTTCCAGACATTGGATTTGCTCAAATTAAATACAGCGCAGGATTCGAGAAACGTTAACGGGATACAGGATACGGGATTCGCCAAAATTTGGGAACGATATATCGGATATCGTTAACAGAGGTACGGGACGCGGGTTTCTCGGGGATACGGAACGACCCCCCTTTCCAGAGCCCTAGTTAATGCATTCAATACGCAGCCGAGCGTGAACTGGAAGATCATCTAGAAGCGCGGCAAATCAAACTGAAATTTATGACATGTTGTTTAAAGCTGTTATGTTTTTTAATTAAGTAGGTAAGGTTGATAAGCAACTTCATGGTCATTGGAGCTGATTTTTCCATTCTGTGGCAATTTTTGAGCAACTTTTCAGCCTTTGAACAGGCTCTCTGTTCACAGGCTAGCAACTTTTAGCCGGTTTTTTTTTTAACTTTTCCAACAAACGGGCCCTTTTTACTTGCATTTAACCTGCATTTTCCCGAGAAGGTCTAAACAGGTTCTCACATAAATGTAATAAGCAAAAATTTAGGCTATTTAGGCTCTTATTTTCTGAAGAAAAAAAAATGCAGCAAAGAGCATTTAGTATTCAGTTCAGTGAATTCCTAATATAAAATCTGCATATTGCGGTGGCAGTGATATGGCACCTAGGTCTCCAAAGAGGATCCTGAATGTTGACTTATTGTATTTGCGCAATTGCGCAGAAAGATAAAAGATAGTAGAAAATAAGAACCTGTTTCAAATATTAGGCCAAAACAGTTCTTGTATGCGAGGGGGCCTAAACGGCAAATTTTAGCCTAACAGGTTCTTAGTCCCGGTTCAGACGTCGATCTTTTCATGAGCCCAACATTGAATTAAGTACATGAAAAGTTCGGTGTCTGAATCAATTTGGAACGCCTCTTACGGCTTAGTAGGCATGGTTTGATCTCCGCGGTTTGTAATATGTAGCACATTTTAAGTGAATGCGATGTCTTTTAGCGGGCAACATGAAACTACCAATATCGTAACTCGTAAAGTGCATGTAATCAACTTTCTCCCATAAAGTTGATGTGTCCAGGTCTCTCCTAGGATCGAAAAGACTCCAGCCTCTGTGGGTCGATTTTCGTAAGCGACAACCTCCCCGTAATCCACGACTTGACCTTCACTTTTTGGGTGGTCGTTTACGAGAGGTTTGCCAGTATTTTGCCCTTTATTTATTTATTTCATTTCGCTTCACGTGATGAATGCGAACCCTTCCAAGTACCTCAGTAACGTCAGATGTCTGAAGCGGAAAAAAGAGGAAAAGGGAAATTAAAAGGCTGATCACGTATACAAAACAGTCACTATCCTGCCAGCGGGGCATGATAATATCGGTCCCGCCTAATCAGAGACAAGCTATTGACGCTTTAAATGCGCCCAAGTTGGGTACAATTTTCAAGGGACCTTAGTTTGAAATAAATTAATCTCACAGGCTTTAAATGCCAAGCTTTGTAATAAATCACTTTTTCTTCGGGCATTTACATGGCAACCTCATCATAGAAAGGTCATGCCTTTTACTATCAGAGCAAGTTTTTGAAAAGAGGAGTTCGTATCTAGAATGGCAGGTTCTCGTTCTAACTGACTACAGTAACTTGGCGTCTGGTTTCCCTAAAATGAACAAGCTTTGTCTTTCAAAATCAGCGAAACGATTCCTCTTTGACTGTTTGTATTAAGTAATTCTACGCATGTTTTTTTTCGTAGTCAATGTATGTTCACATTTAGCTGGTTAGGCTACCCTATTATTTCTTCCACTTGTTCAATTAGGGTTAACATTCTTGTGGGGGAGATTATAGTAATTATGTATTGACCTGTCTCATGAAATCAGGGCCCAAATCCCGCTCACGAAACAACACACAAGTAATCACCAAAAACTTATTTATTTCACATAATCTCAACCGGTAAATAACCAGCGAAAGAACCATTATTGGTTTTACAGATCTGAGTTCTTCAGAAATTGAGTCAATAAGACGTACAAAATGATCTCTTGAAAACGTCAAAATAGTGTTCTTATAAAATTCTACTTTTCACTTGGACAAATGTTCGTAATTTAAAAGCATTTGCGGTGAACAATTGATGGACCAGATTCGTCGTATTCTTGTTTGGAGATCCACATCTGTTGGAAGGTGGACAGAGAGGCCAAGATCGATCCTCCAATCCATACAGAGTATTTACGCTCAGGGGGAGCAATGATCTTGATTTTCATGGTGGGTGGGGCCAGAGCAGTTATTTCCTTCTGCATTCTGTCGGCGATTCCTGGGAACATGGTGGAGCCACCAGACAACACTGTGTTGGCGTACAGATCCTTACGGATGTCCACATCACACTTCATGATCGAGTTGTATGTTGTCTCGTGGATGCCTGCAGATTCCATTCCAAGGAAGGAAGGCTGGAACATGGCTTCTGGTGCACGGAATCTTTCGTTACCGATGGTGATGACCTGTCCATCAGGAAGCTCGTAGCTCTTCTCCAAACTGGAGCTTGATGCAGCAGTTTGCATTTCTTGTTCGAAGTCCAGAGCAACATAGCACAGCTTCTCTTTGATGTCACGCACGATTTCACGCTCTGCAGTGGTGGTGAAGGAGTAGCCACGTTCAGTCAGAATCTTCATGAGATAGTCGGTCAAGTCTCTGCCGGCCAAGTCGAGACGAAGGATAGCATGGGGAAGAGCGTAACCCTCGTAGATGGGAACTGTGTGACTCACACCATCACCGCTGTCAAAGACGATGCCAGTTGTTCGACCAGAAGCGTACAGAGACAGCACTGCCTGGATTGCGACATACATGGCTGGTGAATTGAAGGTCTCGAACATGATCTGTTGGAAAAAGAAAAAGTTCATTCGTTACAAGTGACTCGAGTAATTAGGAATTATTCCACTTTCTTCGCTGTACATTTTTAGTTTGGAAAACGAAAGAGCCCATATCAAGATTTTTAGCAAGACAAAAATAAAACAATATATTCAGTAATTGATCCAAGTTTAGTCTTTTCAGATGCAAATATTGACTGCAAAAGGTCAACAAACATAACAAAAGTTTGATAGTTTTAATAATGAGGTTTTTTCTTTTAATAACTTTTTTAAAAGAAAGGATCGACTGCAAATAACGTCAAGTTACAACTGTGCCAAGTAAAAGAGGCTGGGTTCCAGAAAAATTGAAATTATTCACACAAAAGAACACGTTTTAAAATTTTATAAAATTGTAGACTTTGACTTCCTTTGATCTGAAATGCGGTGCGAAAGCTATTGACATAATTCACAAAGCATCAGTCAAACCTGCATATTAATTAGAAAAACTTGTTCGGACAACTCTGACCAATCACAGCGTTTCGTTACCAAATATGGGCATGAAACCAGTCAGATGTGATCGGGCACTAGCTTCCTGCTAAAAAAAAATTTCTTCGAGAAAACGATTTCTTAAACATCAATAAATTTACAATTTTCAGGGAGCCAATTTTCTATTTTAAACCGAACTCAGCATTTTCAACCGATGTGCGACTGGTTGTTTTTAAATGTTATGAGCTGTTGCAAGTCAACGCATTTCCACTTCAATAGACAAAATATATACAAATGCAAATTTGTTGTAAATACATCGAAATACAATATAGTTGGAAGGCGAACCCTTGAAGTCCAGCGTCGTTTCCAGAATTTAAGGGTGGAATTATTTGAAATTTTATCAATGGAAATTTTACTGCTGAGGTGAGGCTCCGCCGAGAAAATTCGACATTTTAAAGTTAAACGAACAACAATGAACAACCTTAAACTTTACCTATTTTCAAGCTAAATTAAAACAGCAAAAGTTCAATCCACGATAAATCAGCTTTTTGACGAACGTTCATAGATAGATACAAAAATCGCCCTTTTTAACCGGCTATGTCGATAAGCTTATACCTAAGACTAAACTGGCAAGTTTTCGACTCCTTCATGTCTTACGATCGAATAGTAAACCCGGCCCAGGCGGCCCCTCCCTCTTCTCCAAAAACTCAGCAGGAGCTCGGAAAAGAAATGTCACTGTTCAAGAGTACGAACTAAAAACGTGTTTTTACCTGTGTCATTTTTTCTCTGTTGGCTTTTGGGTTGAGAGGAGCTTCTGTTAGCAGAACTGGGTGTTCCTCGGGAGCTACACGCAGCTCGTTATAGAAGGTGTGATGCCAGATCTAAAATAAGGAAAATTCATCGTGAGTCGACCGCTCAACTTGATATTTCCAACGTTGAAGAATATTTACCTTTTCCATGTCATCCCAGTTTGTTACAATGCCGTGTTCGATGGGATATTTGAGGGTCAGAATACCTCTCTTGCTCTGAGCTTCGTCGCCGACGTACGAGTCTTTCTGACCCATACCAACCATCACACCCTGATGCCTTGGACGGCCAACGATGGAAGGAAACACTGCACGAGGAGCATCGTCTCCGGCGAAACCGGCCTTGCACATACCTGAGCCATTATCCACAACCAAGGCAGCAACGTCTTCATCGGCCATCTTATCTGGTTTTTGTAGAAAATGAAATCTTAGCTTGACTCTCAAACTTAGCTTACCTCAACGAGATCAAAGTGCGTGTGGTTGAAATGGTGTATAAGAAGTTTATATCTTCATGGCTCTCTCTCATTGGTTGGTTAAAAATTACACAAGAGAATTTTTAAATATTCATATATTCAACGTATTCATGTAAATTGCTCAGTAGTTGTGGTTTTTCCTTTCTTTTCCCGAGCTTGTTGATTGGTTAAAACGTTTGGCAAATAATCCCACAGAGCTTTGACGGTATTGTGTCATCGAATAATATAGGCCCAAACAAATCACACTTTTGCTGAGTTGTGTTTTAATACCTTGCTCAATTTACCGCCCCTTTATATCAACCAGCATTATGCAAGCTTCAACAATAAGCATTAAAAAAGCTGAATATTTTGACTTTCGAGTTCAAAATACGTTCGGCACTTATCGCATCCGTCTCGAGGGTATGACACAGATTAAAAATAATACTACAAAGTACAGTCAGTACTAATTACATTTTAGATTGTTAATGAGCAAAAACACACAATGCTGCACCTTTAGAAGCAGTAATACAATAACCGAGAAATGGATTACAATAACTCAGTCGGCAGAGAACAACGCGTATTACTGATCCAGACTTAGCCGTCACATTTGTCTTTGGAATTTTTTATTGTTTTTAAGCTCAAGTGCTGCACGTTCGAAGTCTACCTTCATGAACCTCGTGGTTTTCACTACTAGGCGACCTTTCGAAATCAAAACCACTTGGAAATAGGTCTCCGTCAATCAAACGCGGTTCAAACGTTTCGGTAGCCTGCAGAGGTCGAACAAGATCCTGCAAGTTGCCACCGGGAAATAAAAACTCACAAAGCA